>NC_045436.1:10084024-10187487 GCF_002776525.5 Piliocolobus tephrosceles | reverse complement strand
GCGGGGAGGAAGAGAAGAAAAAATAAAAAAAAAAAAAAAAAAAATGCAGGAAGAAGAAAAAAAAAAAAAAAAAAAAAAAAAGAATAGAGTTATACGTAAACAGTTGTTGTTGTTTGACTCGCCATCAACAAACGTTATTCCATTTGTCTTCTGACCACCATGGTTTCTATGGAGAAATCCTTAGTAACCAACTTCATTGTTCCGCCACATAGAATCTGTCATTTTTCTCTGATCCTTTGCAAGATTGTTTTATTGATGTTGTTTTCACTAGTTTGATTGTGATAGATCTGGACGTTTAAAAAAATGATTATGTTTGGGACTGTACAGTTTTTTTGAAGTTTTCAATTTATATTTTCTCATCAAAGAGTTTTTCTGCATGAATATCATTCCTTTCTCCCTATGGAATCTCCAGTTCCACTTCCTTCTTCATCTTCACCGAGGTTTCCATGTGTGAGGCTCTGAAAAATCTCTCTGCCTCCTTTGCTCTTCTTATAAGGACACTTGTCATTGGATTCAGAGCCCGCTCTAGTCACATATGACTTCATTTCAATATCACTAATTACATCTGCAAGGGCTCTATCTCCAAATCATATCACAGTCTGAGAAAATGGTGGTTCACAAATTTGGATAGAACACTATTCAACCCACTACACCTTCTCAAGCTCCTCTTCTTTAACAATGTCTCAACACTTTCCATTTCCAGGAAGGAGAAAAAAAGCAAAAGAGACACACACAGAGAGACAGAGTGGAGAGTTTCTATTGGTCATGCTCATTAAGCATCCTGATATTAAGGTTTTGCTATGGTTTGAATGTATCTCTCAAAGTTCATGTGTTGGAAACAATCCCCAGTGCAACAGTGTTGAAAGGTAGGACCTTTAAGAGGTGCTTATGTTGTGAGGGCTCTGCCCACATGAATGGATTAATGTCATGATCTGAAGTAGGGTGGTTATCTTGAGAGTAGGTTCCTGATAAAAGGAAGAGCTCACCCACTTTCACTTCTCTTGCAAGTATTCTCACTTACCCTTTGCCTTGCCCCAAGGTATGACACGGCAAGAGGCCTTTGCAGAATGTGGGAAACTTGCCCTTGGACTTCCCAGCCTCCAGAATTGTAAGATATAAATCTCTGATTTACAAATTACCTAGTCTCAGGTATTCTGTCATGGTCTCACAAAATGAATTAAGATGTACTACTCTGACACTTAGTCAGAAGATAGGAAAGGGAAACAGACTAGAAAATTCACTGCTGGGTTGTTGTTCTTTTAGATTCTATTACCCTCCTCGGCCTGCCTGGAATAATTTCTTTAAGAGTCATCAGGTTTTACATTTTCTGTTCAGTGATTTTAGTTATAATTAATGGGAGACATAGCATGGTGTGTATTGATTTTATCTTAGCTAGAAACAGAAATCTTCAATCCATTTATATTTAATGTAAATATCCATATGGCTATATTTAGGTCTACCATATTTTAATTTTCTCTTTGTCCTTTTTACTTTTATTCTTCTATTCTCTCTTCCCTGCCTTCTTTATATTTACTTGGATATTTTTGTGTTCTATTTTTATTTATGAATTAACTTTTTAAAGTTATGTATCTTTACATATTTTATATTATTTTCATGGTTCCTCTACAGAATATAATGCCTAAATTTTCACATTCTAATTGGTTGCCATAGTGGTAATAAATATACATATATATTATTTATAATACATATATGTATCCAATATATTACTTATAATATCGACCAGAAAATACTATCATAATATAAATTTTTGCTTTCAACGATTATCTTTTAAATAATTTATCCAGACAGCTGCCATTTTTTTTACTATTTTTTTCAGTTCTGAAGATCCAAATTTCTTTCTTCCTTTACTCTAAAGATATTTATTTAGCATTTCTTTAGGATAGGACTGCTGACAACATGTTTTTCCAGTCTTCTTTTATTTATAGTGTTTTGATATTGTCTTTATTTCTGAAATTTAATTTTGCTCAATATAGAGATCTAGGTTGACAGCTCTGTTCCTTTAGCACTTTAAAGGATGTTTTACTATATTCTGGCCTTTGTAGTTTCTGGTAAGACCTGCTATTTATGTAGTTTTTCTCACATATATAAAATACTATTTTTCTCTACCTACCTTCACGTTTTTTCCCCCCTTTGACTTTTAGAAATGTGGCTATGATAGGTCTTGGTTGGTTTCCTTAAGTTCATCCTGTTTGAGGTTTCACAAGATTTTTGTACCTGTAAATTTATATTTTTCTTCTCAAGTTTTGAAAACGCTACTATTTTGTCAAATATTTTTATTTCCCTATTCCTGTAATATATACTCCATCCTTCTAGTGTTTGATGGAGTATATATTATAACTCTTGATATTAGGCCAGTGTCTCTGTCTCTTTTTGTTTTAAATCTTTTTTTTTCTCTCTGACCTTCAGGATTTATAAATGTTATTGATTTGTCTTCAGATTCACTTAAGCATCCTCTGTCATCTTCATTATGTTATTAAGCCCATATAATGATTTTATTTTACAACTATTCCTTTTCCTTGTCTTAAAATTTTCTTTTGATTCTTTTTTATTTCAGTGCTAATAACATTCTTTCCATTTATATTTAAGTATGTTTATCTTTTTCTTATGGAGGACAGTTATACTCGTTGATTTAAAGACTTTATCTGATCATTTCAATGTCCAGGTCATTTCCACATTAGTGCTTGTTGATTTTCACTTTGCTTGAGAATTGGCCATATTTTCCTCGTTTCTTGTGAACTTAGTAATTTTGGATTACATCAGTGACATTTTGAATGTTATGTTTAGATTATGAATACTGTTATAATTGAGAGAATGTTTATTTTCTTTATTTTTAAAGAAAATCAACCTCACTGGTTTCAGAGCATGAGGCTGGTTTTGCCTTCTGTAAGTGCTAGCTTCAATCTCAGCTTTTCAGAGCCTTTGCTAGGCTGCAGCGGGTCCATCCCACATATGTAGATGTCATAAACGAGCCCCAGATTAGTTTCCACTCATGCACAAAATTGAGAACTCTTCTTTTCTTGTTGTCTCCCCTCTAAGATATTCTGTGACACTCTCTGGCCCACACAGTTTTGTTTATTCAGTTCCACTAGATTGTATTTTTCTACTTCTCTTGAGTGCACTTGTACCACTGTAACCTGCCTGTGGGGCACACCATAAGAAAAATGAGTATAAAATGGTAAAAATAAAGAGAAAACTCATTCCTTTACAGACTACTTCCTCTGATTTGACTTTCTTCTGCGACCTACATGTTCTTATTTATTTTTTAAACTCTTCAGATAATTGCTTTTTTATACTTTATTTAGTTCTTCATTGTAATCAGTAGGAAAGATAGCCCATAGTGAATATCTCTTGCCATGCTGGAAGAATTGAAAAACCTTGGTATTTTCAATTTCTGATGAGTCAGATGTTCTGAAGATTTTATTTGTTCCATTAAATACTTTTCTTTTTTTTTTCAAAATAGCATCACACTTGATGGGAAAATGGCTGAAAAACTAGGAAACTGAATGTTATTAATAAATGCTAGCAAAGTTTCTATTCTAAAGGAAAAAGTTTCTAAGTCAATTGGAATCAAAATTTAGCTTTAATCACCAATACTTCATTTTCTGAAAAGGAATCTTAATATCAAAATAAAAAGACCATATTATTTTCAGAGAAATATATCTCATCTTATTTGATCATAATAATTAAGAAAACCTCGATAATGTGAATGAAAATCCATAAAAGCCAGAGTAAGAAATATATTAAGCAAAACCATAAATATAGTTCTACTTCATATTTTTCCATTTTCTAACATTGGAGATATACACACAACTCATTACAATTCTGAGACTTTTGTTCGCAAGGATTAACATTGTCCTTCTTTAGATTCCACATGCACATAAAAATTAAATATATGTTCTCATCCATTCTTTTCTTCTAATCCAAACAGAAAGCTGTAGAATGTAGTAAAGGGGTTATTACAAAAACTGAGCATACCATCCAAACAGATTAAAGGAACATATCTATTATTAATCCTGATGTTACCAAGAATATTAAATATTGTTTAACCTGCTACAAATAATTGAACTTGTGTAACCACTGTATGTGCAAATGTTAAGAATTAGGCATACTCTTGATTAATGTAGTAAATGGTTTCAGACTCCAAGGCCTTAAAGCAGTGCTATAAATCTGTTTATATATTAAAACAGCCCTTGAAGCCTTAACTTTTTATTATTCTTCTAGTTAGTTGTTTAGTACATAGTACATAAACTTAAGTAGCTGTCAATATCTACAATTCAGTTAATCATTGTACTGTTAAAAGGGTTTTGTTAAAAGGAAGCAATTCATCATTTGTATTTAATAATTGGTCAAATTGTATTGAAGTTACAAAGTTTTTCATTTGTTTATATCTACAGGAAATATGACTTTGGCAATTACCATTAACATTTAACATTGTAAAGTGAAAAAATATAGTTCCTAGATGTCAAGAAATCTAATTAAGATGGAAAGGCATATACCAAAGAAATATCACATTACTAAGCCAGGCAGGATATGTTAAATCACCTTGGACAATTAAAATTCTGCTAATTTTCTCATCTATGAAATGAGTTTGACACCACATTTTTAAAGTTTCAAAAGCAGTTGCCAAGTTAGTGCTCTAGACCTAAGTGTTGTACACCAATAAATGATGGAAGATGAATGATTGTTGGAACATGTCTATAAATGCTTATCAAATTTCTAGTTAATAGTAAGTTATTAACATTCCACAAAGAGATTATTCCACCCTGAAAATACTTATATGTATTTGAAAGTATAATTATATAATTTATTAATAATATAGTCGTACAATATAATTTTATAATAAACTAAATAAAATTAGAGATTTAATATCACACTACCCTATACTGGCTAAAACACACCTGGGTATTGTAGTATCTATATTTTACTAAATAAAAAACAAAGTAATGGTAAAGCCACTCAAAATATTTCAAATTAAAAATGAGCCAAAAAAGTTATTTATGAATGGACACAAATTAGTTCTTCAATTAGCCAAAGGCTGTCTTTAAGGAGTTTGAACAAAGGCGTTCTGCAGAATCATAAAGAATATTAACAAAGAATGAATAAAAAGAGTTATATATCTTTTTTTTACAATCTGACATACCATGGAATTGTCCTATCAGATGTTACTCTTTAAAATGTTCTTATGATCAAGTAATTTTAGAAAACATGGAATATCAAACACTCTAAAAAATCTACAGCATACTTGTAAATTTCAAGATTTTTTTATTGAGGCTTCATTATGTAGGCATGATTGATTGAATCATGAGTCACTTGGTTGAACTCAGTCTGCAGCTCGGCCTCCTCTCTTCTGCAGAGGCCAGGCTGATATCACTTAGCTCCAATGTCCTGACCCTCTAACCACATGTTCTTTCTGTCATGGCCAACCCCAGCCTACATCATTTATTTACCATAAATCATGGATCACCTCATTAGCATAATGGCCCAGCAAGTATAACAAAAACACTCCAATCGTTTGATAAATATAGAAGTTTAGAGGTTACCTCCCAGGAACCTGCGATATATGCCAGCCAAATTCATTATTACACAAGGGTGTACCTCTGAATAATCAAGAAAGCATCCCACGAAGGAGCCTGTATTCAGACATCTGTCCTAGAAAAGGGGAATTTCAACATCAGACTGTAATGGCAACATTCAAGTAATAAATTTTAATGCTCTTCCCCTAAATTTTGCTGCTCTGACCCTGGATAGAGGAAGTGGGGTTGAGGTGGAACAAGAAAGACAGAGAAAATTATAGTTTCTTTACCCCTGCGGGTTTCTCTGAGCATTGACTTGCCTGGGAGCTGTGAGGGAGAAGAAATTTTTTCATGGAATGATGATTCATATTTTATTTACATTGAGATAGGTTGTTAATTTCTGAAAATGAGATTGAGAGTAACTGGGAAGCTTTGCCTTCTGCCCCGTATTTTCTCCAGTGCCAGAGACAAGAAATCCAATACAGTAGGCTTAAAAAAGCATGGTGAGAGGAAAAGCAAATTGATTTTGCCCTTTCTGGTTCAGCTAGTTCAATAATCTATTTGTGAGTGCATTTCAATCCCTTAGGATATTGTAATTTAACTCTCACTGTCCGTGGTCAAACATGCTTTACCACAAGTCTTCCAATAACGTTGTTTTGTTCCACGTTGTTTTGTCATAACGTTGATAAGAAAATTAAAAATAATAATAATAATAATAATAATAATGGCTTCCCAGCCAGAGTCACTGTCTGTGTGGACTCTGCATTTTCTCCTTATATCCTCATGGGTTTCCTCCTAGGATTCTGGTTCTCTGCCACATCCCAAAGCTGTGCATGTTTGGTTGACTGGCGTGTGGACATTGTCCCACTGTGGATGAGTGTGGGTGAGTGTAAAACACCCTGCTGTGGGATGGTACCCCGGCCTGGGCCCTGGACTGAAATAAGCAGGTAAATAACTATCTTACTTGTTTTGATTAATCCCTTTGAAATGTATGCATATAGCGCACATGTATTTCAATGTTTCATATTAGAAGTATTCTGGTGTTTGTTTGTTTAGAAGTTTGGTAATGTTTCTGTGACCAGGAACTTTAGTTCCTATCAATTAACCTATGTGAAAATTGGTTTCTTTATAGTCATTTTGCTTGAAGTCTCAGTTTCCAAAATCCTACCAGCAACGTTGAGTGGGCGCTTACTGTACATGCAGTTGGTGGGGATGGCTGTAAGGAAATACAAGATAGTCTCAATTTGTCCTAGACTTTACTGTCCCCTCCAGTCCTGGGATTCTCTCATCAGGTTCACATAGGAGAGCATCACTGTCATCTGGAGTTTAGAGAGTTTTGTCCTCAACTGCCCACTGGAGTTGCTCCAAACGTGGCAGCAAGGTTCCCACAAGGAAGTGCCCCAAACCCTCCTGGGATGAGGCTAGTTGGAATTCCAGAGAAAGAAGCACTAAACGAGAGGGTGACCAGTCCAAAGCCCTTGTAGGGGCACTTCGTACAAAGTGCTGCAGCAATCGTGGAGATGGACAGAGAGAACAAAGGGACGTTCTAGCTAGGAATACCGGCAGCTGGAAGGCCAGGGTGTGGAGTTTGCATCAGGATTTAATGCATTTGACTCAGGATTGGGCCAGTTTCTTTCAGTGTTTGGGGCAACAACCTAGATAGCTTTAGCCGTGCCTGGGAATATTCGGGGCCTAGTTTGAGATCCAGCCTGCTGGGAAAACATCAGCTTGCTGGGCCACTCTGTGAATTTTTTAAAGCACTCTATGATTTTCTTTTTTTCCTCGGGACACAGAAGGAAAGTGACCTTACAGGGCAGAAATTCACAGAATTAGTTACAACCTTCCTTCACTCTATCACTTGACATTGGAGTTCATACTGCTGTATTGATATTCTATTGAAACTAAATGTTTAAGTCACATGGCCATGATAAACAGCAAACATTTATACATCACTTACTATGTCAGAATATTTCAATTTTTTTTCTATTTTAACTTACTTAATTCTCTCCACAAGCCTGTAAGTTGGGTTCTTTTACTACCAGCATTTTACTGATAAGAAAACTAAGACACAGAAAGTTTAAGTAAAATTCCCAATGTTAAACAGCCTGTAAGTCTTCAACTCAAGTATTTATCCAAGTATACTATCTCTAAATTCCACGAAATCCACTACTATTGCACTGTCTCTAATATAATCAAAATCACATTATGAGTGTAAGGCATCTAAAAACTAGTCTGTTTCAGCAGGGCGTGGTAGCTCATACCTGTAATCCCAGGACATTGGGAGACCAAGGTGGGCAGATCACTTGAGGTCAGGAGTACAAGACCAGCCTGGCTAACATGATAAAACCCCATCCCTATTAAAAATACAAAAATTAGCCAGGCATGGTAGCAGGTGCCTGTAATCCCAGCTGTTCGAGAGGCTGAAGCAGGAGAATTGCTTGAACCTGTTAGGTGGAGGCTGCAGTGAACAGAGATCTGGCCACTGCCCTCCAGCCTGGGCCACACAGTGAGACTCTGTCTCAAAAACAAACAAACAAACAAACAAACAAACAAACTAGTCTATTTTAAATTCCTTACCATATAGTTGAGGTACAAAATTAAATAGCAAGCTAATGAAGACCGGTACAGTGTAGCAACCCCATTTTTTTTAACACCCATCTTCTGACTCTTTTTACAATGTCCTTTTGACTGATTATTTTAGAAACTTTTATCTTGCTTTGTTTTAATTCCAGAGAACCTTTCTTCAAATGGAATCTCCTGTGGAATCTGCTGCATAAAACTGAAAAGTCCCACTGAGCTGAAGTGGGAATTCAGAGCTTTGCTTGCTCCCCACCACCTGTTCTTGTCTTGTTTGACATCTCTGTGCTATTTCATGCATCTCTTTTTAGAGTTACATTTCCCTTAGCATCTGTGACACAAGACCCCTCTAATTCTCATTCTACTTCGTAATGTCTTACTTTTTCACCATGTTTAACAGGGGTTGGGGACGAGGAACTGCAAATCTTCGTCTGCCCACAGTTTAAATGGAAATATATGACAAAGTTTCTGGTGACTGTACTGTATAGATAAAAATTTGAGAAAAGCAGGTGGTGTTCAACAAGAGACTTGAAAGATAAGAAGTAATTTCACAATGAGAAGGAAATGGATAATGGATAACCTCAGAAGAAGAAGGAAAAAAAGGGTTAATTCAAGTTATGATATTATTGAAATGAAAAAGTGAAGGCAGAAAATGTATCTTTTGAGTTAAATCCCATATACCTTTCTCATTGATTAAAATAGTATTTTTGCTTTCTTCATTGTCTTTAACCTAAAGAGTCACAGTGTTCCCAGTGGGATTTGAAGTTACTTTTTAATGAGATAAGGAATCATGGAACCTAATTAACTGATCATTAAGAAAACTAGAGAGATTTAAAAATATACATAATTCTTGGGGCAGGGAGAGAAAGGAGAAACAATTTATTATACCATTCAACTCTTGGAGTCAGTACAGTGTGAAAACTAGAAATAGAATAGAATAACATTTAAACACAGCCCTTCTCCAGTATGACTTTCCCTTACTGGGCATGTTTGAAGTGGATGTCATTCAGAATGTAATCAATAGATTAAAATTTCGTAAATGATGGTCAAAGTTTTCTTTTCCCCACTTCGGATCCCTTCATAGGCAGCTGGCACATAGGAATAATTGGTGACTGTGTCCCAGAAAGTCTTTTATTTTATTTTGTTATTTATTATTTATGTATTTACTCTTCGAGACAGGGTCTTGTTCTGTTGCCCAGGCTGCAGTGCAGTGGAAACATCTTGGTTCATTCCAGTCTCAAATTCCTGGGCCCAAACAATCTTCCTGCCTCAGCCTCCCAAGTATCTGGTAGTGCAGATCTGTGCTACCACCCCAAATTTTTATTTTTATTTTTTGTAGAGAGAGGGTCTTACTGGTTTTCCCAGGCTGGTCAAACTCCTGCCCTTAAGGGATCCTCCCGCGTTGGCCTCCCTAAGTGTTGAGAATATAGGCATGGGCCACCATGCCCTGCCAGTATATTTTGTTTGAATTTGGTAAAACCAATATAAAAGCATAAAGCTAAAGGAAAGATTCTTTTTAATGATCAAGTAATAACTAACCAGTGAATTGCCAGTTAATTTGAACCGGTAGGTGGTATAAGCAACATGAGACAATAGGACTGGCATTCAAGAATGAAAATAGAGCTATGAATAATCAAATATAATTATGGATGCCCAACTATTAAGCAAACTTAACATCTTATCAAATATATTTACACATCTCCAGAGTAGTTTATATTATACGGGTGTAGAAATATTAAAATATAGTCACTAGACCTTCAATAACAGTGAAGCTGACTTCTATATTACCTAAATATATTATTGTTTACATGATATAATAATGCTCTTGGGAATTCTTATCAAATATCTGAATATGAATAAAGTCTCTTAATATAAGGGGCTGTCACAAATTGTAGTGTAATTCCATATGTGTGGCTTTATGTGCATTCACATACAGAACAACACATGTGTGTGTATGTGTCAAACATATGGTGTTTTATTGCCTTTATAAGAGAGCTCCACTACATAATAACTTACTATAAAACAAATATTGTTATTTAAATTATTATTACTAGCAGAAAATTGCCTGTTGTACTGTATTTTATAGAGAAGACAGCTCATAAATGCACTAAAGTGCAAAGACATTTTTAAAAAGGCAATAATGAACTTTCAATAATGAAGCCTAGTAATAGCAGTGTAAGAAAGCATCTGAAAGCTGATAAAATATATACTTTAGCACTGTATCTATATGTACAAGGTAAGGCACTGTGATCTCAATTGTCAGTATGAATTTTTTGTTTCAATTTATAAAGATCAAATTCACATTTTTGAAGTGAGTTATTATTGCATATCTTCATTTAAGGTCAGGCACAATTTTGAACATGTTAATCAAAGAGAATACTTATTGTCATATCTCACTTCTGACATTTAAGAAAAACTCTTCATGCAAATTAAGTATGTGACTAAACTACCAAAAGAGTTTATCAAATACTTAACACAGAAATACAATGAACTTCTCTATATTGACTGAAGTCCTTCATATGCCTCCTCTCAAGTGCAAATTAGACTCAGATTTCTCCTCTTTGAAGTAGAGTTACCCTTGTACATACGCTACTTAAAGAGTACTTGTATCTATCATGAATCAAAATTAAAGTATCCCTTTAAAATATTTCCAAGCACAAGATTTTTATATCTTATAGAAAATACCCAATTCAGAAGGGTTGTTGGATTCATCAAGCTATTTTTTCTGACTTATAATTGGCTTTTTAAAAACTTAAAATATCAGTTTATTTTCCCCTAAGATAATTTCCTTCAAATACTCAACTTCCTTATCACATCTGATTTTTAATGATTAACTATCTATTTTCTTCTAATTTACAGAGTCTCTCTATTTATAATACAAATTGTACTTCATCACACAGGAACCTTAATTGGATATAATTGGGATGAAAGTGTTCTCACTCATGCTTTATGAGTCTCAAAGGCGAAAAAAAAAAAAATGTGGCAAATCAGCACAAAAACCCACACCTTTCTCTCCACAGTGGTGGAGAGGAAACTCACAGGAAACCCTGGCAGTCAGACGTGGCAACTGCTCACTCTCACTGGAGCTTACATTGCTGGAGTGAGCACTCCAATTCCAAGAGTATTTGATTTATCTAAGCATCCATTGACAATCATGTACAGCAGAAAATAGCACCTTGTGTATTCAAGAGTGTTTTCCAAAACCTAGTAAATAAAACCAGGATGCCAGGCAAGGTTAGAATGCCGCAGAATAAATAGGGGCTGCTTTGTTCTGGTTTAGTAAATTTGTTTAGCTTTACTTATGTCCCATTTCAACTATGTGCTGTTGTTTCAAAAGGGAATAGGACAAAGTATTTGCCTTTGACTTCCAAGGGCAAAAACCCTTGGATTTTACTCTACGTAGAGGATGTATCTTTGATCATGCCGTTTTTTCTGTGTCTCAAATTTATATTATCCTTTAATAAATTAGAGAGCTTCATGCAATTTAAAGAACACAATATTATTGCTTAATTCTGTGCAGTCAGATTGTGAATTTATTATAGCATTTTGGTATAATATTCATCTTCTATTATGGTCCAATAAGCAGAAGAACAATGAGACTTCATCTCTTGTATTAAATCCTACTTTAATTCTTACCAAGTGGTTTATTTGATCATAATTATTTCAGCATCAAGTAAACCTGACTATTATTGTTTATCCAGCATAAGCCCATGAGACACCTGAAAACCTTCATATGACAAAATGATGCAGAAAATTTCATTACATTTCTGTAAAAAGTCATTTTTAGTGTTGCAGGTCAGGTTCCCTGGGAAACAGACTCGAGCTGGAGATTTGTGTGCTAGAAGTTTATTAAGGACTGCTCTCAGGATCAAGCCCTTAGAGAAAGAAAAGAAAGCAGGATTGAGGAGGCAGAAATTAGGTTGCTGCACAGTCACCACAAAAGCCTAAGTCAGTCCTTTAGGTAGTTGTAGAGCTGGTATGGCCTACCAAATTTGTGCTATGTAAGGCATGGTATATGGATCTTTATACCTCATAACATCCAACCATGTACACATGAGACCACAGATAAGGCAGGAGAAGCAAATCTCTTCAGCAAAGGGCAATCAATCACCAGGAGTGACAGTGCTGTGGCACCAGAGTTAATGCTCCAAGGATCCGGAGAAATGTGTGCTTTCCCTCTGAAAGGTGGTGCGGGATATTGGAGTTGCAGCCTGTGGTATCCATTACTCACACGTTAATATATCTTGATTCAGCACTATCCTTTTTTTTCTTGAATTTTTGAAATTAAGAGCTTGGTACATATTTGACCATTGGAAATCCAAATACTTCCTCTTCGCTATCACAGAAATGTTGGTGCCTTGACAGCAACAAGATACATGATTCATCAAAATAGTACAAACAGTGCTTTCCTTTTTTTGTATCCTTGATTCTTGTCCCACATCTTATATATACACTTTGTTAGCCGCAGATTTTTGAGCAGCAACTAAAGAAGTGTTCAGCTAGTCCTGTGTCTCCTGTTATAGGAAAAAGTGTGTTTCCTCAAAGTCAGAGTAGATATAGCCAAGTAAATTGTGGGTAGCTACTAAAGTGCTGGCAGCAGCAGTATGATGCATAAAAGCACATGCTGGCACCCCTTTTGGATAAACAAGCACATACAATTATGTTTTTTCTTTCCATTATAAATACAACTATTTTGGCAGATACAGCAGTGAGACTTGATCAGTTTTCATGGATAAATAACAGTTATGAATAATAGCATAAAACAAACAGAACACAGGCTTATATCATTTGCAAACTCAATAACTGAATTTTGAAAAGTTTAAAATTGACTGTATAATGAAATATTGAAAAAGAGTTGGGAATAAGGGAGAAGCACTATGCATTAGATAGTTGTATCCTCTGAAATGTTCCTGCTTATTGGATCATCCTTGGGCACTTTTCCTGAGAAAGGCTCAGACAAAACTGTAAATAGAGGCAGGTTGGGGATCAATGGCCAGAACCTAGGGCCCTGAATATTGAGTCAGAAGTATGGAATCTATCACAGTTTCAATCAAACCATGAAATGTTTAGAAGTGGCCAATAAAATCCCAAGCAAAAAATCACTACATTTCTAACATCTAGAATTGAATAAGTGAACAGAACATGGTGATCAAATATGGAACACAAGATTCTGAAACAACAAATCTGACTGGCAGAATAATAAATGGTGCTCTTAAACAGCAGGTGTTAAAAAGGGTGTGAAAATATGACTGCAAGTCATAAAATATCTTCGCACCTAAAATGTTCAAGCACTGAGCTATATCAAATTTTTCAGGATCTGTCCTCAAATAATATGTAGAGGCATGTAAGTTGACACATAGAAACAAAGAAAGAAGGAAGGAAGGAAGGAAGGAAGGAAAGAAGGAAGGAAGGAAGGAAGGAAGGAAGGAAGGAAGGAAGGCAGGTAAGAAAGAAAGAAAGGAAGGAAAGAAAGAAAGAAAGGAAGGAAAGAAAGAAAGAAAGAAAGAAAGAAAGAAAGAAAGAAAGAAAGAAAGAAAGAAAGAAAGAAAGAAAGAGAGAAAGAAAGAAAGAAAGAAAGAAAGAAAGAGAGAGAAAGAGAGAAAGAGAGAGAGAAAGAGAGAAAGAGAGAAAGAAAGAAAGAAGAAAGAAAGAAAGAAAGAAAGAAAGAAAGAAAGAAAGAAAGAAAGAAAGAAAGAAAGAAAGAAAGAAAGAAAGAACTTGTAGTGCACTTGTATACCAGATATTAGCTAAGCATCCTACAAGGTTTTTGTTTGTTTGTTTGTTTGTTTGTTTTTTGAGACAGGGTCTGGCTCTGTCACCCAGGTTGGAGTGCAGTAGCTAGGACTATAGGCACGCGTTACCGTGCCCACCTAATATTTAAATATTGTGTAGAGACACAGTTTCGCTATGTCTGAGCTCAAGCCATCCACCAGCCTCGGTCTATCATAGTGCTGGGATTACAGGCGTGAGCCACCAATCCCAGCCTCTAAAAGTTAAAGGATAATTATATTCCTTAATTTACAAACAGATAGATATACTCATTCTCGTTTTATATTTGAGGAACTGGCTTTGTAAAGTTAAGTAATTTACTCAAGTAGACACAGCCAGTAAGTAATAAACCAGATTCTAATTCTTGTGTTTTTGGGATCTAGGAATGTGATTTATGGGGTCCATAAACGTACAGTTATTTTTTCCCTCTCCTTAAGTTTTCCTTTAAAATAAGTACATAATAGGATAATGCTGTTTATAATTTTCAAGGTTGTAGTAATTTTTGTCACACTTTCTGTAATATTTTTCATTTGATAAATTTTTTAAAAAAATTATCATCTTTATGTATACAAGACCCAGCATATATTGAAAAATGTTATAGACAAAAAGCACCACAAACCATACTACTTATTTCCATGTCTATTTGAAAACAAAAGCTATAGTACTAGGATGACATGCATGAAGCCAGCAAAGCTAAGGTAAATGTGTAACTTTTCCAAAAGAAAATGGACCTATTTGGAAAGGTTGGAATTTTACCAAAAAATTTTAATATGAAGACCCCTTCAGAGTTGCATGTTGGATGGAAAATCAAAGGAAGTTACAGGATATCAAAGAGAGTGTGGTAAGTTCATGTATCCTGGAAATTATTCAGGTATTTCATAAATTTAAGCAGAAGAGTGGAATGTAATTACCATGCCTGACCAGTGGTGTCATCATTTTGAATCACTTGTCTTTCTTCCATATTTTTCAGTAAAACTTAGTAGATTTCTCAGCTCTGCCACTTTCTGTCAACATGCATCTGTAGAACAGTATTCGTAACTTCTCAGCAATCTAGTTTTTAAGCATCTGTCTAGATATCTAAGTACATGTTGAATTCTGAAGGAGAATTTCTATTTTGTAATGCCCTTCAGAAAACAAGAAAGGCAGTTGATACATTCAAAACCTGCAAATAATTTATTTTCTAAGTAAAAGTTTTGAAGAAAAGTCATCTCACCCCAAGCTCAGATGGAAAACATGTGATGTTGTGTATTTCATCTAATTTTGCTACATAAATGAAGGATACAACTCCAGATGGCTTTGTGACTCATGATTTTCTATGTGAATGCCCATTAGCATCAATGCCTCTGCTAATGAGGCGAAATGCATTTTCCTATAGGGATAAAAATCTTAACTTTATAATCTGGATCAAAGAAGATCTTGATTAAAGAAAGTCTCTGAAGAAACATTAGGATGATATATCTTTATGTACTATGTAGAGAGTCAGTGATTTCTTAAAAATAGGACATGTCTTATTTTTAAAAATAGGACATGTCTTATATCCATGTACCTTTGGATATAAATATTGTTTTTTGAAAAGAGATTGGTCAATTTCCGAATAATTCAGGAAGAATGAATTCTTCCAGTGCCTCACTGTCTTGGATGATTTTGACCATATTTATGAGGACACTTTTTCTTTCTTTAAGACCCTGAGGTCACCATTATAGATGCGATTTAAAGAGTCATGTAGTCTTTTCCATCCTTTCACTCTGGAGGAAGGTATCGAGAGCTCAATTATGCAAACTTTGCAAAGCTGGTAAAAGCGTGTCTTCAAGATGGAATTGACAACTACAAAGTCTTGTCAGTTTCTTTGTGGACAGAAATCTCCAGATACCTGAAAACAAAGAACATTTTAAAATGTTTCCTTCAGATGACTTTAAAATTGAAATGTGGATTCATCACATCTTCTGTGCTAATAGAGTCAGCATCCGTAATATAGCCCCTATCCAAATTGACTTTAGCACCAAGGAGGTAGGAAAAATGAAACATTGTGCCATTAATTTAATTAAAAATAATCAAGAAGAATTCTGGCATTATTTGACACAATTCTATCTTTATCTGAAAAAAGTAAGTAGGAAGTTTCTGCTTATTGAGTATATATGAAGCTACATTCTTGAGTAGGATTTCGTATTTCCAAAATCATAAAACACGCAAAATATTATATTTATTTATGATCATTGTTATCAGAAGGAGGTACTTAGCTTTTATCAAAATATCCAAGGAAAGTGTCACTCCAAAGTATTCATTTCCTCAACATAATTATTTTAAAATAAAATTATAAAAATACAGATAATTGTAAAAATAATATGCATTTATATATCATTTTATAATTCATTACAGTAACAGTATGAGTTCTGATTTCACTTTTTGCACATGAGAAATGAGGGGCTTAGGAAAATTAGATAGTTGTTTAGGGTAACACAACTGGTAAGGGGCAGATTCTGAGAAGACAAGTGTCTTCTCACTGTAAAGCATACACTGTGCTGGTTTCCTTTAAGGAGAGGTTAGTAAAGGGGCCACAGAGCTCTGAGGGAAGGCTTGATCATAAGTGGTCTCTTAGAGACAGTTTTAAAGGGAGTCAGTGTTTGAACTGGGGCTTGAAACAAGACAAGAATTTAATTGGAAAGGGAGAAACATCCAGTTCATGGTACCAAAATAAGAACGGTACTTGTGAAGAAAGGATGAGCCATCTGATGCAGCTCTTGCTATGAGTTTTTGAAAAAGTATTGTTATGGTCATCTCATTTTGAGAAAGCAGGAAAGGAAGAGCAGATGGCCTCGGATTGGGGAATTTCCTACAGCATATTGTTATAATTAACTTAGTCTAAAACTAAGATTAGAGATTAGAGAACATATGCTTAGGTGGTAGACATCTTTGGTATATGATGTTCTATGCATCAGAGACAATTTGTAAAAAGGGGGAATGTTAAAATTTGGAACATGATTAAGCTTTGTCAGCCTAAGTATGTTAGCTATTAACTGATAATGATTAGGCACTCATTTTCTCCAAGTTGTCTTTAGCCGTCATTGCTGAGAGGACCCTAGTAGCCATTCAGTCCTCCTTCCATGCTGGCAGAGCTTCGGTTTGTTCACTTGCTCCTTTCTCTTCCTAAGACTCAGGGTCACATCTTTATTAGTGTAAGCCAGTCATTTAGGTCTCATGTCCCTTACCAGTGCTTTATTTGGGAAGAGATATTTATTGCAATTTTGGCCAAGAAACACAAGAAGTAAACTGGTACAACCAACTTTTTACCAGGTGAGAGAAATGCCAACTAATGACTAATGGAGAAAATAGCAGGAAAAGAAACCTGGGGACACTGGGTGACATCAGTTCTTCAAACTACAATACCTTGAGGATTTACTTAGGGAGCTAAAAATATTCCTTATTTTATAGGGTGGTTCCATTAGAGTTTTCTTTGCCTTGCAACAGGAAGCATTATCACTGACATGACCTGAGTGAGACTAACTCCGATGAAACAGACTCACAGCATTAAAACCGACTGTCATTTATTATGTACTTAAATCAGGAAAATGTACTTAAAAATGTACTTTAAAATGTGCTTAAAACACAAAATGAGTAGTAAGGTATAACAGCAAATGAAGGAGAAAAGTAAACATTTATACTAACAAGGGAAGTTCAGAAAGGTAATTAAGGTTTTTCTGTAATGGAATATTAGCCTTTTGTTTTGGGAAGACAGTCCTGACAGAATTTCTGTAGAAGAGTACAAAAATTGGAAAAATGTAAGATACATCAGAAATGTCAGATTGATAATAACCACGATTCTTTTTTAGCACAGGGAAGACTGGTAGAATAAAGATGGCTGCACATATTTAGGGAAACCCCATTGACAGAATGGGGTCTTATCCCCCCTTCTCTTGAATCTGATCTAACCTGTGACTACTTTTGACCAATAAAGTATGGCAGATGCCGTGACATCACGTGGTTCTGAGTCTTGCCTTTAAGAGAACTGGCAGCTTCCTTCTTGCTCTCTTGGAATCTTCTGGGTTGCTATATCAGAAATCTGCTCTCCCAGCTAGACCACAAAGAGAGGCTCTGAGTTGACCTTAAGAGAGAGAATGGCCCAGATGAGCCCATTCTTCCAGATGTCCATGCCAAATTTCAGGCCTGTGAGTGACATAACCTGAGACACTCCAGACTAACTTAATAACCAGTTCAGTACCACCAAGTAACCCCAGAGGAGGCCACATAGAGTTGAAGAATTGATCAAATTCTTGATCCACCACTGGTGAGATAAAAGAATCGTTTTTTGAAGCGCCTGAATTTTGGGGATTTTTTGGAATTTTTTGTTATTGTTGTTGCTTTGTTAACACATGGGCACGGTGGCTCATGCCTGTAATTTCAGCACTTTGGGAGGCCGAGGCGGGCAGATCACATGAGGTCAGGAGTTCGAGACCAGAGAAGTGAAACCCTGTATTTTGTAAAAATACAAAAATTAGCAGGGCATGGTGTTGCATGCCTGTAGTCCCAGCTCCTCGGGAGGCTGAGGCAGGACAATTGCTTGAACCTGGGAGGCAGAGGTTGCAGTGAGCCTCCCAGCCTGGGCAACAGAGCAAGACTCCACCTCAAAATAAATAAATAAATAAATAAATAAATAAATAAATAAATAAATAAATAACTGAAATAACTATAGCTAAAATAAATGTAGCTATGAAGTCCTAGATTATTGTGGTTACTTAAACCCAGTTTGTCAATGGACTGAGGATATTAAGAATTAAAAAAAATATTGATAGAGTTTTGTGATACATGAAATTTTGATAGTCCAGTGAAGGAGAGGGAGATGTGCCAGGTGATTACTTTATGCTATCCTAGAAGGCAGAAAATATTCCATCCATTGTCTTAACCAGTATCTGGAACTGAGTAGAAAGAGCACATTTCTAGGGAAGAGGTGCACAATAAGTTTCACATTTTCTAGGTCTGAGAATTCAGTTGGCTATCCATGGAAATTTTAGAGTTCAGAAAATAAAGAAAACCAGGCTGGGTGTGGTGGCTCATGCCTGTAATCCCAGCACTGTGGGAAGCCAAGATAGGTGGATTGCTTGAGAGCAGCCTGGCCAACAGGGCAAATCCCTGTCTCAGCTGAAAATATAGAAGTTAACCAGGTGTGGTGGCAGGCGTCTGTACTCCCAGGTACTTGGGAGGCTGAAGCATGAGAATCCCTTAAACCCAGGAGGTGGAGGTTGCAGTGAGCTGAGAGACTGCACTCCAGCCTAGGTGACAGAATAAAACTCTGTCTCAAATTTAAAAAACACAAAAACAAAAAATAAAGAAAACCAGAGATAATATTTAGAAGTTACAGACAAGGCAAATTGCAATGCATAGAAATATTTTAATCCATGTAAAAATGGTTGAATACATGCTGCTATAGTTCATTCACATAGAAACTATATATTTTACACCATTTCACTGGACTTTTTCAAAATTTACAAAGAAAAACTCAGTCTTTTAGGCCCACCTACACCAAAAAAATAGCATTCTTAATTACTCTATTAGACATTAGCTACAAACAATAAAGAATTTTCTTAGTTTCTGTGACTTTTTTAAATATACAGAAAAATTATATACTTAAAAAAGTCAAGTATTTAACCTGAATTATTTCTCAATTGAAATACACTTTCTTTAAAAATCTATAATTTTATTTAGGCTGCTGTTTAAACTGTAGATAAAGGTCTGGCAAATCTACAGTTATGCATTTCATTTTATTCTATTTTTTATGAACATGAGGCATTTCTTTATTTAAATATTTAAAGTTTCCGTACATTAAAGTACTTTAAAACATACTTTAGATTTAGAATTGACTGAGCCACAGCTTGTTCAAGAATATTTGAATTATTTTTCCAAGAATAGTTTTAGACAAAGTTTGATTCTATGATGAATGCTCTTTCAATGTAAATAAATCATGCTACTGAAGGTAAAGAAATCTGTTATTGAAGTAAATTACCACTTCAGGGTGTCCTTGAAGCCTCAGCAGTTTTATGGTTGTATCTATAGCCTGGAGAATGTAAGACTGAAAAAATATTTTTGATGATTATGGGCAAGTCAGTGTGAATGGTGACTGCAACAAGCAGAACTGTAGGTCTAGAGGGGAAATAATAGTCACCGGTGACATCTTCTACAGCACTAACAAATAATTATTCCTGGCAAGAATGACTATATCATATTTTGTAGAAATACAAATGAATTTCAAGCCTCTTCTACCAGCCTAAATTTAAGAATTACCTGGGTTTGTTCAACCACCTCATAAATGCCTCTCATGATACTTAAAACTAAGTAAACTTTATCTAGAGATCTTTCTGTATAAAATTTCTGCTTCCATTTTTCATTTTTTGTGTATACACAGACACACCAACGCAGGATGTAATAATAAAAATATCATATGACTTAATTCATAATTGCCCTCAAATATAACCAAATAATAAAATTTGCATGCTATATGCATAGATATATATAAAGATATATAGATATTTATGTATGTATCCATCTATATAGAACAGTAAGATGTAGATTTATATATATATATATGAAATGATGTACATACTTAGTTTTATATTTGAATTTTTCTGATTCTAATGTAAGGGCAATATATATTTATGTATATTCATTAATTCACATATGTATTCATATATATAAGTGTTCATCAGCTATGAACATATTGCAAATAATTCACTAAAAAATGAAACTTTCCATCATAAAATTATTGACATTTATATGAAATAATTGATCTTGAATTAATGTGAGAAATATACTTATTGCCTTCCTTCTACCACAAAAATTATATGAGGAGCAGTTAGATACCTATAAAACTACAAATAACAGAGAAATGTTACTTTATGATTCAGATGCCCAACTTGTTTCTATAGCTCTCAAGTCCATTTCAAATACTAGTCCCATTGGCACTTGGTATGTGGATTTAAATCAGAGCTTCTCCTCTAAGGAGAAGCCATTTGGTCTTAACGCTTCTAGACCTCACAGAGGTTCCAAATCTCCTAGCCCCCAAATACTCTATTTTTAAAGGGGCACATTGCAAAACCCGAACTTTAAAGAAAAGGTGAGAATGTTTTGGAGATGCTTCAGAGTAACCATGAAAAGAGTGGGAGTTATGGGATTGCTTGTCAAAGGAGAGCCATAGAATGGACCTGTGCTCCCATTATAGCTTCCCGGGCAGCTTTGGATCGACCACCATTAGAAGGTACTATTAGGCCAGAGAGAAAAGCAGAAGGGTAGTTCAGAAACTACTTCTAAATTTCAAGGGAGTGGAAAGGTACTAGCAAGTGGTAGTTTCCAACACATATCCTCAACTACTTGAGCATATCACCTGGTTTGCCAGGGACAGAGGGACTCACCAGGAGATAGGAGCTTCAGTTACAAAACCAGGAAAACATGGGGCAAACTGGAAGACGTTGGTCCCCTTCCTGTAACAAAAATGTTTGAGAAGAAATAACAACTATAGAAAAGGCCAGGTCAGGCCAGGGCAATCAGGTCAGAGAAAGAAATAAATGGTATTCAAATAGAAAGAGAGGAAGTCAAATTGTCTCTGCTTACAGATGACATGATTGTATATTTAGAAAGCCCCATCATCTCAGCCCAAAAGCTCCTTAAGCTGATAAGCTACTTCAGCAAAGTTTCAGGATACAAAATCAATGTGCAAAAATCACAAGCATTCCTATACACCAATAATAGACAAACAGAGAGCCAAATCATAAGTGAACTCCCATTCACAATTGCTACAAAGAAAATAAAACACATAGGAACCCAACTTACAAGGGATGTGAAGGACCTCTTCAAGAAGAACTACAAATCACTGCTCACAGAAATAAGAGAAGACACAAACATATGAAAAAACATTCCATGCTCATGGATAGGAAGACCAAAATGGCCATACTGCCCAAAGTAATTTATAGATTCAATGCTATCCCCAACAAGCTACCATTGACTTTCTTCACAGAATTAGAAAAAAACTATTTTAAATTTCATGTTGAACCAAAAAACAGCTCATATAGCCAAGATAATCCTAAGCAATAAGAACAAAGCTGGAGGCATCACACTACCTGACTTCAAACTATACTACAAGGCTACAGTAACAAAAACAGCATGGTGCTGGTACCAAAACAGATATATAGACCAATGGAACAGAACAGATGCCTCAGAAATAACACCACACATCTACAACCACCTTATGCACAAATTAACTCAAGATGGATTAAAGACTTAAACATAAGACCTAAAACCATACAAATCCTAGAAGAAAACATAGGCAATACCATTCAGGACATAGGCATGGGCAAAGACTTCATTACTAAAACACCAAAAGCAATGGCAGCAAAAGCCAAAATCGACAAATGGGATCTAATTAAACTAAAGAGTTCAGCATAGCAAAAGAAACTGTTATCAGAGTGAACAGGCAACCTACAGAATGGGAGAAAATTTTTGCAATTTATCCATCTGACAAAGGGCTAATATCCAGAATCCACAAGGAATGTAAACAAATTTACAAGAAAAAAAATAAACACCCCATCAAAAAGTGCAAAAAGTGGGTGAAGGATATGAACAGGCACTTCTCAAAAGAAGATATTTATGTGGCCAACAAACATATGAAAAAAAGCTCATCATCACTGGTCATTAGAGAAATGTAAATCAAAACCACAATGAGATACCGTCTCACTCCAGTTAGAATGGTGATCATTATGTCAGGAAACAACAGATGCTGGAAGGGATGTGGAGAAATAGGAATGCTTTTACACTGTTGGTGGGAGTGTAAACTAGTTCAATCATTGTGGAAAACAGTGTGGCGATTCCTCAAGGATCTAGAACCAGAAATACCATTTGACCCAGCCATCCCATTACTGGGTATATACCCAAAGGAGTATATATCATTCCAGTATAAAGACACTTGCACACGTATGTTTATTGTAGCACTGTTCACAATAGCAAAGACTTGGAACCAATCCAGATGCCCATCAATGATAGACAGGATAAAGAAATGTGGCACATATACACCATGGAATACTATGCAGCCGTAAAAAATGGACATGCATGAAGCTGGAAACCATCATTCTCAGCAAACTAACACAGGAACATAAAACCAAACACAGCATGTTCTCACTCATAAGTGGGAGTTGAACAATGAGAACACATGGACATAGGGAGGGGAACATCGCACGCAGGGACATGTCAGGTGGTAAGAGGCTAGGGGAGGGATAGCATTAGGAGAAATACCTAATGTAGATGATGGGTTTATGGGTGCAGCAAACCACCATGGCATACATGTACCTAGGTAATAAACCTCCATGTTCTTCACATGTATCCCAGAACTAAGATATAATTTAAAAAGAAAAAACAAACAAACAACAAAAAGAAAAAAACAGGCCAGGTCAAATATATCTGCAAGCTGAACTTCCAAATTCGTCCTCAGTTTAAGGGCTCAGATAATCAACACGTCTCTAGACCCAGGGGCTACAGACCAAATTCTGTCTCTACAAAATTCAAATGTTGAAGCCCTAAGCTGCAATGTGATGATATTTGGAGATGAGGCCATTGTGAGATAATTAGGTTTAGACGTGGTCATGAGAACAGGGTCCTCATCATGTGACTAGTGCTCTTCTAAGATGAGAAGGAGACTAAAGCTTTCTGGCTTGGCTCTGTGAGGACACAACAAGCTAGGGAGAGAGTCTTTGCCAGGAACTGGATCTGCCAGCACCTTGATCTTGGACTTCTCAGCTTCCAGGACTGTGAGAAAATAAACTCCTGTTCTTTATTTTATTTATTTATTTATTTATTTATTTATTTATTTATTTATTTATTTATTTTAATAGATGGAGTTTCACCCTTGTTGTACTGGCTGGAGTGCAATGGCTCAATCTCGGCTCAGTGCAACCTCCTCCTCCCGGGTTCACACCATTCTCCTGCGTCAGCCTCCTGAGTAGCTGGGACTATAGGCACGTGCCACCACGCCTGGCTAATTTTTTGTATTTTTAGTAGACATGGGGTTTCACCGTGTTAGTCAGGATGGTCTTGATCTCCTGACCTCATGATCTGTCCACCGTGGCCTCCCAAAGTGCTGGGATTACAGTCGTGAGCCACCACGTCCAGCCAATTTCTGTTCTTTATACAACACCAGATCTATCCTATTTTGTTATGGCAGTCCAAACTGATTAATAAAACAGCAGTGCTTTAGAGTCTGATGTTTTAGTTTTTCTGAGTGACAGAGATAAGGTAAAATGCCAGGCAGTTGACTAGAAAGAGGTTTCAAAGCCTGATCCATATGTAGAAAAGAAATAGAAATAATTGCACATGTATCTTTGGAAAGAAAATGGACTTAAGTCAAAGCAGACTTATTAGTGAAACACACTAAAGCAGCAAGGAATAGTCAGAGGTATCGAGACTTCTCCACTGCAAGGAGCTGGATGCAAGAACTGGATCTGATATACTGTGCTTGAGGACATCAGACGGGCTGTCCTGACTGTAGTTAGGAGGCCAGCTTCGGAGATACTGAGAATCTGCAGTATGCTTTGGAGATATTGATGCTTCATATGCATGTGAATGAAACTGTGAACAGGGAGAGAGCTGCTAGGAACACTGATGATTTTTCACACTCGGAAGTGGAAGAAGACTTACTAAGGGAACAGAAGTCACTGGCTCAATGTAAAGCAGCAAATCCTCTGGGAAGGTCTGTGAAGTGTCAGAAAATCTTTAGGATTCAGGGTGACAAGAAACAGGGAAAATGCTATGGAATATAATTTAGAGGAATGCACGGATGAGAAGAGTAGATAGAATTCATGGCGTGTTTACCATGCAGTGAGAGTGCTCCTTTCTGCCTTGGACATCTAAGAATTCTACCATCTAAAACACCTAGTAATCCTGATAAAATAGAAGAATCACTCTTCATATTGCTAGCTAACCTTCAAGAAATAAGGTAACGTCATAGAAACCAAATTTTAAAAGTAGCAATAATCCAGAGTAATGGAGTAAAGCTCAAGTTTGTCTCTAGTGCAATTTGCCAGAACTCACTGAGTACTTAGATTTGTTTCCGCAAAGCTGAGCCTTTCGTATTCTCAGTTGAAGGGAGAACTGGAGGATGGATATACAGGAAGGGGTTTGTGTGTGCGTATGTGTCTTCTAGCAATACATACTCTGGTGACAAGAGACATCAACCAAACTTGTCTCTTATAGCCCAGGTACTGGGGAAAACTATCTTTCTGCTGAAAAATTGACACTGTCCTTCCTGATCAAAGTTAAGAGTCGCATTTTTATTGACAATATGACCAAGTAAAATCACAGTCGCAAAAATACTGTAAAAGGGATCACATTTATAGCTTCACAGGTTCTTTGCAAAAGGAAAAGCAAATCCTCTCAGGTGGAACAAACGTTCAACGCAGGCTTCTTGCGTCTCCCATAAATAAATCTTCATGGATCTGAGCTTACTGATCAAGTTATCAAACAGAGAGAGACATAAGCCGACATCCCCTAGAGACGTCAGAATTAATGAAGAGCAGAAGGAGACCCCCAAGAATGTTGATTTTAGAATCAGGGTTTTAAACTGTCTACGGAACTAAAAGTTAAGCACTATCCCAAATATTAGGCAAATATGAAAAAGCCAAATAGAGTACTTTTAAAAATGAAAATATATAAACACTAAAATTAAGATCCCCAAAGATTGCTAATTATAACTTACTAAATAGTAGCTTAGTGAAATAGATATTAAACAGAATTCAGTCAAGTGAGAACTACAGAATCTTAATATAATAGAGAGGTTAGAAAAATGCAGATTTAATGGTGAGATACAGTATTATAATAGAAATGCAAACTACATAATAATGAGAACTGTATTAGAGAAATGCATTCTTATGAGCTACATAATATACATCATAGATACATGTTTGCACTTTCAGAAGAAGCAGAGAGAAACAGTAGCAAAAACCTACGTTTAATAGCATTTAACATTTTTCTAGAAATAATTTTAAATCTAAGTCTTTAAATTTGTGAACTATTTAAAAACACAATGTTACCAATAAACAGAGACTAGCAGATTGGTCTATTGTATTCAACCTGCAAATTAAAAGCCAAGAAGAACATTCTAAAAGCAGCCAGAGAGAAAAGAAAAAGGCCCTAACCAAAGACTGACCACTGGAATAAGAGGAATCTGCAAATCGCAGGAGTTTAAAGCAGAGGATAGTGGAATTATATATAAAGAATACTGAAATAGACAGGACATGGTGACTCAAGCCTGTATTCCCAGCACTTTGGGAGGCCAAGGCAGGTGGATCACCTGAGGTCAGAAGTTCGAGACCAGCCTGACCAACATAGTGAAACTCCATATCTACTAAAAATATAAAAAATTAGCTGGGCGTGGTCGTGGGCCTCTGTAATCCCAGCTATTTGGGAGGTTGAGGCAGGAGAATTGCTTGAACCTGGGAGGCGGAGGTTGCAGTGAGCAGAAATCATGCCACTGCACTCCGGCCTGGGCAACAAGAATGAAACTCTATCTCAAAAAAAAAAAAAAAAAAAAAAAAGGAATACTGAAATAATAGCCATTTAATTTAGAACATTAAAATTGCTAGTATATCACTCAAGAAAAAGAAAATAAAAACTGTGACATTAGCACCTTCTTCCAAAAATGAACTTCTAAATGTTGTGCTATAGGAAGACTATAAAATCTGAATACACCTATATTCATTAAATGAACAGAATTAGGAGCAAAAATAAGTTTAAAAATTGGTCCTGACAAATATTCAAGAGGGAAAAGTTGTAGTTGGATACAAAATGTGCCAAAAGTTAGAGAACAGTGGAGCACTCTAAAATTCATGTCATACTAGTTACAACCTTTAAAACAAACCAAAAAGAAGATGAGAAGGTAAATGAGACAGGATAGGCTAGGCTGTTTTGCATACATTATCTCATTCCATTCTCAGAGCTACCCTATGAGTTAAGCACAGTATAATTATTTACTGTTACAGATAAATACATTCAATGCAGAGATGTTATGTTACTTGCTCCATGCCCCGCAAAGCAGAGACAGAACTTTAATGTAGTTTTATTCAAGAGACAGCAATTCCTAATGTGAGATGAATTCCTGTTTCCACTCCTTTTTAACTGCGTAATCTTGGGCAAGTAAGTTAACCTTCCCAAGCTTCAATTTCTTCCTCTATAAAAGGAAGTATGTATACTAACAAAAGAAATTTTCATAATTATTAAGTGTAAGTAGTTTTGAGGATTCTATGCAATAAAGGAAGAGGATTAAATCCATATAAAATCTGTAAGCCAGCATCTAGTGGAAAATATTAAATGTCATTTATTAATACATTAGTAATGTGTGAATTTTTATTATTGTGCTCTACTCAATATTGTAAACGTGTGCTTTTTTTTTTTTTTAATATATTTAGGCTAGAATGTTTATCTACAGTGAAAAATGAGATACCCTAATGACATGAATCTCCGAGATTTCCTGGAGGGGCTATAAACTAAGCCCAAGCTGCCTACCACTCAGCAAGTGCTGGACAATTCGTGATTATATGAACACACCATAGATCTTATTAACGGTCTCTTTTCAAGGTTTCCCATTTTAAGTAATTCCTTCTATATGTGTAAAATTACAATTGTTGTCTTTTACAAGAAGGTCTGAGAGAAAAGGGGCACTTTTAAAGATATGGACTATGAAATTGCCATTATCCTGGGTTTCACTCTGTAATCATTATTTTTCCAATTAGATAAATTTCACACATGACCACAGAAATAATGATGTGAAAATAATTTTTTTTCCTATTTCAAGAATTTAGAGTGATTTTGGGAGGAGGTTATATAATGAAGAAAATAGTAGCTCTAAAGTCATATATTGGCATATTGGAATCTTAAGCTTCATTTCTGCAAGTCACATGCTTTATTCGTTTGATTGAAGAATAGGCCTAGGTTCATAGAACATAACAGGGAGAAAAAGAAGCCTTATGTTTTAAAAGTTCAGTTTATGTAAACTGCCTCCACGTAGGAAAAGATGTGATAATATTAACAACATCTATGTAACAGATAATTAATATTGTACAAATAATTGAAAACGTTATTAGTATTTTGTGGATATTTTAAAGTTTTAAATGTACTCATATTGTGTTCTTAATAATTCCGATGACGTTTTCTAAATTACGTCTAACTCAACAGATTCACCGGACCTGATACTCTGGGCAAATATCCTTGACCACCTTTTAAATGAAGGGTAGGTTCTAGAGAATTCAATCTAAATCATGGCAATATGCAGGATTAGGGCTTTAACAAAATAAATGTACATCAGCACGATCCTGCCTCATCTCAGTCATGCTTTGCCTGCTGTTCATTGTCCCAACTCTGCTGCCATGATAATTATTTATGCTGTGAATTATCGTCATACTGTTAAATACAGCTTTGAAAATGACAAGACCAATCTTTCTTATTTACCGTCAACCAATCACCCTGCCTAGAATCAACAAAAGTAAATTATATCTCTGTTAAGCATTTATTGAAAACACTGCATATTATCACTTAACTTCTTGGAGGAGCGGAGCCAAGCGGGAAACTGAACAATGGGAGTGAAACAGCTCGGATTCTCCTGTCTCAAACACCCTTTACAACAGGTATGAAATGGCCTAAAACTCTTACTTTATGATTCCATAATAAGAAACAAGAAATAAATTTCTGATCATCATCCCTATACTTGCCTCTCCCTCAGATTCTCCCATCTCACTTTCTCTTTTACTGCACAAGCGAGTTCTTTCTTCAGATTTATCCCACCTCTGACCTCTTCTCTTCATCTGCACTGCTGATGTTCTGGAGCAAAACGCTGCTGTGTCTGCAATAACCCCATAACACATACCCCTTCTTCTGCTTTGGCCACCAGTCCACCTATTCTCAACTTGGTAAGCACAGTGACCACACGGAAAACCAAATCCTTCTGTCTGAAAACGCTCCAGTAGCTTTCTAGCTCTAGAATGAATCTAAAGTCAGCCTAAAAGTTCACTAGGCCTCACAGGACCTGGTGCCTGCCCTCCAAAACCTCTCTGGACCCACTTCATACAATTCACTCTTGTTTGCTCTAGCGCAGCTATATCAGCCCTCTTTCTGTCACTCAAAAAATTCACATACTGATGCACAGAAGAGAACACTGTTGGTGGGAATGTAAATTTGTGGGAATGGAAAATAGTATGAAATTTCTCAAAGAACTAAAAGTAGAATACCATACAATCCAGCAATCCCTCTACTGGGTATCCACCCAAGGGAAAATAGATCATTATAGCAAAAAGATACCTCCATTGGTATGTTTATTGAAGCACTATTCACAGTAACAAATGTTTGGAATCAACTTGTGTCCATCATTGGAAGATTGCATAAAGTATGATATATATATACACACACAAAAAAAAGAATACTGATCACCATAAAGAAGAATGAAATCATGGCTTTTGTAACAACGTGGATAGAACTGGAGGTCAGTCTTATGGGAAACAGCTCAAACACAGAAAGACAACTACAGTGTATTCTTACTCATAAGTCTAACTAAATAGTGTGTAAATATGGAAGCAGAGTATCAAAGTATAGAATGTTGGACAATGGGGACTCAGAGGGATGGGGAGGTGGGACGGTGTGGATGATGGGAGGTTGTTTGGTGGGTACAGTGTGCATTGCTCTAGTGATATATGAACTGAAAGTCCTGACTTCACCATAATCCAATATAACAAATGCAATATAATCATTGTAGCAAAATTGCACTTGCACCCCATGAATATAAATGAAAAAATATGAATGCACTTGCTTTTACTCCACTGGGTATTCCCTTTCCTTCAAGATACCAACATGGCTTTCTATTGTCCTTTGTTCCCTTACATGTATTATTCCTTCCTTTGAAGTCTTCTTCACTGCACTCTTACGGATTTCTTAAAAACATCACACACACATGCTCCTCATACTCTCTCTCTTCCTCTCTCTAGCCCCTTCATGCTTATTTTTCTCATTGTGGTTATCGTCATTGAACTTACTGTGATTGCACTTACTGATTTTTCATTAAAGTCTGTTCTCCCCGTTCCTCACAACTAAAGGTAAGCCACATAGCATCAGGGATTCTTACTGTTTTATTCACTGGTGGACTTCCACTACCTGGAATATTGCCCAACACATGTTAACCACTCATTATATGTTGAATGAATGCATGAATGTGAATGTGTGACGGAAAAACTGAGAACCTTCCCCAGCAACACTCACATCAGTCATCTGTGTCACTTTCCTTTATGAAACATACAAACATATCTACGTCTTTACCCATCCTCTCCTCCTATGTCTTGCTATAACTTTTCTCTATTCAAAAGCCAATTCCTCTACACTTGCTATGCCCACAATGAGTATTTGCTTACCGAAAAAGGAACTTTAATCTTACAACTTCTGAACATTTTCTCATTTATTAAATTTCTTTTAGTTTTCTTCTCCCCCTTACTCAGCTGGGATTACATTACTCTGTTTTACTAAACCTTCTTTCAGTAACCTAACCCCCCTGCCTCTCACTCTTTCTATTGTATCCATCTAGCAAAACAGAAACCTAGATGAACCAATTCTACCACAGACTTCCTCCATGCTTAATCTGGGCTGCAGAGGATAATTCAAATGCTCAATTTTATTGACAGTCCTACTACATGAGCCAGGTCAATTCTGATCAATTCTGCACTAGACATTTCTATTTGCATGTCTTAAAACATAAACATGTAAATGATAGCACAGCAAACATTCAGGGAAGACTTAAGATATTTCTAATGAAGGACAGTAATGGATTTGAAATGAATTAAAAGCAACAATTGAACAGAGTCCAAATCTACCTTAGAGACATCCAGGATAATAAAATTTTTAGGTGTCCCCTACATGGTTTCCTTCATACTTCTGTGACACCTTAATTAGCCGTGGAATTAAAATTTCATGATTGACATTCTTTAACTATTAAAACAAAGAAAGAGAAACTGATTAAAATGAAAATCTCAAACAAATACATTTGTGACATAGCCTATACTGCAATATTGATTAACATAAAACAATTTATTATCATTAAATCAAAAAATTTAAAGAATGCATGTTCATTCAGTTCCTAGGAAATAACATATTTTAAATATTTCTCCAGTTGAAGCTGATTTTTTCTGCCCCTGCAGATCTTTTCTGCTTAATAACTCACCAATCTTCTTCAGTGCCAGATCTTAGAGACTTAACCCTCGAACAGAGGCAATCTCATATAAATTAAGGGCCAAGTGCACACTGCACTCCAATTGCGTGTCACATCCCTCAGACACCTATGGGTTTATTTCTCAAATCCACTGTCCACTTTGTTTTTATTGTCACATCCCATAAGATAAAACATATCTAATCAATAAAATCAGAAAAATATAATAAATAAAATGCCTTATTACTATTTGGCAAATGGAAAATAAAAAATGAGATATATAAAAAACAAAAACACATAAAAATACAAATTTAGAGTTGCATGAAATATTATTAATTATATAACAAAATCTGTTTAATACAACTGGATTAATACCAAATATCAATTGATAAAATAAGTAATAGAATAAACACCTGTTGGTGCTCCAAACTTAGTTGAATCAGAATTTTCTAAATAACATGAAAATAGCTTGGGCTTCTGGAGCTATGGCTACCAGATTAACAGCTTGATCAAATCTACAGAATAAGTTGGGAGTGAGATCTAACTAGCCTCACATTGCATTCAAATTTTTAAAATTATATTTTCAAAAACTTCTTAAGGTAAATAGTAGAATGCTATCTTCATTTATTTGGCCCACTGTGAGGAAGTACCATAGTCTAGGTGGCTTAAAAACAACAGGAATTTAATTCTCACAGTTTAGAGGCATTAGACAGGCCAAGAGCAAGGTTCTGGCAGATTTTGTGTCTAGCAGGTGCCCACTTTCTGTCCTTGTATTTAGCCTTCCTTTGGCTATAGTCTCACATAACAGGAAGGGTGAAGGAATTTTCTAGAGTCTCTTCCATAAAGATACTAGTCCCATTCATAAGACTTCATTCTCATGACATAATCATCTCTCAAAAGTCCTGCCTCCTAATAATATCACCTTGTGGAGCAGGATTTCAATATATGAATTTGGGAGGACATAAATATTCAGTCCACTGCAAATACATTTTTTCTAGCAATTGCGTATTTTTTAAAATGAGATGAAATTCATCCAAATAAAGACAAAGTTTGTATTTTCTTACTAAAAACATAGAGAAGCATTATTTCCTTAGTCAATGGAAAGAACTCTGATTGTATTATACATAAACATAAAAAATATTCACATTTACATTAAACATATACCTGTATGAAAATAACAGGAAACATAATATTTTTGTTCTTTTTGCTGATCATCCTATGGAATTTGTTTATATATGTATATTTTTATTATACATAGTGATTCCTCCTTACTCTGGCACTAGTCTATTATTAATAAAAGACAACTTTGTTATCTATCTAGTATATTCTTGTCTCTGATCTAATCAAGATAAGAAATTATTTTGGGGCCTAGTGCAGTGGTCCAGGCCTGTATTCCCAGCACTTTGGGAGGCTGAGGTGCTCAGATTGCTTGAGCCCAGGAATTTGAGACCAGCCTGGCCAACATGGTAACATGGTGAATCCCTGTCTCTATAAAAATATACAAAAATTAGCCCAGTGCATTGGTGCACACCTGTAGCCCCTACTACTTGAGAGGCTGAGATGGGAGCATCCCTTGAGCCTGGGAGGTGGAGGTTGCAGTGTGAGCCAAGATCATGCCACTGCACTCCAGCCTGGGCAATGGAGCCAGATTTTGTCTCAAGAAAAGGAAGAAAGAAATTCTGCTCGGGTCTGATTTCAAAATAACTATTTTTAGAAAAATTTTATTTGCATTTAGCTACTTTAAGAAATATTGTGGCTTTTCCATCTATAAAATATTCCCATAAGTTTGAGTCTATATGTCCTTCTACAGAATTATGTCACTCATATTAAGTGCAATTATTTTTAGTGCCTTAGTGTCTTCAAGTGACAGATCTGTCAGAAGCTCAAACCTAACACACAGACTTAAAATATAATAAGTTTTACTGTCCTATGCCTGTTCTGTAAGTTTCCTCATGTTTCTTGCAATAATCATAATACAATGATGATGTGAAATATAATTGAATTCCTGTTCTCTCTGTTTAAGAAAAATAACACATTTCTTTCAGAGTGGTCTCATGCTAAGCAGGAAACCGACAACAGCAAGGTACTTGCTGATGTGGTCAGCTGGACCACGTGTCAGCCAGGCCTTACATGCTGTAACCGCAAGGCTTGAACTCCAGCCTCCTGATCACATAATGGGAGGAGCTGTGGTCCTGAACCATAGGAACGGCGGGACAGCAGATTAGGCCACTGATTTGTCTTGTATATCTGCAACAAAAAGTCCTGATCACTCTAGGAAATGGTATCATGTGCTTCCTCCCATGAAGGATAAACTAGCAAAATTGGGCTGGAGCCAAGTATTTGCCACAGTATGTGGTTGAATCCCAGGCCCTGACAATCTCAGGAGCAGGCCTGGACCTCTTCCAATCTCATAGCTCAGAAAGTCCTTCCTCCTTCTCCCAGAGCCTAATACCTGACCCTGCTGGGTATCTTTGACCTGAGTCAGAATAAAATATGTAATAGGAGATCCAAATACCTACTTTTTCTTCTGCTTCCCCGAGGTTGCCTCAGTAAACCTGGTGCCAGCAAGCCTGATGTGTGTGCTGTCAAACAAATTATATTTTTAGTTATTAAGTGGCAATACCGTAAGAAGCCTTTTCTAGCTTCAGAGGACAAGTTAGGCATTGCTCAGAGATCCTGGGCTTTAAGGTGAGTATGGCAACTGGATAGGACTTGGACTGTGTCTCTGAAGAAGGGTGAAAATGTGTTCTATGTGTGGGAATAAGAATACACAAAGATTTTCTCCTTTTATATTAACCAGAGTAGTAGCTGGGAGGTGGCTACCCATACAGGAGCTGTACATCCATGCCCCCTTGTAGTTAGATGTGGTCATAGCACTGATTCCTCTCAAAGGAATGAGAGCAAAAGCAATGTGTGCTGTTCCAAGGCAAAGGGTTTAAGATGCAAGAATGGAATGCCTATCTGTGGTGTTTTTTTTTTTTTTTTTTTTTTTTCTACTTTACCACTTGGAAACATTCAGTAAGGAAGCCCTAGGAAATTATGGAATCATGTAAATGAAGTAGCCTGGGCTGCTGAAAGCTTGCGTGGAAGAGAACTGTCTCTGAAGATAAAAATCTCTTACAACTGTTATGTAAGACATAGATGTCTGTGGTCCTATGCCTTTAAATATTTGAGTCTCTTTATTTTTACAGCCTGAATTCAAGTCTAACTGAAAGAAGTCTGCTTGTTATTTTATTTTATTTATTTGTTTTGGGACAGGGTCTCACTCTGTCGCCCAAGCTGAGTGCCGTGGCACAATCACAGTTCCCTGCAGCCTCGAACTCCTGGCTCAAGCAATCCTCCCACCTCAGCCTTCTGAGTAGCTGGGACTACAGACACACGATGATGCCCAGCTACTTTTTATTTCTTATACAGTGTACAGGGCACCCTACGTTGCCTGACTGGTCTCAAACTCCTAGACTCAAGCAGTCGTCCTCCCTCAGCCTCCTGAAATGCTGGGATAATAGGTGAGATCTAACATGCCCAGCTTACTTATTTTATTAAATGGACAGACTTTGTACTATTTATTAGTATTCATTGGACGATCACATGAGCCAAATTCATAAACATCAGGAGAGCTGTTCTAATTGGGTAAAGTTAGGAAACACATGGCGTATCCCAATAATATAAATCATAGAAAAAAATGAAAAGAGGGTTAGTGTTACTGTAAAGAGGAGAGTAATTCTAGAAAGGTAGTTCCTATTCACTGATATTCTGATTTTCCAAAACATTAGTTAGTAACAATGTCTAATGATGAGATAATCTAACTAATTTCAAAATTAGGTGTACTTTAATATGTGTGCCATTATAAGTCACCAGCTCATTAGTTCTCACTAATATGTTAGACTTTAAAGTCTTCAATTAGACTGCAGTCTAGGACAGCTAATAGGTCTCTCTCTCTCTCGTCCTCCCTCCCTCCAACCTTCCCTTCCTCCTTCCCTTTCTCTTTTATAATAAATAATTTTCCTGATTGGGTATTCAGTTGAGTATGCGAGTCCCATTTGCAACAATTAACACACACACCAGCTTGGCGCTCCCACCCATTTAAATGGTCTGATCTTCTCCCAGGATTCCTCTCACTACGTGGTTCCTCCAGCAGCCTTTGGGCTGGGTCATAATCTGTCATCGCCACAGGGCCTAGCTCTGCATCCTCTCCAGGCTGTTGTCCTTTTACCCCCTTAATGGAAGTTCACCTGCCGCCCCCTTGTGGCAGCCTGTGAAAGGAATCAATTCTGGAATTCCATCAATATCTAATTCTTTTTTCCTTTTCTCACATTTTTCTCATGTTCCCAACACTTCAGTTGTGGCTCAGAAACCCATAATCAGTCATCAGCAAAATGTCCTATATTTCTACCCCTGTGGCATTGCTTACGCCTCCCAGAATTTCATTCTTCCCTGCAGTCATGGATGTCTACTGCTGCCAGTGACACCTGTGAAACCAATCATGACCAGGGCTCTCACCGTCACTAACCAGCATAAAAATGTCTAATAATTCTCTGGATCCACACTTGCAGAAGGCATTCTCAAAATAGAGGTTATAAACTGACCTTGCATCACAGTGTTTTGTTTTTTGTTTTTTGTTTTTTTTTCAAAAACTCTCCCTTTTATTATCGAAAATGGGCAAGGGAAGGAGAAAAGTTGGGTTAAAAGATACTTGGAGGTAGATTCCCATTGTCCATATGACCACGGATAGCAGCTGAGATGGCTGTTCAGGCTGTCTTGTTCCCACATACATTTTCGTGTGTGATAATTTAGTTTCATATTTCTCATATTTTTTTACTCCTAGCTTGAATGCTTTGGAAGAAACCTTAGTACATCAGATTAACATGTACATATTTGATTACCAGGTATCACGTAGCAAGATACCACAATGTCAGCTATCAAGTTCTCTGCCTCAGAGCTGAAGGCAGGATAGAAAGGATGCCGCAGAAATGTGTGTGCCACAGATAGCTTTCCCTCAGATCCACTCAGCTTTCAGCACATTGGAGAATCACACACCCAAAAACTACTCCAAGGAGTGAGGGATTTCCCCTCAGACAATTTTCACATTAACATTTACAGGGGTGCATATGGAGCCCAATATATCTGCATGAGTTTCAAAATACAACCTCCACTCACTGGACAACCCACGTTTAGAGCTTAGGCATCAATCTATGCCTGACACCTGCAAACTGATGCCATTATATCCTTTGTCCTATTTTAAATCTGCCCACTGCAGAGATCCTAGGACTAATGACTATCCTTCAGTTCTGGAATTCCATCAACATCTAATTCTTTTTTCCTTTTCTCACATCTCTTCTCAAGTTCTCAAAACTTCAATTGTGGCTCAGAAACCCATAGCCTGTCATCAGCAAAATGTCCTATATTTCTACCCCTTCTCTAACTTTTCTTTACTTTCCTTTTCTTGAAGCCTAATTCCCTAAGGACCACTTCCCTGCACAGCTGGAAGTAGCATCTGTCTTCTCTCCCACACCCTTCATAACTGGGCCTGGAGGCAGAATTTTGATAGTCTAGTTCTTCATCATTTTCCCGGGTCATCGCATTCATGCCAACAGATGATACCATGCACTGCATCTCCATGCCGCACTCTTCTACAAAACCACTATCAATGCCACCCATTTCTTAAAGATTTTAACTCCTGGATCAGTATCACTATCTTCATAGTGCATGTCATAATTAATGATGATTTCTGTACCCATTTAGTGTATTTTTCCAAAATCCTGGATTCACAGTATTTGCCCTTATGTCTACTAATGACCTAGTTCTCCACCCTGTTTATCTCTCTCTCACTCCATGACCACGTGTCTCATCATTACTAATCATTCCAAATCTTCTTATTGTATCGACTTCGACCATCCCAATTTTTAACCACGCCCACTGACCTTTTTAGTTCATTCCCTGTAATACACTGATTCCAAGTATTCTTCAACCTCCAGAATAACAACATGCATCTTACTGCCATTTTCTGTGCATTATCATTCTCTTATCATCCTTTTATTCTTACTTCTGATCTAAAGGCTTGGATTTTATGGCACATCATTATGTTCATGTCTTGTACTATTCTTTATTTTTGTTACCTCTCTTTTTCTTGTTTCATTTTATACACTTCTAGTATAATTCCAATGCTGATTAAATTCACTTCTCCACCTACTCTGTGCTTGTCACCCTGAAGCTACATGGACTACACCATTTTTTGATAGACCCTCAGTATAAACTCACGACCACAAACCTCAAAGGGAAGTTATTGCACAGTTTGATAGACAATTTAGCCTTTTCTCTTACAGATAATTTTTTATACTCTCTCTCTCCTCGAAATTCAAATACCACATGCCATCTTCCCTCCCAATTGATCTATTTTATGTATAAAATGAAAGCAATCTGAAAGAACTTCTAAAAGCTACCTTATTACTTTTTCTCAGCTGCGATGGTTCACAGTATGTGTTGACTTGACTGGGGCCACAGAGTGCCCAGGCATTTGGCCGAACATCTTTCTGTGTTTCTGTGAGACTGTCTGGATGACATTAACACTTTATGAGTAAACTGAGTAAAGTAGATTGTCTTCCCTTATGTGAGTGGGCCTTATTCAGTTAATTCAAGGCCTGAACAGAAAAGACAGGCTGAGTAAGTGGAAACTCCCTACATCTGACCATTGGTGCTGGGACATCAGTCTTTTCTTGACTTCAGACTTGAAATAAGAAACTGGCTTTTCCTGAGTCTTGAGCCTGTGGGCTTTCAGACTAGCACTTCCACCTTTGGTACTCCTGGGTCGCCAGCTTACTGACTCTGGATCTTGGGACCTCTCAGTCTCTATATCTACATGAGTAAATTTTTTATCATAAATGTTTTATATAGGACATCTTAAAACATGATATCATTGTCTTACTTATCAACCACCCAAACCTTCTCATCCCAAAGTTTAGTGTAGTGTTGATGAGGACCTTCTAGTGAATTACTCACAAAGATTGATAACCCTGCCAAAAATTAACGTGCTCTGGCATTGCAAAGGAGTGCAGTCCCTGCAAAACCAAGGCAGGGATGGCATAGGAGAAATAAGAACCCCAGGTCTCTGTCCTTACAGTCTCATCTGCAACACCTTCCATTCGCCAAGCCCACCCAGAGGCCCGAGGGCAGGAAGCATTTGGAGTCCCTAGAGTCAGCCTCCCAGGACACAAAGCCAGGCAGATAAGCCAAGAGTAAAACAGGAGCACGAGCAAAACCAAGCAAACATGCACATCCTAAATATACACATTTGGTATACTCCTAAAAAAAGCAAACGTTCATTTTTATTCAATTAAAATGCCATCTAAGGCTTTCCCTTAATTTATTTTTCACCATGACAAAGCACTTTTGGTTCTATAATAAGTAAACTTGGTAAGTATTGAACATACCTGTTTTGTTCTTTATTATTATTTCAATTTTGAAAGTGAGATTTTTATTACATTCTTATTTTCAAAAATGAACAAAGTTTATAGATTGATCACCTGTGCATAAATCTTTGGCTTCTTTGCATAGTTACATTAAAGTAATTAATTCAACACTTATGTTGGCATTCATCAGATACAATCCTGGTGTTTATATACACACACATATATATACACACATTTTAATATACGTGTATATTATGATTTAAAATTAGTTCCTCAAAACTATATATTCAAGAACCATATTTTACCTAATATGGTTGAAAATACAATATAATTATCTTGATAATTATGATATAATTTCCTCAGGATTTGTGGGGAAAGAACTTCAAATTTTAAACACCTACATATAAAAATAGGAATTCTCTTAAAATTCATACTTTAAATTTATTTATTTTACTTTTCAAGCCAAAACATAAAAATAAGTGTATTTAAGATTTATTTCTATATATTTGAAAATCGGGTATGCTTACCTTAAAAATTACTACAGTGTAATTTGTAAGATAAATTGTTTTGGTTCCCAAATGTTATGAAAACATGTTGTTGAATTAAATACCATAGGTTAAAACCTATTACAGAATATGAAAACATTTCACACTTCTTATAAAGCATCACTTAAAAAATACAATTGTGGAATTCTCTCTAATTTTGATTACCTAGAAGGTAGTATTGTGATATTGTGGGTGCTAGCATAGAGTTACATTGTTTCTCTCTAGTTAGATGGCTAGGGCCAATATAATACTTAAAAAAACTGTTCTAAAACAAAGAATAAAGATGTCGCAAAATTATCAGCAGTACTATGTTAGCAATCTCTTTTGAGCACTTGTAAATATATTTCCAGGAAATTCTAGCAACATCTTCCATGTGCATAATTGCACAGACTCAGATTTAACTTTTTAAATAAGCTAATAAAGCAGTCAAAATTTTAGATTTCTTGAAGAAACAGAAGAAAACGTTTTGTGCTTTTGTCATAATTATGTTGTTATTGTTTAAACATTCCTTACAGTGAATAGACTAATGTCTTGAAACTATTATAAGGCAATAGTCACATTGTTTTTTCTCCAACTTCTCTATTTTATTTATGTCTAGACATTTTACTTTTCCATCTTGAGCACTTTCTTTTGTTTTTGTAAGTAAAACAAATTATGGTTGTATATCTTTATGGGGTACAAAGTGATGTTGTGATTTATGAATACAATGTAGAAAATTTAATCAAACTATGTAACATATCGTTACCTCAAATACTTATTTTATGTGGTGAAAACATTTGGAATTTACTCATCATGATTTTGGAATGTACCGTACACTGTCATTAACAATAGTCACCACATTTTGTAATAGATCTTGAAAAAACTATTAGTTCCCCTGAGGCTTTAAACTCTTTCACTGTCATCTCCTCATTCTCCCCATTACCTGGCCTCTGATAATCACCATCCTTTGTGTTATGACTTCAACTGTTTAAATTCCAAACAGTAGTAGGAACACGTGGTATATGTCTTTATATTCCTAGCTTATTTCACATAGCATAATGTTCTCCAATTCCATCCATGTTGTCACAAATCACAGAATTTATTTCTTTTATAAGGCTGAATATATTCCCTTGTGTATATGTGCCACATTTTTTAATGCATTCATCTGTTGACGGACACTTTGCTTGATTCCATATTGTGGCTATTATGAATAGTGCAGCAAAGAATATTGGAGTGCAAACATTTCTTTGACATACTGATTTCAAATGTTTTTGTAAAGACTTGGAAGTGAGGTTGCTAGATCGTGTGATAACTAAATTTTTACTTTTTTGACAAACCTCCATATCATTTTCCATAAAGGCTGTACAACTTACGTTCCCACCAACAATGTACAAAGATTCCCTTTTCCCCATATACTTCCCAACATTTATTTTTTATTTTTTTATAACAGCCATTCTAACAGATGAGACAAGCTCTGGTTTAATTTTCATTTCCCTAATGATTAGTGATGTTGAGCATTTTTTCATCTAGCTGTTGCCTATTTGTATGTCTTCTTTTGAGAAATATCTATTTCAGCTCATTTACTCATTTTAAAATCAGATTGTTTTCTTTCTATAGAGTCGTTTGTGTTCTTTATGCATTGTGAATATTAACCTTTTAACAAATATATAGCTTGCAAATATTTCCTACCATCTATATGCTATATCTTCACTCTTATTTGTTTCATTTGTTGTGTAGAAGCTTTTTTTTTTAGACAATTACATTTGTCTGTGTTTACTTTTGTTGTCTATGTTCTTGGAGTCCAATCTTAACACTTATTGCCCATCACAATGTCATAGAGATTTTCCCCTAAGTTTTATTTTGTAGTTTTATAGTTTCAAGTCTTTTGTTTAAGTTCTTTATCAGTTTTGGGTTAATTTTTGTACATGATGTGAGATAAGGGTCCAATTTTACTCTTCTGCATATGGATATCCAGGTTTCCCAACATAATTTATTGAAAAGCCTGCCTATTTCCCATGTGTATTCTTGGAACCTTTGTCAAAAATCAATTGACTGTACATGTGTGGGTTCATTTCTGGGCTCCCCATTTTGTTTCATTTGCTGATGTGTCTATTTTGTGCCAGGACCATGCTGTTTAATTACTATCAGTTTGTGGTATAGTTTGAAATCAGGAAGCTTGAGGCCTCCATCTCTGGGATTTTTGGTCACGATTGCCTTGGTTATTGTGGTTCTTTAGTGGCTCCATATGAATTCCTAGATTTTTTTTCTATTTTTCTGAAATATGGCATTGGAATTTTGATAGGGCTTGCATTGAAGTAGATCACTTTAAATAGTATGGACATTTTAACAATATTTTGTCTTTCAATCCATGAACATAAAATTTTGTTCCATTTATTTGTATCTTCTTCAATTTATTTCATTAATGTTTTAGAGGTTCCAGGGTATAAGTCTTCCACTACTTCAGTTAAATTTATTTTTAAGAGTTTTCAAAATCTTTTTGTAGCTGTTGCAAATTGGACTGTTTTCTTGATTTCTTTCTCAGGAAGTGTGTTGTTAGTGTTAGAAAAGCTATGGAATTTTCTTTGTTAATGTTGTATCCTTTTCTGTATTTGTTTATTGGTTCTAACAGGTTTTTTGATGGATTCTTTAAGGTTTCTTATATATAAGATCATATCTCTAGCAAATAGGGACATTTTCACTTCTTTCTTTCCTGTTTGGGTGCTTTTTACTTCTTTCTCTTGCCTACTTGCTCTGGCTAGGATTTCTATTACAATGTTGAATAGAAATGGTGAGAGTGGTTACTCTTATTTTGTTCTGGATTTTAGAGAAAAGAGCTTCAGTTTTTTCACCATTGACTATAATGTCGGCTGTGAGCTTATCCTAAATGGCCTGTATTGTGTTGAGGTACATTTCTTCTATACCTAATTTGTTGAGAGGTTTTTCTTTTTTATCATTAAAACATATTTGGATTTTGTCACATGCATTTTCTGTATCTAATGATATGATCATACTTTTTTTTCTTCATTCTATTATTATGTGGTATCACATTTATTGAATTGTATGTATTGAAACATCACAGCATCCCAGAGATAAATCCCACTGATAATGGTGAATGATCCTTTTCATGTGCTGTTGAATTCACTTTTCTAGTATTTTGCTGAGGATTTTTGCATCTATTTTCATGAAGGAAATTAACCTAAAGTTTCCCTTTCTTGTGATATCCTCGTCTACATTTGGTAAAAGGATGTTACTGGTCTCACAAAAAGAGTTGGGAAGTATTCTCTCATTTTCAATTTTTCAGAAAAGCTTGTAAGGATTATGCTAGTTTGGATGTCACTTGTCCCACTAAAACCCATATTAAAATTTAATCCCCAATGTGGCCGTTTTGGGGCGAGGAGCCTGGTAAAAGGTGTCTGGGTCCTAGGTTACTTCTCTCGTGAATAAATTAAGATTAACCCCACAGGGGTTAGTGAGCTCTTCCTTTCGTGGGGATGGATTAGTTATCACTGGAATGGGTTGTTACAAAGAATCTGGCTTCTCTGGTTTCTCTCCCTTGCTTCCTCTCTCACAATGTCATCTCCTGGCACATATGTGCTCCCCTTCCTCTTCCCACCACAACATGAGGTCCTCTCCAGATGCAGCTGCCCAATCATGAACCTTGCAGTCACCAGCATTGTTAACCAAATACACTTATTTTCTTTATAAATTACCCAACCTCCGTCTGCTATAACAACACTAAATAGACTAAGAGGGATTATTTGTTATTTAAATGCTAGATTATTCGTTCTTTAAATGGTAGACTTCAGCAGTGAAGCCATCAGGTACTGGGCCTTTCTTTGATGATAGACTTTGTTTACTACTGATTCAATCTTCTTACTAGTGATTGATCTATTCAAACTTTATATTTTTTCATGGTTCAATCTTGGTAGGCTGCGTGTATCTTAGAATTTGTCCATTTCTTCTAGGTTACCCAACTTCTTGGCATATAATTGTTCATCTTATTCCATTCTCTCCTCTCCTAAAAGCTCATCCCTTTTATGGCATTAAAAAAAAGCCACACACGCAAACTTCAAAGAAACTGATTTTTAAAGCATAGAAAAAATGTGTCCAGATTACATTTTGTTATAAGTTAATGTTAATGTTATCTTAGAAGTATATATATATGTGTGTGTGTGTGTGTGTATACATATATGTTAATCATTAACAACACTGCAAAGAGATGACAGTAATATTAACATTAACATGCTCTTGAATTTTGTTAAGGTATATCTTAGATTTAACCAAGATACACTAGTTTACAGGCGCTGGAAAACATATTCTAAAGTGTCTTTTGGAAGGTTCAAAGAAAATACTGAAAATGCAAAATGGGATAATGTACCTAATTTTCTTATTTTGCAGAAGTTAAAGGGAAAAGACATTTCCTTGATCAAAATGAAATGTGAAAGCAAAAGTGAAACACACGAGGTAGGCAGAGATGAAGTACAAAGCATTTTAAATTTAGAATTTGTTTTATATGAAGAATCTTTTAAGAGATGCTCAAAGAATTACGTTTCTAGAGACAGCATCGTTTTCCATAAAGTTATTAAAGTTACGAGAAGACCTGAAAATTTTTCTTTTGAATTTAAGATTACTGGGTTTTACAAAATTCTGTTGTCTTCTACTGATTTATATGGCTGGAAAGCAGCTAACAGAAAATATTTTTTTAAAAACAGAATAACTCAGTTTTTATTTACTTAAAACCTTATAAAAAGTTAACTGAAATATTGACGGACTTGTCTAGGCATTTAATTACACTTGTTAGGTCTACTGGGATATATATCAACCCAGCATATAACTAAATAAAAAAGTGGTTATATGTGTCAGTAAATACAATTAAACAAATTAATTTAGACAATTCAATTTTATTTCAATGAAAAATAAGTAAAACTTTTTTTGGAATTTAAACAAGAAATAAGGACTTGATGCAGCATATTTAATAGATTTAGCACTGACTGGTTATTTCTGAGCTTTCTAATATTTAAGGAACTAAGAGCTGACTATCAATATTGTTAATTTAGAATACTTGTACTTTAAATGTGAGTATAACATAATTTACAATTATACCCAATACATTATTTGCCATGTGTAAATCAAGTTATCAAGCATTTCATATATTCTCTTTTCTCAGAAAGCAATTATAAGAATAGAAGAAAGGTGGTGTGATTATAGTACAGTAATGACAGAATTTAGTCTCTTAGCTTCAAAGTATGAGTGCCACAACCATATAATAATAGGGAAAAACAACTCATGTTTTACATTTCTTCATGAACAAAACCTTAAAATGAATATCATCTTAAGTTCAGGAGTTCAAGACCAGCCTGGTTAACCTGGTGAAAACTTACCTCTACTAAAAATACAAAAAGTAGCTGGACGTGTTGGTGCGTGCCTGTAAACCCAGCTAGACTGGAGGCCAAGGCAGAATTGCTTGAACCGGGAGGTGGAGGTTGCAGTGAGCCAAGATTGCACCACTGTACAACAGCCTGGATGACAGAACGAGACTCCATCTCAAAAAGAAAAAAAGAACATTACCTCAATTATGGAAGTACTTTTAACTCGATCTTCAAAACATATATAAAATGTTGAGATTATATTGTCATAAGTTAGAGGAAAAGTGGTACATATTAAATATATATTTACCATCAAATCAATATCTTTATTATTATCTTGTTTTATTGCCTTACTGTAAATTTCTCTCTTTATTTTCCATATGCATAATCTACCTGGGTCAGGAAAGAAGATATACTAAATAAATAGGAGATGCAAACGCGCACAAATCTGTGCTTTCATTCTTGAATATGAAAAGGTAATTAAAAGTATCCTTATTGAAAAATAAAAAGAAACTTCCACTTAAAAGATACCTCTTGACCCCAGATCTCTAAGTGTTCTATACCCCCTAATCAAAACTCATAATATCCCGGAAATATAAATTGTAGCATAATTACTGTTCACCAGGTAGAGAGAATTCATGTCTCTACATTCTGACACAGACTTGCAGAAATTAGATAAATTTTTTTTCAGTTAACCTGCTTAAGAACCTTATGGTACATAGACACCTATATACATTTTGTATTGATTTTCTTCCTGGATATATTTATATTGTTACCATAGTCTTTTGTTAAATTTTGTTGATAAAGACCATGTGAAATGAAGATAATTAATGAAAAAAAAAAAACATGTGATCATTTCTTCTGCCCATATTTTCAATTTTGAACATTATTTCAAAGTGTCCCTGTTGCCTTACAATCCTTAATTATTTGGCTAACCATATCATTTTATTTATTATACACTGAACAGAAGAGAAAAGGTGTCAAGTTAATACAATTATCCTATCACTGTAAAAACTGGTCCCATTTTCTTAAAAACAATTTAGGTCTTATTTTAACAAAATTGGAGACTATATTTTTGTTTTGTTTTGTTTTTGAATCACAGACTGTAAATTGAATAAGATTAAAACTTTTTGTGACAAAGTAATACACCTTTTATTAAATGCCTTGGGAAACAAAACTGTTTAGTTTTGTTTTCTAGAAAAGCTTCTTTAGTGATTCAAAGTTTGGGGAGCTTGTCTGGTGGCCCCACATTAAGGAAAGGACATCAAAATCCCCAAAGAGAACCACCCTTATTGTGAGAAGGGAGACTCTAGGCTGGAGACACCAAGAACACAAAGTTGGGGCTCAAGCATATGGGACTATTATATCAATCTTCCGGTGTGAATTACTTATGGAAGCCCTGAATAACAATCCATCAGATGAAACAAACGCAATTTTGAATTTGTGTGGCACCATCATAAGCAAATAGCACCCGTGAAGGAATGACATTTTCTATTTTGTTCCCTTCTTGGAGCATGGGAGAAGAACTGAGCTCTTGAGACTGCATAACTTAACAATTCTTGGACAAATAGACAGAGGAGGAAGATATACTAGTATTTATGTTGCTAAGGGTCAGTGGTGCCTTGGTGTTTACTTAGAAAAGTAAATGATATACAACTACATTTAAATCCTAGGTTCATTAAACTCACTATTACTATAATAGTCTATTTTACCAGACATTCTGTCATATCTAGCTCTGATTTAATTCAGCAAGTGTTTATTGAAGATGTATTATGTATCAGGCATTTCAATAATGCTACAAAATCCGTAATAGATTCTGTCAATCAATTTTTCATAGGAGAATTCTGTTAATATGTTCAAGGTTAAGCTAATTCATGCTAACATAAACTTATATTATAAAGCAAGATTTCTGAAATGCTTCATAAATATTTTTGAAGTCCAAATAACATCAAATATATTGTACATTTCTATCCTCTGTGTTCTAGACTCTTTAAAGTACCAACTGCTATGCTCCATTTTTTTGCCTTATTAGGTACATTAGTTTATCAAATATGGTTTTATCGATTATTAAAGAGACATGCTTCTTCTACCCATACAGAAGACATAGTGAGTATGCTCTCATGACATAAAATCATTTGGGTAAAGAAGGAAAAACGTCTCATTATCCAGATGTTGAGTTTAAATAATACTAAACATCTGGTGTGATATGATAAATTTTTCTTCACTCTGAAAAGCCTTAATTTGAGAGACCAAAGACTTAAATGTCAGCCCTAAAATATTTCTTAGCCTAAAATTAACACACAAGTATTTGTGATACATTGGAGGAGTTATTTCAAGAGGTGGTTGACACAGAAATGCATAATGTGATGCTCTACACCTCACGCAAAAGAATCATTCTGTGAGTATATAAGCAAAGAGATTTTCACCTAAACATGTTGGCTTTTAAGCTTCTTGTCATTTATCTGTCCAGTGCTTTCTGTTATCCATATGCTCAGATTCTAAGTGTTAATAACTGTCCAACTCTCAAAATACAGAATATATCATTTATTCAGAGTGGTTAGGACTGGAAAGTTTGCAAGTTCACTATATGTATGTGGCTTATACACCTAAAAACACAAAGACCACAAAAATTGAGTAGGAAAGGTATTTTTAAAATAAGATTAGCTATATAATATGGGATAAAATTTACTTACTAAGATGAAAATAAGAAATTTTTACACAGCTAAATATATGATTGAAAACCAAGTATTTACTATAAACATACCTGTCTCAAATTTTACATACAACCATCCACAATTAATTTCTTACTTGGTGTAAATGTCGAAGTTTAATTTTTCCCCATAGTGTACCTAGCATCATTTATTGGAAGGACCATCCCTTTCTACTGCTAGAGAGTGCCACCTTTGTCACAAAGACAATGTTATATTTGTGCCTGTTCTGGACTATTTGATCCCATTGAAAGTTTGTCTACCTTTGTGTTGTTATCATACTGTCTTGCTTAATTTGCTTTTTAATAATCTCACCAGCATAACAAGGGGGGAAATGGGAATAACTGTCATGAAAGTTAGAAATCCTTTATCAGTGACATTGTTTAGAATTCCAGTTCATGTTGAGAAAAAGCAACCAACAACTTGTCATTTTTATTATAATTTTAAAAATCTGCATAGACAATTTATCTCCTTGTGGCCTGAAGCCAGTGTGGATGACCATTGTATCACCCACCTTCTTCCTGTTCTAGATAGTCTGTCTATAATTTATTTGTTACAGCATGTCCTGTAGAATTTATTATTTAAGGGTAACTGGTATAAACTTGGTACTTTTTTTTTTTTTTTTTTTTTTTTTTTTTGAGAGAGTCTCTCTCTGACACCAAGCCTGGAGTGCAGTGGTGTGATCTCGGCTCACTGCACCCTCCACCTCAATGATCCTCCCACCTCATCCTTACTAGTAACTGGTACTACAGACGCACCACAATGCCTGGCTAATTTTTGTATTTTTTGTAGAGATGGGGTTTCGTCATGTTTCCCAGGCTGGTCTCGAACTCCTGGGCTCAAGTGATCCACAAACCTTGGCCTCCCAAAGTGCTGGGATTACAGGTGTGAGTCTCGGTAATTTTTAATTCCCTGTAAATTTCATAATTGATTTAAAAATGAAATAAAGAAAAGTTTTAATAGCAACAAAAAGCTGCAATTTTCACTGGAATTGCAATGAATCTTTAGAGCATCTTGAAATTAATTGGCAAAGTATATGGAAGGGTAGTTCATGCATGTTGGAATGACATAAGCTATACTACTTTATGCTTTGTTTTAATTTCTTTTTCTCAATAATGATCTATATTTTTCTGCATACACAGCTTGCATTTCTTTTACTACATTTTTATAAAGTATTTTTGAACTATTCTAAATGGCATTCCTCATGACATGACTAAATTTGTTTATTATAAAGAATTATCCGGCTGGGCGCGGTGGCTCAAGCCTGTAATCCCAGCACTTTGGGAGGCCGAGACGGGTGGATCACGAAGTCAGGAGATCGAGACCATCCTGGCTAACACGGTGAAACCCCGTCTCTACCAAAAAACACAAAAAACTAGCCGGGCGAGGTGGCGGGCGCCTGTAGTCCCAGCTACCGGGAGGCTGAGGCAGGAGAATGGCGTAAACCCGGGAGGCGGAGCTTGCAGTGAGCCGAGATCTGGCCACTGCACTCCAGCCTGGGTGACAGAGCGAGACCCCGTCTCAAAAAAAGAAAAAAGAAAAAAAAAAAATTATCCATAGAAGTGTTTGAAATTTCCACCTAGGAAACCATGCCATCTGAGGATAACTTTGATGGTACATTTAAATATGAAAACAAATTAATAAAATACCAAGAGATATAAAATGTTATCTTCATTATTTTGATGCAAGGTGACCATTTTTAACAAAACCAAAAAAAGTCACAAAGGGAACAATTGATCAATAGAACTATGTATTAATTTTTTATTGCTGTGTAACAATAACTACAAATTTAGTGGCTTAAAACAACACTTGTTTAAAAGCTTTCAGTTTTGTAGCTCAGAAGGCCAGAAATGGTAGAGCTAGGTTCTCTGCTTAAGGTCTCTCAACATTAAAAGTAAAGTGTCAGCTGCCATGTAGTATCATCTGGGAATTTCCGACCCCATATGGCCTGACATATTTCAATTCCTTGCAGTTGTAGGAATGAGGTTCTCTTTGCTTGAGAGGAGCCACTCTTAGGTTCTAGCCCTGGTGACAAGAAAGGGCAGAAATTTGGGGGCCATCTTAGAATTCTGCCTTTAAATTACTTATATTCTTTCATTAATAGAAGACTTTTGCAATATATGTAACCATAAATAACTCACATTTATAAATTATAAGGAACTTCTAGAAATGAATGAGGAAGAACATGAAGAATATCTGACATAGCATCTTATTAGTATTGAGAATCTACAGCATTATGAAGATAAGAAATGAAGTGAAGGAAATTTTTACAGTATATATATATATACATGACCATAAAGAGACCCTATTTGTAAGTTACAGGGAACTTAGAGAAATCAATGGGAAAACATAGAGAAAGTCATAAAAAATAGAGACTCATATAGATTTAAATAGGCCTTTAATAATTAAACTTCATCCAAATGACCATTAAAATATAAAAAGTGGATTGTAGTTATCACACAGAATCAGATAGTTGAAAATACAGAGTACATCCACATAAAGCTACACTAGACTTAACAGATGCAGTAAAGAAAATAAGTAATGACACAAATCAGAAAGGTCTAAGACTTTCAAGTTCAGGACCTGGGGTCCTTTGACTATTTCATCATGTATGCTTTATCTTACGATTGTTAACCACAAGGTTACAATTTTACTATCAGTCATATATCTAAAACTATACAGTATAACCAGATAAACCAGGTGCAAAACATCCATCTGTGCATTTTTACAGAACATCCTATCCACAGTGGCATAGGGTGCATCTAGGTAGGTTCTGATACTGAACTGCATAGTATAAATCACTGCCTAGTATATTTCAACCTGATCTTGGCCAGAGATTAATACCATAGTTCCAGACACTGTTGGAGAAAAAGCCTAAGGTTCCCCTCAACAAGCTGCAAGTTAACATTCTGTCTGTATTTTGTTCAATCCCATCACTAATCAGAGAAAAAATAAAATAAAACCTCATTAGGGTATCAATAGTCCACTAAGTGGATTCAAACTTAAAGACTAGGAAGGTGTACATATTATGACCAAAATTTCCATTCCTGCATAGATGCCCAATAGAAATGTATGTACATATACTTCTTACATGTAAGCAATAATAGCTGAAAATTGTAAACAACCCAGATTCCATCATAGCAGAACATTTAAGTAAGTTGTGGTATTTTCATATACTTAATTATCACCTAACAATGAAAATAAACCACACTACAAACAACAGTACAGTAAAAACTCCCAAACATAATATTCGGCATAAGATGTTGACATAAAAGAATAGATGAATCTGTTTATACAAATTTTAAAACAAGGCAACACCAAACTACAGTGTTTAGGGATGAATTGCTTTCTAGCTGATAAAATGATGAACATAAGCAACTAAGTGGTTATCATGAAAATCTTTTGAAGAGCGGGGAGAAGTTATTGATTAGCTGGAGGAATGAAGTAGGTTTCCCAGTGGGGTCTGTATGGATGTTCAATTGGCAATAATCTATTGAGCTATGTATTATACTTTTGAGCACTTTTCTGTTATGTGTTTATCACTCATAATTGGAAGATATAAAATGTACAAAACATTCAGCTGAATTTCATAAATGTGCCATGATTTTATACAAATTGAGTTTCAATTTACATCTAAATAAAACAAAGTGACAATATTTAATACATACATTATTAGATGGTCACATGAAATGTGTTTACTTATCAATTGTGGCTCCAGAAGTGTGAATTTTTAATACATAGTTATCACCATAGAAGAAGCCGAAGAAGCCAGTCTTCTGGGATAATAAAACTACAATACTATTCATCTTATGGTTTTTTTTTTTTTTTTTTTTTTTTTTTTTTTGAGATGGAGTCTTGCTCTGTTGCCTAGGCTGGAGTGCAGTGGCGTGATTTCAGCTCACCACAAACTCCACCTCCAGGGTTCATGTGATTCTCCTGCCTCAGCCTCCCAAGTAGCTGGGATTACAGGTGTCTGCCACCACACCCAGCTAATTTTTTGTAATTTTAGTAGAGATGAGATTTCACTATGTTGGCCAGGTTGGTCTTGAACTCCTGACCTCAAGTGATCTGCCCACCTCAGCATCCAAAAGTGCAGGAAGTAGAAGCCTGAACCACGCTGCCCGGCCCATTTTGGGATTTTTTAACTGAAATCTGCAGAGATTATAGGACAAGGTGCTGCAACACTTGGCAATATTCTACTTGCTTTGCTTTACTTAACTTTTTCAAATTGTTTCACCCTTAACATTAAGAGTATCTCCTTTGTTTCCAGAATTTATGAGCTTTTTCGCCACCTGAAATATTTGACAGGCATTTTCCGTCTGTCTGCTTTGAACCACACCTCTCTCTCCTCATCATCCCAGTTGGGCTGACAACACAACATTGATTAGTCTTCTGATACCTAGGACATCACTTTTTCACTGCATTTTCTACCCAGAGTAAATCATTAAGTATTTTTATAGTGTTAGTGTGAAAGTTGAGTAATCATTTTTAAAAAGCGACTTGGAACACCTTTGCTGTTTGGATGCCTTTAATGTCTACTAATGGATGTTATTTTTCTGTCAAATTTTGCATAACGTTTTTAAGGAATATATATAAATTTTTTTATATGAGAACAATTTGGAAAGTTTATAACTTTTATTCTGAAGTCTTGGTGCATGAAGAGAAAAAATCCACTTTGATCTGCTTCCTCAGATTAAAGTATTAATAAAGCAAAGAGAGCAAGTTTAAACTTTCTTTATAAGTTGGTTCCTTTTTGTCTATAACATTACAAAGATGTAATTTTGTGCAGTAGGGAGAATTGGGAAGCTGAAAGAGCTGAAGGCCTTTGAGTGCTCAAGAAGTAACGATTCTGTCACAGCCAAAAGAACAGTGAGATGACAGAAACAAAACAGTCATTGTCAAATTTAAGAATGTTTATTTTTTCTCTTCCCCAATCTTCCAATAAGGAAATAATTATAATTATTCTTTCTCCAGAAATGAACCCTCCTAACTATACTTTAATTTTAAAGTTGAAAGTTTGCAACAAATTTAAACTAGCCCCACCAAGCTCCCTCTGTATTATTTCCTTCATAATATCTATCACTAACTATAATTATCCAGCTTATTGAATTTTAAATAATTATTAACCAATGTTGATTATTTGCCTCTTCAACTAGAATATTGTCTGAACTCCTGGTCTCGTTTTTCGCCTATTCTCTTCACTCATTAAAATGCAACTTCTCACTACGACCTCAATGACATTGCTATAAGCTAAGATCAAAATAACCCCAAGTTTTCAATCCAGGGGTCATTTCTCTTTCAGAATCTTAAAGGCTGCTCGGCAGCATTATGAATTTTCAAACACAACCTCCCCTTCCATCTTTGCCCCAAGGCCCCATTTAAATCATTTCTTCTCTCCTATTCTGGGATCAAAGGCATTTCTGGTTTTCCTCTACTTCACTGGCCACTGCTTTAGAGTTCCTTTGTTAAATCCTCTTTCTGTACTTGAACCCTGCTCTCTTCCCGTCTGCAAGTCCTCTCTAGACACTCTAGGTTAATCTATGGAGAGACCTCTGTGACCTTTCCCTGTGAGTGTGGAAAAAAATCTCAAATTTTACACATTCAAAATGGAAATTGAGTTCCCTTTTCTATGCCCCAAATATATTTGTCATTGTTCTATTTGGTGTTCAGGAACATATCTATAAGTCTCAAATTACCTTTAGATACCAACAAATTTTTCTTCTCACAAAATAAAAATAAGGGCCAGGTACAGTGACTCATGCCTGCAATCCTAACACATTGGAAGACCGAGGCGGGAGGATTGCTCGAGCTCAGAAGTGTGAGATCAAACTGGGCAACACAGGGAGACCCCATTTCTACAAAAAAAAAAAAAAAAAAAAAAAAAGAAGCGGGACACAGTAGCGCACACACCTGTAATCTCAGCTTCTCAGGAGGATGAGGTGGGAGGATCACTTGAGCCCGGGAATTTGAGGCTTCCGTGAGCTAGGATCATGCTGCTGCACTCTAGCCTGGGTGGAGTGAGATGCTATCTCTAAATAAATACATTAATTAATTAATGACAATCAATCCTTAGCAAAAATATGATGAATGGCACTTACCACTTGTATTAAGATCATTGTTTGCTCTGAAGAAGGGTGATTAATTCACTAATCAAATGAATTCCTACTGGACCAAATAAAATCCCTTACATATATACATTTAAAAAAAAAATGCTTTTTTTGTTCTGTGTCTTGGATGAATTCCTGAAATTATTCACTAGCTCCCTACTTCTCTCATCATGTGTGGCTTAGAGTTTATTGTCTCTATCGAGGTCATTTAACTCTTTTTATGATATATTTTTTATTCCAAGGTTTATCTAATTCATTATTTTTATATCCATTTTTTCCTTGCTTCATTTCTCATTTAATAATTTCTTTTCCTTTTTATAAATGGTGTTTTCACTTATATTTTGAAAATTCTAAGCATGTATTTTTTTTTACAATCGCTTCACAGTTTTCTTTACATGTCGGTAGATGTATCTCCCCATTGTTGATTTCCTTGCCTAACTTTTGAAGTTTTGCTCACATATTTTAGAATTTTGGTTTGCACACTTGAGTGGGGTAAACATTCTTTCTGCTTTGGTGATGATTTTTTTTTTTCTGTTTTTCCTCTGAATGCCCCCATAGGGTCCCCAAACCAGTCTGTATTTGCAGTCTTCCTACTAACTGCCGCTATATTGGAGAACCAGGCTTTAATGGAACTGTCTAGTCTGGATGAAATCCGCAACCTGCTGCCTCCTAAATTCCTAGGAAAACAGATTTATAGAAGCCCTAGTTACAGGTACAGTTCAGCAGCTCAGTAGGAGCACTTTTCAGCCTCCTTTCAAGGGCAGAGGGACTTGACAACAAATCTTTACTTCAGGCAGCGTGTCTGGCTCCAGTTGCATATGTCACATTGGTTGATTTAAGTACTCACTATCCTTCAAGGAGATGAAACTCCAGTCCATCTTGGCAAGCTTCTATTCTCAGATCAAGTCAGCAGATCTAAGTTCACATCTTTTTTTTGTTTATTTCTGTTCTGCTTATTATTGTCCATGTACATTTTTTTTGTCTGCACATTTTTATTCAGTTTATCATTGCCGTATATTTGAAGCAGAGGAAAACTCAAAAGTATGAACTTACAATGCCATCTAGACTAAGAGTTTTCTTAGTGTTGAAGTTGTATGCAAAAAGATGACAGGACTCGTTTTTGTCGTTACTTTTTACATTGAATTTATAACCATTACTTAAATAGATTTCACAGTGCTTTGGACCTAGTGCCTTTGTGTTGAGAAGCCTCACCTTTTGTGAATACTGAACATTAACTTACTACTCACAACTTTTTTTTCTACCAGATATGCCTTTTTTATTTCTTTATGCAAAACATGTGGAATGGTAAAGCTACTTATTAGAGGATGACCGTCAGGAAACAATAAATAGTAGTTAACCTGCATTATTTGCTATATTAATATTTCTACTCTGAAAATATTTCTGCCCAAGTCTTATAAGTTCCACATTAGTTGTTTTATATTGTTTAACATGTCATTCTTCTTTAACTCAAAATACTCAAAAATGACCTTAAAGTGACTCCATTTATGTTGCCTGGTTTTGTTTATTTGAATAGCCTCAGGATTAGTGCACATTGGAGATTTTGACAGGTTTAATTATTCTACACATTTAACTGGTGAGAATTTAATTACTCTAGTGTTCCCAGAGGGCTGATGACACAGGTGAGATCTTAAAAAATAATAAATAAACAAAGATATGCATAATATGTATCTCCACCAATTTATAGTTAGGAATATTTTACACTTCATAGAATATACTTTATTTAAACCTCCACTGAACAATTCTTAAATTTTAGTGTTTTCCAGATTAATTAGTATCTAAAATTAATTGAATAAAATATCAAATATATATTATTTTCATTATATACTTATATAACAGAAATATATAATATATATAGATATTTATAAGGTTTTCATTTTGAAATAGTTTTGAATTTAACAGTAAATTTGGAAGAATAGTACAAATGCTTTTCATGTATCCTTCCCTTCAGTTAGAAATATCGCAAATGTTATGTAATATTTGAAAGTAAGTTACTAACATGATGTCCCTTTACTTTTAAATTCTTCATTGAGTATTTTCTAAAAGCAAGCACTTTTTTGTAGGAATTGGGGGGCTTAACTACAGTGCAATTATCAAAATTAGAAAATTCACATAGGTAGAATCCTATTATCAAATCTGCATTCATTATATAAGTTGTATCAATTACTCAACTAACATTTATTATAACAAATATGGTAAAACAATGTCTTTCCTGGTCCAAGGTCTAACCCAGCACCACATGTGGCACACGCCTCATTCATGTCCTTTCATGTGGAACAATTCCACAGTCTCTGTCTTTTATGACTTTGATTTTTTTTTTTTTTTGTAAGGGAACAGGCTTATTATTTTGTTGAATGACCTTGATTTGGCTTTCAATATATTTTCTAATGATCACATTATCCTTTTTGGTCAGGAATACCATCAAATTACTGTTGTGCCCTTCACAATACATTATAGCACCTGGATATCATCCTTATTTGTTCTCTGGACTGGTGAGGTTAACTTTGATCGTTTGCTTTTCTTCACTTTAAAGTTTCCACTTTCTCTTTGTAGCTAATTTGTAATAAACTGGAAGCTATTTTAAGACCATGTCAGATATCTCATTTCTTGCCAAAACTTTATTCACAGGTAATTTTTGCCTGAAACTATCATTACTATGATGTCACCTGGTGATTTTCCAGTTTTGTCATTCATCTTACACTTGTTAGTTGGCCTTCTAGCATGAAGAAAACTTTTCAGTACTGTCCCATTTAATTATTAAGTGTACATTTAATTAGGTATGTATGAATTCACGATTTCTTATTTTATTCAATGGCTCATAATCCGTAAATATCATTAGTATTACCAATGCTTACACTGTTTTAGATTTGGCCTCTGGAAGTGCCTCAAAGTTTGCTCCTATATCCTTTGAATTGTCACCATTATTCTTTGCAGAGTCCTTTACTTTTTGAAAAGCACAAAAAGACGATTCAGATCAATTTTATTAGGAATTGGGTATTTCTGCAAGAAGCTCTCCTTCTTTTAGGTGGAAAATATATTTAGAAACCAAAATATGGACACTAGATGTCCTTACCCATAGTGGGATCTCTTTGCTTCTCGGTCCTTTTATCAGACAGTTATGAAGTGCAAATATGCATATGTAGACTTTTCCTTTCTCTTTACAGCTGCAAGATCCTCCATTGTGTGGATGTGTCAGAGTTCATTCAGTCCTACATATGGGCATTTAGCTTTTTTTCAACTTTTTGCAATTACAAACTGTATTGTAATGATTCGCCTTGTACAAATGTTTTTTTTAATGTCTGTCATAATGGTAATTTCTAGAATTGAAATTGCTGCTAAAAAGGTAAAATATATGAAATATGTTAGATATTGCCAAGAAGGAGGTATCAATTTGCATTTCTACAGCAACATCTGAGTGCTGGTTTCCCACTGCGTCTCCAGTAGAATGCGAGCTCATACTCATTTAAACCTTTGCCATTCTCTTAGGTGATAAGTGGCATGCCGTGCAGTTTCAATTTCCACTTCTCTAATTCTGAGTAAAGCTGAACATATTTTGCTCAGTTTAAGAGCCATTCGTATTTATTTGTTGTGAATTGTCTGTGATTTTTGGCCCATTTTTCTATAAGATTTTTTTTTTTTAATATTATCTGTAATACACTTTTCAGTATTTTCTTCCAACTTTCCGTTGTCTTTTAATAGTATTTATAGTACTTGTTATCCAAGAAATGCTTTTTTTTAATGGAAAATTCATCAATATTGTATTTTCATTTTCTTTTCTTTTTTTTTTTTTTTTTTTTGAGATGGAGTCTTGCTCCATTGCCCAGGCTGGAGTTCAGTGGCATGATCTCAACCTCTACCTCCTGGGCTAAAGCGATTCTCCTGCCTCAGCCTCCCGAGTAGCTGGGATTACAGGTGCCCACCACTACGCCCAGCTAATTTTTATAGCTTTAGTAGAGATGGGGTTTCACCATGTTGGCCAGGCTGGTCTCGAACTCCTGGCCTCAAGTGATCTGCCTGCCTCAGCCTCCCAAAGTGCTGGGATTACAGGCATTAGCGACGACACCCAACCTGTATTTTCTTTTTCCTTTTGTTTTTTAAGTCTGAATTCTGAGTCATAGCTAAAAACAAAACATAACTTTTTCTGCTTTCATGTTAACAGAGAAATAAATCCATATTTTTCTTACGGTGGTTGTAAATATTTTTCCTTATTGTTTGTTTCCATGTTTGCTTACATTTAAATTTTGGTTTCGCTTTGAATTTATTCTTGTGCACATTTGAACCTAATAGTACATGTTTTTCAAATGACCAACTGGTTGTCCCGGAACTATTTATCATAGTTTGTCTTTGATCTGAATATGTAGATGCTATTTGTATCAGATATCAAATTTCATATGTAGGTTTATTTCTAGACAGCCTTTGTAGATTTGTACAGTTGCCTGCTTATGTGTCCATATTTCACTGTTTTAATATAAAGATTTTTACATATTAAAACATCTTACATTGCCAATCATTCCTCATAGTTTTCTTTATCATTGATTTCTTAACAGCTTTTGCATGCTTCTTCTCTTATGAACTTCATTACTAACTTCTTCTGCTCCTCACAAGCATTTTTTGGTATTTTTATTGTGATGACATTACATTTATAACTTTACTTATAAGAGCTGACATATTTATGATGTTGAGTCATTCTATACACTAATAGAAGTTTAATAGAAGTTTTTTTCTGTTTTTTATTCTAATTTACAGTCATTCAAGAGAAATGCACATACTTTAGAGGTTTAGAAAATGAGGTTATAATTAACATCAACACCTATTTTATTGATGCAATCTAATTTCTAGGTTTTTTAAAATTTAGTTTTCAAATATGTTGTATGAGCTATGTCAAGCACTTATCTAAGATAACAACAGCTAAACTTTCCTGATTGTCCCACTTTGTAATAAGTGAGAGATTATTTTCTTCGTGTATAGTAACTTTTCTCTCTATTCTAGTGCTTTGTGTATTTGTTGCCACATCTATATTTTACAGCTCTCCTGCCTGTTAAGGAGTAATTTCAATGAAATTGTAGTTTCCCTCTTTTTCATGTATTTTAAGTTACATAAATTCAAAGAGATGTTCATGCCAGAATGTTTATGGGTAGATTTGACAATGGTGCCCAATTTACACAAGTAAAATGCACAAAACTGATATTTCAGCCATAGGCTTGAACTAATCACCTAAATTATATATATTACTTTATGTGCCGTATATTAGAGTCTATATACAAGATATATCAACTGAAAGGACTACTTCATTACATATTTTAATTATTGTTAGAGTATTAAATCTATTTTTATTTAAAATGTATGTACTCATTTTTTCTTATTTAAAGAACTCTAACTATGGAAATAAGGAATGTAAGTTATATAGTAGGAAACATTATTGTAGAACATTAATGATTGTACAAATAATCAGAAAATTATTTTCTGCCTAGTAATACTAGAATTTTCAAATTTACTGTAAATTTGAAAAATGTTTACACTGAATGACTATGTGCTTAGAACCTGGTCTTCTACTAACATTCTATTATAATTGTTTATCACACGTCAACAGATATACCTTTTTCTCTATCCACCCATCAAGCTATCTTATTTATGACACATTTCAAAGTAAATTGGAAGCATCACTGCACCTTCCCCTAAATACTTCAGCATCCATGTCACTAACCAGGGTTCAATATTTTACTATAATTTACTCAAATGAAATACAACAAAATTTAATTGTCTATTCATTAGATTCTGAAAAATACCTGCCCTTAATAATCCATACCTCTACCAATATATAAAACAATACAACTAACTCAAATAATTTCCTATATGTGTTTCTAGAAAATTCCCTCACCCCCCTCTCAAGACAAGCACCTGACTTTTTTCCAACATAGATTAATTTCATGGTCATAAAAGTTTACATGCATGGAATCATATTGTATGTGCTCTTTAGTGTAAGGTTTCTTTCTATTACTGTATTGTTTTTTGGTATTAATCAGAGTTACGTGCATCAGTAATTTTTCTTTTTCTCTGGGTAGCGTTCAATTGTTAAATACACTAACGTTTTCTCGTTGGTGAATATTGGAGTTATTTCCAGTTTTTAATTATTATAAAGTTGCTTTTAATATTCTTGTACAGGTTTTTGCCAACATGTTTTTCATTTCCCTTAAATACATGTCTAGGAATGTCATCACTACATTATGGAGTAAGTTAATATTTAGTTTACAGGAAACTGACAAACTGTTTCTCCAGTGATGATACCGTTTCAAATTTCCACCAACAATTTACGAGAGTTGTAATTCCTCAACACAGTAGTCAACACTGTTTTGTCAGTCTTTTCTCATTTTTAGTCATTTTGGTGGATGCGTTGTGGTATTTCATTAGTAGTTTTAATTTATATTTCTATAATGATGAATAATTTGAGCACTTTCTAACCGTGTAATGGTAACTTGCATATCTTCATTTTGAAGTGTCTAGGTACTTTGTCTTTTAATATTTCTCATAGGAGATATATGTACATTTTCTATGTGAGCCCTTTGTCACATACATAGGTTATGAGTGTTTTCTTTTGGCTAATGCTCACCTAAGTATTTTTTAAAGATGCCTCTGTTGTGATTTGAATGTATAGGTTCCTGCAAAATTTATAAGCTGGAACCTAATATCCAATGTGATAGTCTTAAGAGGTGGGGACTTTTGGGAAGTGATTAAGTCATGAGCTCTCTTCTCACACTAATGAAAGTACTGCTCTTATAAAAGAGGCTGAAGGAATACCATTGTTTCTTTTTGTTCTTCCATCCTTTCTGCCATGTGAGAACACACGGTTCATTGCCTCTAGTGGACGCAGTCACAAAGTGCCGTCTTGGAAGCAGGGAGTTAGTTGTAACCAGACACTGCATCTGTTGACATCTTGATCTTAGTACTCCTAACCTCCAGAACTTTCATAAATAAGTTTTAAATCTCTTTTTGATACTATGTTAATGCCACAGTTTTGATTCTTCTGGATTTATAGTAGCCAAGAATTCAAATAGCATGCATTAAATTTTTGTTTATTTTCTAAAATTTCAGGGGTATTCAAGGTCTTTGGTGTTTCCGTACGCATTTTAGAATCATCTTGTCAATTTACTTTATTTTAAAAAAAGCCTTTGAGAGGGATTTTAGTTGGGATAACTGTAAAGGTATGGATCAATGGGGGAAGAATTAAAATTGAGATACTACTGATGACTCATCTAGTCCATGAATACTGTATACATATTTATTTAAAATTTTTCTTAGCAATATCATATCATTTCTAGAATTGGTAAGGATACAATTAAAACATTTAATTATTATTTTATGTTTCTACTTCAGAAAATGACACTGTTAATATCACTTTACAATGTTATGTGATGAAGATATTATTATATTTAAAAACATCTACACTGATAGGAATTATGCAGAACTAATAATTAAGTTCAAGGTCTAGGTAACTTTGATTCTACACAAATTTGCAGCCTCTTATAAGACCTTGTATATTGATCTTGACTCGGGTTCAGTTGCCCTCTTGTGAAAGACCTTTTGATGAGTGATCTAGGGCAAATTACTTTATCTCTCTGTAATTCTGTTTTCTTAGCTCTAAATGGGTGAAATAGTGGTGGGTTGTAAGGCTTTACAGACATAATAGAAGTAATGTCTTAGAACAGTGTTTGAACACTGAGAAGCACCAAAATGATAAACTGTTTTCCTTTTCATTCATGAGCTTTTCTTCCCTTTCCTTCAACATGCCAAGCCCTTCCCTGCCTTACAGTCTTTCTGTTCCCTTTGCCTATTTTCTCGGCTCCTCTGTGGAAGACTTCCTTTTTTATCTTTCACTCATAGCTTGAATGTTCTTTCCCTTGAAGAAGATTCCCAGTCATTTAATATGAAGAGAAACTCTCTATTCTCTATCTCAGCAATATGTTTATTATCTTTATGGCAATCAAAAGGCTTTCAAAAAATGTTTGCTTTTGTTTTGTTTTACATTACTTTGCATATTTGTTTTTGATGTTCAATGTAGAAATGAGGCACTGTGCCTCCTGTGTTGACCAATATATATCAATAGTATGGTGCAGTGCCTTTCTAATGTAGATACTTAGTTAATATTTATCAAATACATGAATCTTCAATGAGGCTGTACTCTAAATGTTTGTGTCCCCCTAAAATATATTTATTGCAAACTAGTTCTCAGTGTAGTGTTATTAGAAAGTAGAACATTTGGGAGGTGATTAGGTCATGAGGGCTTCACCCACATAAATGGGATGAGGGCCCTTATAAAAGAGACCTGAAGGAGCTCTGTCATCCTTCTTCCATGTGAGACACAGCAAAAAGGCACCATCTATGACACAGAGAAAGAGACCTGACTAGACACTGAATGAGTCGGCACCTTGATCTTGGACTTCCCGGCCTCCAGAACTATAAGAAATAAATTTCTGCTCTTTATGAATTATGTACTTTATCGTATTTTGTTATAGCAGCCTGAATGAACTGAGAAATACTTTATTACTGAGAAGTGGAGTGCTGATATAACGGATACCTAAAAATGTGGAGGCAGCTTTGGGACTGGGTAACGGGTGGAGGCTGGAAGAGTTTTCAGGGGTGTGCTAGAAAAAGCCTACATTGCTGTGACAGGAACATTAAGGACTATTTTGGTGAGGGCTCAGAAAAAGAACAGAATTGTAGAGAACCTCAGTCTTCACAGAGATTACATACATTGTTATGAACAGAATATTGGTAGAAATATAGATGACAAAGACCATTCTGATGAAGTCATATAAAAATAAGAAACATGTTTTTGTTGGAAATTGGAGGAAAGGTGATTCTTGTAATAAAATGGTAAGGAACTTGGTTGAATTTTGGTCGTGGCCTAGTGTTTCGCAGAAGGCTAAACTTGTGAGCAATGAATTTAGGATATTTGGTGGAAGAAATACCATAGCAAAGTGTTGAGGGTGTGGCATACCTTCTCTTTACTACTTATAGTAAAATATGAGAAGGGAGAAATGATCTAAAGACAAACTTTCTAGTCTAAAGGGTAGCACAATGTAAAGATCTGGAGTTTCTAAGCCTAGTCATGTTGTGAAGAACAAAGACACTTGTTTGGGAGAGAACAATAGGGGTGCAGCAAAGTGACTGATGAAGACATTGCCATGGATTTGTGGAAGCCAGGTGCTACTTATCAAGACAATAGAAAATGACTGCAAAGGTGTTTCAGGGATCATCAGGGCTGCCTCTCTCATCAAACACCGAGAGTGCCAGCACCTGAGGAACAGAACTATGTCAAAATGGGGGTGTCAGGCACTTGTCAGTCCTGCCACTGCCTAAACCACTGCTCCCTAAATTGTGGTAGGGGGCTCCTCAGCTGTCCTAGGTATGTCTTCAGTGGGCCCACAGGCCACAGCGACCACCTTTCAGAGGGCACAGGCAGTAAATCTTGGGAGTCCCCATGTGAGCCATCTCCAGCAGCCAGCAGAATTCAGGGTTGTGGGGCATGGCTGCCTACACTGTGATCTCAATGGATGTCCCAGAGCGTCGCAAGGTAGGCAGAGAACTGCTGCAGAGGTGAGGCACCACAGAGAGCCTCCATTAGTGCAATGTTTAGTAAAACCATGAGGACAGGGCCACCCCTGTGATCCCGGGCTGGTAAAACTACAGACATTCCATTCCAGTCCAGAAAAGCCAGAGAGCATGACTGCAACTTGTGAGAGCTGTGGTATGAACTGCACCCAGAAAAGTTTGGAGACAGGGCTTCCTGGAGCCTTGGGAGCCTGCCCCCAACCACAGTGTGTCCAGAAGGCTGGACATGGAAACTACTATCAGGATTATTCTGGATACTGAAGATTTAATGTTGTTTTCCCTGCTGAGTTTTGGACTCAGTTGGAGCTTGTCACTTCTCCCTTCTTTCCTATTTCTCCCTTTTGGAACGGGAAGGTTTACCCTATGCCTTTGCAACCATTGTATTTTGGAACCTCACAACACACAGGCTCACAACTAGAGAAAAAATGTGCCTCAGAATAAATCTAGCCTTGAGTCTCACTGATGTCGGAATTAGATACTATTTAGGTAAGTCTTTGGACTAAGACTTTAAAGTTGATGCTGGAACCGGATAAGATTTTGGGTGCTTTTGGGATGGAATAAATGTATTTTCCATGTGAGAAGGACTTGGATTTTGAGTGGACAGGGGTGGAATATTACAGTATGGTTATTTGTTTTATCTCCCCAAAATTTATATATTGTAATCTAATACTCAATTTAGTGGTATTAAGAGATAGGACCTTTGGTAGGTGATTAGATCATGAGGGCTCCACCCTCATGAACGGAATTCTTGACTTTATAAAAGAGGCCTGAGGGAGCTTGTTCACCCTCCCATCATGTGAGGACACAACAAGACGGTGTCATCTATGAAGCAGAGAGGTTTCCCCAGACGTGGAACCTGCTGGTACCTTGATCTTGAACTTCCCAGCCTCCAGAATGATGAGCAAGAAGTCTCTCTTATTTATGAATTGCCTAGTTTAAGATATTTTGTTGGCTGGGTATGGTGGCTCATACCTGTAATCCCAGCACTTTGGGAGGCCGAGGCAGGCAGATCAGGAGGTCAGGAGATCAAGACCATCCTGGCTAACATGGTGAAACAGTGTCTCTACTAAAAATGCAAAAATTTAGCCGGGGGTGGTGGCGGTGCCTGTAGTCCCAGCTACTCAGGAGGCTGAGGCAGGAGAATGGTGTGAACCCAGGAGGCAGAGCTTGCGATGAGCCAAGATCATGCCACTGCACTCTAGCCTGGGCGGCAGAGCGAGACTCCATCTCAAAAAAAAAAAATTAAAATAAACAAATAAATAAAAGGTATTTTGTTATAGCAGCCCAAATGGACTAAGATAGCTCTCATTTTAGAAATTTTGATAATGGTTCTTAAGTAGAAATTTTGTCTTTTCAAATTCACTGCAAAGTACCACCTGTGAGTTCTTATTTTGAAATATTGCCAACATTCAAGATTATATATATGTGGCTATTCTTATTCTTCCCAGTAACTTGAAATTAAGACATGTGGAGATTTTAAAGGTGCCGGTTATTGCCAACAAAAGGGTCCTCTTGTCTCCAGAATTAACTATTCAAACACAGTTCTTACAAAATTATTGTTTTTGTTTGTTTCAAACAGTGTTCACAGTACTTATTATTTATTAATTTAGCCAACACTGACTTTGTTCTAGATTCTTAGCATTATTCTGAGAGAAAACATGACAGAACAAGACAGAACTCATGTGATAGAGTGTTAAAGGAGCAAAAGTTTTTAAAAGGTGTATTGAAGAGGACCTGAGGAGAGACCTGAAGGAGGTGACCTATCTCTTCAATTTCATTTTCTGTCCCTTTTATTTAAAGACTTACCATCTGCCCTGGCCACATAGGATTACTGTAAGTCTTACACATTGTATACTTTTCCACCTGTGTTTTCTTGTTTTCATATTTTCATATTTTTCCTCCACCTAGAATAGGTTTTTCTGTTATGTCTCTGTCACTATCCTGGTTATAGCTACTATTACAGCTGCTGTTACTTTTTACTGGTTTCCGCAATATCCTTTCATTCTATACAGTAAGTCCCCAACATCATCCTTGGAAACTGCTACTATAAGTGAAACAACATGTAATAAAACCAATTTTCCCATAGGCTAATTAATATAAACACGAGTTCAGTTCATACATGTATTTCTGGTCACAAAAATATCACTAAACTTCTACATCAAGACCCAGACATTTCTATTAGTAAAAGTTGAAATAAATGTAAGCTATACATACATTTAAGAAAGATTAATCAAAACAAGATAATTATTTTCCCAACGTTCGGTGATGGTGAGTGACTGTGGTCATAACGGTGGTGGTTTAATCAAGAAATACATATTTGTGAAGCAAAACTTGTAAGGAGCAACCTCCCCTCACCACAAAGTTCCAAGGCAGTCACAAAGAGGATGAGCTCACTGAGTGCCTTCCTACCGCACCGTTTTTTCCGATGCATCTGTATGATTATTGTCTACTTGGTTAATTTTTAGTTTGCAATAATTTGTGTTGTTTCATTCACTCGTTTGTCAAACTGCTTATTTCAGTTCAGGTTTGTGGGTGGCCGCAGCCTGTCCTGACAGCTTAAGGAGCCAGGCAGGACCACCCCAGCTGGACACCCTCCCATCGCAGGGTGACTCACGATCACCCACAATCACTCGCACTCGACCACACTCATCCACATTCACTCACAGTCACCTACACTCACTCCTTCATCCACACACACCCTCAGTCACCCACACCCACACACCCACACTCACCTGTACTCACATTCATCCACTCAGGCACGCTCACCCAAACTCAGCCACTCCCATTCACCCAAACTCACTCACACCCACCCAAACTCACACTCACCCATACTAACCCTCACCCACACTCACACTCACCCACACCCACACTCACCTGTACTCACATTCATCCACATTCACTGACACTCATCCACACTCAGTCACACCCACACTCACACTCACACACCTTCACTCACACCCACCCACAATCACACTCAACCACACTCATATTCATCCACCTTCATTCACTCACCCACACTCACTCAGACTTACACTTACCTACATTCATTCACCCTCACACACACAGCCCCACTCACACCCACTCACATTCTCACACACAAATCCACCCACACTCGACCTCACTCACCCGCACTCATACCCACACTCGCCCTCACCCTCACCCACACACCCTCACCCACACTCATACACTCACCCTCACCCACATTCACCCACATTCACCCGCACCACTCATACGCACACCGGGACATGGGGAACTGCTAGTGAACTTAACGGGCACAGCCTTGGGATATAGGCGGAAACCTTAGTGCTCAGGGAAAACCTAGGCAGAGAGACCATGCAGACTCCACGCAGACAAGGGTTCAGACAGGAATGAGGCAGCTGGCCGGGCTCGACTGCAGAGACAAGGCTTGGACACCAGACCAAATGGAGGACCAGTTAAAACAGGGACAGGGCAGAAGCACCTCCTTATAAGACACACCCACCAGCGTGCCACTGTCAGTTTACCTCTGCCATAGCAACATCTGGAAGCCACCGCCCCTTTCGATGGTAGCAACGCAACGAGTCAGAAGTGACCACCCTTTCCTGGAAATTTCTGCATAATCCACCCCTTAATTTGCATGTAATTAAAAATGAGTATAATTATGACTTCACCACTGCCTCTGAGCTACTGCTGCTGTTCTGCGCACACTGCCTATGGGGTAGCCTCACTCTGCTGGGGCAGTACCTCCACTGCTGCCGTACACTGCGCTTCAGTAAGAGTTGCCATTTACCACCACCTGCTGGCCCTTGAATTTCCTCCTGAGCGAAGCCAAGAACCTTCCCAGGCTCGACTGTCCTGCATCAGAAGCAACTGTTTTCCTCATCCATGTAATAAGGAAACAACGTGGAACAAAAGGACTGTTCTCCAGGACCTGCTCCGCTCTCCTCAGACGTTACTGACCAGTTAGTCAGGACTATAATCCTAACTGATCACTCACAAACTTGCAATTTTTAAATGCTTATCTTTGTTCTGATCATAAAAGACAAAATAATGCCTTGGCCCACAGGCCCTGTGCGTTGTGCCAGTGGCCACCGCCTAGAGGCACTCATCATCTGCCATGTACCACCTGTTACTACTCTGTCCGTCATTCCACGGTCGTTCCGGCTTCAGAGCCAGAGCATGAACCACCCTTCCGCCTAGACTCCCCTCTCACCCGCGCTGGGCATTTCTGACATAACCCCCGCTCATGCTGCAAAGAAAACAACAATTCGCTTCCTTAAGTAACTCCCGGCTTACCATCCTCCCCTACCTGTCCTTAGCCAATATTCTATTACATGAGTAGAGAGCAGCCGAATCTCCCCTTTCCGTAGAACTATATTAAAGTCCTGCTTCCACTGGGCACAGTGGCTCATGCCTGTAATCCCAGCACTTTGGGAAACCAAGGCAGGAGGATCACCTGAGGTCAGGAGTTTGAGGTCAGCCTGGCCAACATGGTGAAACCCCGTCTCCACTAAAAATACAAAAAATTATCTGAGTGTGGTGGCACACGCCTGTAGTCCCAGCTACTCGGGAGGCTGAGGCAGGAAAATCGCTTGAACCTGGGAGGCAGAGGTTGCAGTGAGCCGAGATTGCAGCACTGCACTCCAGCCTGGGTGACAGAAGGAGACTGTTTCAAAATAAAGACAGACATAAAATTAAAATGTCCTGCTTCATCAGTTACTCTGTTTGTTTTACCTTCTATTATAAAGAAGACAGGACTGTTTTTTGTTTTTGTTTTTTCTTACTGAGTGCTGCAATTTATCTTAGTAAATCTTTTCATAGAGTAGATTTTTAATGAATGTTTGTTGATAGTCTATTTTTTATTTATTAAAATGACTATTTAGAAAGATAAAAGAAATGCCCACAGGTTAAACAGTTTTAAAACCTGACAACCACAAAACAACACAAAATACAGAAAGAGAGTATATTTGTTGCCTGCCTGACACGCTGCTTAACACGTTTCCCCCCTACATTTTGTGTACTCTTTGATTGCCTCTGCAGATGACAATTTTGTATTTTTCTATGGAGAGAAAAGAAAATTAATATACTCCTTCTTTTTGCGTAGTAGATTAAAATGTGTTTGGTTTTTTTAATGATAGCTGGGGCACATAAAACATGTGATTTCTCACACAGATGTACTTATTTCTATCAGTTTAGGTCTTTAAATGTGGGATTTTGATAGATTTTATTGACATGATGAGACAGCCAGGTAGGAGGGGGGTCCCTGGAGAAACTCCAACCAGCCTGCCAACTAAGGTGAAGCCTCAAGAAGTTCTAGATGTTTGCAGCAGGGAGGGACCTGGCCCCTCCTCTTCCTGTGTGGAAACTGGGGTTCGAACTGTTGGGTTGGAAGAGTGGCCAGTGTTCCTATTTTCCCTGTTTCCCCTTTTCACCCAATAAAACCCCGCTTCACTCACCTTTCAAACCATCTGCGAACCTACATTTTCATGGCTGTGGAAAGAACAAGGACCCTGTCTTTAGCTGAACTAAGGAAAAGTCCTGCAACAATGATACACCTTAAAGGTGTATGGTAGATTTACTGCATAAATCTTGCATTATTATACATATTTCTGACATGAGAATATTGTCCTTTTGACTCTGTTTTCATTTTTAGGTGGTTGATAATTGGTGGTGTTTTCCACACACTGTCTTCTTACACTGAATATTTCAAACACAGGCTTGTCTTTCATCCTCGAACTTGGAGTTCTGGATGCCATAGGACATGATTATACAGTAATGCGGCCCCTACTCTTGCAACTGTGTGTCTTGAGGCTTGCAAGCCAGCATAGTGGTGATAGAAGTGCTTTGGAAAACCATTCCTCTCTCTAGCTCTGATAACTGCTAGGAACTAAATTACACACTGGAGTGATCTTGGACCCCTTGGATATCCCAGTAACCCCAAACTAAATTTGTTCTCAATGCAATTTCCTCTTCGACAAATCCTAAAACTGCCATCATGCCATTCCAATGCTCTCTTGGAGGAAGGGAAGACGGAGTGGAAAGAAATAACACTCATAATAGATTTTGATTAAAATATCTTTCTTTTAAACACATGGGCACATGAGCACATTGTTAGGATGCTTCACTGGTCTTAGGAAAGGGTCTATTTTAGAGGGGAAAGTTACTGAACTTACGCACTTGTAAGCTTTATGGGAAATCTATTTCTGCAATGAATTATTTGGGATATATTTTCTGCTTTATCACTCAAATATTAAAAAACTAGACCAAGGTTTTGTGACTTAAAATTGTCTTTTAGGAAAAGGGCAGGATGCATGATGTCAGTTTTGTTTTGTTTTATTTTGTTTTGTTTTCTGGAGACCCAGAGAGGCAGGAAAGAATTAGCACTTTTAATTTCAGATTATTTGGATCGTTTGCTTTTCTATCAGTTGTTCTTCTCAACCTCTCTTCATTTTTTTCCTGCTTTCCTCTTTTTTCCTTTCTTTTTACCAAGATAAAGAGGTTGTTTTAATGAATGTAGCTACCAGTCCAAGTTACCAGGCCCAGACAGTATCATGGATTATGGAAGGAGGGTCCCCAATCTTCTGTCATGAAAGCAAGTGATGTTTCTGGAGCGAGACCTGCAGATAGGACTTGACAAGTATGAGGAAGCATTTTCAGGGGTTAAAACATGGCTGGTTTAGTTCAATGAGGAGACTTTATGATAGGCTTCCAACGGAGATTTGCTGTTATATTCATGGCCTTGCAGCTGTGTCGGCTGAAGTTGTTACGTTTCAAATACCAGCAGCCAGATAACGCTGTGCTTACAGCTCTCCACATCAGTCTTTTCTTTCCTCTCGGTCTTTCCTTTCATTCTTTCCTTTCTGTTCTCCCTTCCTTTCTTTCTTTCATTTCTCTTTTTCCTTTTCATATATGTTTACTGTTATTGTTTAATATTTTTGCATCTATAGAGATATCAACCTCTGACTTTATATTCTTATGTTTGTCAATTTTTTAATTTTTTAAAATTTGTTTTGCTAGCCTACCTTGGCAAGTTAGGAGATGTTCCTCATTTGTCATTTTGTAAAATATAAAGGATGGGTTTTTTTAAATATAAAATTCTGTATAGCTTGCACAAGCATATAATGGGTACTCAATAAATAATTATTGATCTGATAACTTGCCAACAACCTCTGCTTTCTTCAGTTATTTCATCCTCTCTAACTTTATGCCTTTATATCAGAGTCATCTTTTTAGCTCTAATTTCACAGCTGCTATAATAGCTTCCAGGAAGAAATTTCCTAATCACTTTGAAAATGAAGTCTAAGTGATTAGACTTGGTTTGATGACATGATTTGGCAGGTTTTCTTCTCCATAGACTTTTTGAGTTTCGTCAGGAAAAAAGGAATATTGTCCCAATGTATAATTCCAGGGACTATTTGTAATCCATGGGGGAGAATTTGTGTCTATGTGCATGTGTGTGTGTTCGCGTGCGTGTAAAGGAATGGGTTTTGGATTATAGAACTTTCTGATACTCATCCCACGCAGTACTAAATGACACTATTGCTTCATGAGCCTGGCCCTAAATATTGCTACATACATAACCATGGATCCTAAGGTGCGACGAAAACCAGGGCTGGTTGGGGTATAAGTAGGGATGCCCTTTCTTGTGCTCCAAACAGCTCTTTTCTACTTGAACCTTTGTGAGACAGCCAGAAGGTGAGACAGAAAATATGGAAGAGAAATATGTGATTTGGAGTTCCCCCAAAACTCCAACAGTAGTGCTATCATTTAAGTCAGTAGACCGGGAGAGGCAGACTCACCGTCACTCTGGGTGGGCACCATCAAATCAGCTGCCAGTGCGGCTAGGATAAAGGCAGGCAGAGGAGTGGGGAAGGACTGGACTGGCTGAGTCTCCTGGCCTTCATCTTTCTCCTGTGCTGGATGCTTCCTGCCCTGGAACATCAGACTCCAAGTTCTTCAGCTTTGGGACTCTTGGACCTTCCACCACAGACTGAAGGCTGCACTGTTGGCTTCTCCACTTTTGAGGTTTTGGGACTCGACCTGGCTTCCTTGACCTGTTGTGGTACCACACCTTGTGACCCTGTCAGTCAATACTCCTTAATAAAATCCCCTTTATATATGCATCCATCATATTAGTTCTGTCCCTCTGGAAAACCCTGACTAATACATCTTTCTTACTTTTTTTTTCCTTTGAATTTCCTCTCCTTTTGGGGGTCAGGGTTTGGATCTGTTTGATTAAACATTACTTGAAAATTTTAGTTATGTGCTCTGCAATTATGTGCCTAGTTAGGCATGCTATTGACATTTTTATATATTCCACACAGGAAACCCTCTGCAGTAATGTAGCTTTTCGTTCTGGTTACAATTATTATACATACAAATTTCTGCTTTAACTTCATTGTAGCCTCACAATCTGTGGGATAAAGACAAAGTAGCAGCTCTCCTTACAGAATGAAAACAGAACATGCTAGTTTATTTTGTTTAAATTTTTCATGAAATGCATCAATTAATTCAACATCAGCTTGTCATTTGAACCTGTTTCTCCCTTTTATCTCAGATAGCCATATAATTTATTTTGGAAAGTATCTGCTTTGTTGTTTCTATCTCACTGAATTCTCATTTCCTGAATTCTCTGCCATATGGTAGTACTTTTTTATAAAGTTCCAGTTCAGAAATGCCATATATAACGAAAAGAATACACAAAAGAGAAATTCAATGACAGTCAATGATTCCTAGTCACATAGACTAGGATCCCTCAATCAGCTTTCAAGGAAGGTGACATAGCAAGAATACTACTTGTAAGAACAAAGGACTCTGATCTATCTCACTATTGTTCACCCCAAATCTTGTAAAATGTCATTAAAAAATTTCTTGTGTTAAACATTCCAATATGTTATTAAAATAAGGTCATTATTCCTCAAAGATCTTTGATAAGACTGTCATTCTCATTCTTAATAATTTTATCTAGATTACATACTTGCTATTAAACCTATCCTCACTTTTGGTAACAGTATAATGAATCATAATAAGAGTTATATTAGGCCAGTTGCATTGGCTCATGCCTGTATTCCCAGCACTTTGGGAGGTCGAGGTGGGCAGATCACCTGAGGTCAGTAGTTCCAGACTAGCCTGGCCAACATGGTGAAAACCTGTTTCTACTACAAATACAAGAAATTAGCCAGGTATGGTGGTGCATACCTGTAATCCCAGCTACTCAGGAGCTGAGGCAGAAGAATCGCTTGAATAGGGGAGGCGGAGGTCACAGTGAGCCGAGATTGCACCACTGCACTCCAGGTGGGCAACAGAGAGAGACTCTGTCTCAGGAAAAAAAAAAAAAAAAAAAAAAAAAAAAAAAAAAAAAAAAAAAAAATTATGTTATTACATTTACATCATCAGCAATGAATTGAGCAAATCATTGAGCAATGAATTGAGTAACATACAATAGGTATAAATATGAATTTTAAACCCTAGCCCATAGGTACATTGTCTTAGAAAAGTTAAACTGCTTTTATATGAATTAACTACCACTACTAATACCAGAGTGATGAACTTTATAATCAAGGCATTTTTATATGTTATACTTGTATGTTTAATGGACAAATTGTTTGTATAGTGTGAGAAAGGTTAAAACAATACATTAAAAATTTTCATGCTGAAATGATATTAAAATAATTATATTTACTTTTAAGATAATATTTGATGATTAGGACAAAATTTCAGCATAAGAACTTAAGGATAGAATTAAAAATATTTGTCAAATGTACTTTTAGTATTTTTGTGCTATTTCTTTCAAAATCTTCAGTTCATTGGATACTTACCTCCATAGAAAGATTACTTAATATTTGTACCATATTATGTGATTTTTGTCTTAGACTCAAAGAAATCTCATTATTTTGTGAATTCTCTAGGCTTCTAATATGATAGCAGAGCCTAGGATACCTCGTTCAACCTTAAGAGAATATGGCGAAATAAGTCATAAACCACTTAGTGGATTTCTTCAGTTATAATAATAACCAATGTCTACATAATTCTTTAGATTAGACGTAATGGTATTCATGCATATCCATATATCGCAAACAATTATTTTGAATGAGTAATATTGAAATAAAATAACATAGGCTAATGAAATACCCACCCCTCCCTCAAACTGATACAGCTTCAGAATCAGAATCAAAATAATATTATCAAATGGATACTGTTTCCAATTTATAGCTTCAGAATGATAAATTATATTTTTTTCTGAGCACATGCTCAGCATAGATTTTAAAATACAAAATCTACTGTAGCTGTTGAAAATTTAGCAGATAACAATCTTATGCATTTCAGAAGTGTGTATGAAAATAAGAACAATGAAATCACAATTATTTTCTTTAAAAATATAAGTGTTGCTTTAGGTGGAAAATGTTTTTGCCTAAATTAAGAAGTGTTACATTCAATTATGACCTGTGAAAGTAAAGCTGCTTTCTCTAATAATACAGAAGTTTCTTAATTATTTGTATGTATAATAATAGATATTTTGAGGTATTATGATTATCTTGGAAAATGCTTATGTCAAATTTTATTAATTCACAGTAGGGATCTATACTTAATCTTTTACTGTAATTACTGTAAGAATACCTCTATTTTTAGCTCTACTTCTGTGGTTCTCATTCTGGAAAAAAAAATGAACTTCTTTAAAGGAGTACTTTGCTAGTAATTTTTTTTTCAGTTTCTTTCTGAAGTAAATCACTTCAACTTTTAAAATTATCACTTTTATGTTTGAAATGTTATTTGTTTTTCAAGGCATCAAAAGGCATCCAATAAGCAACTGCAGTAAGATTTGTTTCACATATTTGGATTGCATTCCATCTAAAGATATTTTTGAATTGCAGTGAAATCTAGCAATTATTTATGTTTTACATAATATTTAATGTTGTTAAAACATATTTTATGATCTTTTAAATCTAATTATTTTATTACAGTCATTTGTTTCTTAATAGTAATTAATATAATTATGACCATTGCTGATATGCTTCGGCTGTGTCCCCTCCAAAATCTCTTCGAACCGTAGCTCCCGTAATTCCCGTATGTCAAGGGAGGCACCTGGTGGGAGGCAACTGAATCACGGGCTTGGGTGTTCCCCATGCTATTCTCTTGATAGTGAGTAAGTCTCATGAGATCTGGTAGTTTTACAAAGGAGAGTTCCCCTGCACTTGCGGTCTTGCCTGCGGCCATGTAAGACATGCCTTTGCTCCTCCTTCACCTTCCGCCATGATTAGGAGGCCTCCACAGCCATGTGGAACTGTGAGTCAATCAAGCCTCTTACCATATCAGTCTTGGGTATGTCTTTTTTAGCAGCATGAGGACAGACTAATACAATTGCTAATATTTACAATAAGAACTGATTATTCAGATCTATCTCAAATGAATCCTTACGTGGGGCAACTTTTCAGGTCTTGTAGTTAGTGTCAGTTGATCATTCCACTCCACTTCTATCCGCACAAGCACCCAGTTGTAGGTTGAATTGTGTTTCTCCAAAATGATATACTGAATTCTAACCCTGAGTATCTGTAAATATGACCTTACTTGGAAATAGAGTCCTTGCAGATGTAATCAATATAAGATGAAGTAATTCTGGATTTGGGTGGGTTCTAGTTTAGTATGACTGGTGTCCTTACAGGAAAAGCAGAAGGGAAATCGGTCCATTTTGTAAAATATGAAGAGTAAGGTTTTTACATGTAAAATTCCATATAACTTGCACAAGCATATAATAGATGCTCAATAAATATTGGTTTGATACCTTGCCGACAACCTCAACTTTCTTCCATTATTTTATCCTCTCTAACAGACAGTTACAGAGACACAAGAAGAACCAAGGGGCAACAGAAGCAGAGATTGAAGTTGTGTATCAATAAGCCAAGGAACAGCAACAATTGCCAGCAACACCAAGAGCTGACAGAAAGAAACAGGAACCAAGTCTCCCCCAGACCCTTCAGAGAGAGCATGATGCGACCAACACTTAGATTTCACACTTATTTCCGACCTCAAGAATTTGAGAGAATACATTTCTATTGTTTTAAGCCACAGAGTTTGTGATAGTTTGTTACAGCAGACCTAGAAATCTAATACAATTCCTTTCACCTCTTCATTTCAGCAGTCATCCATTGCTTTTATAATTACCAGCTCATTTCTGTCCTTCGATTCTCAATGGGAGGGTCATAATCTTTTTCATATCTATCATGAAAATTCCTACCACAAAATAGTTGCTTAGTAAATGTAACATAATTGAATTAGTTAACTGGTAACCATATTAGAAACAAAATATAAACATGTTTTTTTAAATATAATGATGGAACACCTATCATTATGTTATATATTTATGAATATTTAAACCCTTCACTTAATTCTGCTAATATTTGCTGGTTGTACTTTATTATGAGCCTGCAGGGATAAGTATGATCTGGAGTCATCAGGGCTGGAGAAAATATACAGACAGCTAAAAGGTATAACATAAACTTTTTTTTCTTTTTCTTTTTTTTTATTTAACCAAAATGCTTTTATTATCTGGAGAAAACAAATAAAATATTCTGACACTCACATAGCTTTGCCTTATGTCAGACAATTAACATGAGGTACTTTTGATCTTTTTTTTTTCTTTTTTCTTTTAATTTTTTTTTTTTTTTTTATACTTTAAGTTCTAGGGTACATGTGCATAACGTGCAGGTTACATATGTATACTTGTGCCATGTTGGTGTGCTGCACCCATCAACTCGTCAGCACCCATCAATTCATCATTTATATCAGGTATAACTCCCAATGCAATCCCTCCCCCCTTCCCCCTCCCCATGATAGGCCCCAGTGTGTGATGTTCCCCTTCCCGAGTCCAAGTGATCTCATTGTTCAGTTCCCACCTATGAGTGAGAACATACGGTGTTTGGTTCTCTGTTCTTGTGATAGTTTGCTAAGAATGATGGTTTCCAGCTGCATCCATGTCCCTACAAAGGACGCAAACTCATCCTTTTTTATGGCTGCATAGTATTCCATGGTGTATATGTGCCACATTTTCTTAATCCAGTCTGTCACAGATGGACATTTGGGTTGATTCCAAGTCTTTGCTATTGTGAATAGTGCCACAATAAATATACGTGTGCATGTGTCTTTATAGCAGCATGATTTATAATCCTTTGGGTATATACCCAGTATTGGGATGGCTGGGTCATATGGTACATCTAGTTCTAGATCCTTGAGGAATTGCCATACTGTTTGGTGGGATTGTAAACTAGTTCAACATAAACTTTTGAAAAAATTAATTGAATTGAAAATATAGGAGAGGATTAAGCTACATACTGTTATCAAACTTTGACAAATACTGTTTTTCATACTTTTAAAATTATTTCAAAGATTGTAATTTAGGTAAATGATTGAAAACATGGAATAAATATGAATGTAAGAGTGATGTACCAAGTTTTATGTTAGTAATCATTTTATGAATGCAGCCTATGTTACAATGTAGGATAGAAGCATTTTGTAATCAGGCTGATCTTTTACATATGTTTACCAGCTGTAGAAAATTTTGGTTATGAATATTGACTTTTGTGTCAGGGTAAATTAAATTCAATGCTAAAATATAACAATTATCTAAAATGACAACGGGTATATATCTTTTTTTTTGGGTTTATTAAAAGTTTTATTTTCTTTTTTTTTATTATACTTTAAGTTCTAGGGTACATGTGCATATGTGTATAACGTACATATGTAGGTTTGTTACATATGTATACTTGTGCCATGTTGGTGTGCTGCACCCATCAACTCATCAGCACCCATCAATTCATCATTTATATCAGGTATAACTTCCCAGTGCAATCCCTCCCCCCTTCCCCCTCCTCATGATAGGCCCCAGTGTGTGATGTTCCCCTTCCCGAGTCCAAGTGAACTCATTGTTCAGTTCCCACCTATGAGTGAGAACATGCGGTGTTTGGTTTTCTCTTCTTGTGATAGTTTGCTAAGAATGATGGTTTCCAGCTGCATCCATGTCCCTACAAAGGACGCAAACTCATCCTTTTCTATGGCTGCATAGTATTCCATGGTGTATATGTGCCACATTTTCTTAATCCAGTCTGTGAATGATGGACATTTGGGTTGATTCCAAGTCTTTGCTATAGTGAATAGTGCCACAATAAACATACTTGTGCATGTGTCTTTGTAGTAGAATAATTTATAATCCTTTGGGTATATACCCAGTAGTGGGATGGCTGGGTCATATGGTACATCTAGTTCTAGATCCTTGAGGAATTGCCATACTGTTTTTCATAATGGTTGAACTAGTTTACAATCCCACCAACAGTGTAAAAGTGTTCCTATTTCTCCACATCCTCTCCAACACCTGTTGTTTCCTGATTTTTTAATGATTGCCATTCTAACTGGTGTGAGATGGTATCTCATTGTGGTTTTGATTTGCATTTCTCTGGTGGCGAGTGATGATGAGCATTTTTTCATGTGTCTGTTGGCTGTATGAATGTCTTCTTTTGAGAAATGTCTGTTCATATCCTTTCCCCACTTTTGGATGGGGTTGTTTGTTTTTTTCTTGTATATTTGTTTGAGTTCTTTGTAGATTCTGGAAATTAGCCCTTTGTCAGATGGGTAGATTGCAAAAATTTTCTCCCATTCTGTAGGTTGCCTGTTCACTCTGATGGTAGTTTCTTTTGCTGTGCAGAAGCTCTTTAGTTTAATTAGATCCCATTTGTCAATTTTGGCTTTTGCTGCCATTGCTTTTGGTGTTTTAGACATGAAGTCCTTGCTCATGCCTATGTCCTGAATGGTACTACCTAGATTTTCTTCTAGGGTTTTTATGGTAATAGGTCTAACATTTAAGTCTCTAATCCATCTTGAATTAATCTTCGTATAAGGAGTAAGGAAAGGATCCAGTTTCAGCTTTCTACTTATGGCTAACCAATTTTCCCAGCACCATTTATTAAATAGGGAATCCTTGCCCCATTTCTTGTTTCTCTCAGGTTTGTCAAAGATCAGATGGCTGTAGATGTGTGGTATTGTTTCTGAGGACTCTGTTCTGTTCGGTTGGTCTATATCTCTGTTTTGGTACCAGTACCATGCTGTTTTGGTTACTGTAGCCTTGTAGTATAGTTTGAAGTCAGGTAGCGTGACACCTCCAGCTTTGTCCTTTTGACTTAGGATTGTCTTGGCAATGCGGGCTCTTTTTTGGTTCCATATGAACTTTAAAGCAGTTTTTTCCAATTCTGTGAAGAAACTCATTGGTAGCTTGATGGGGATGGCATTGAATCTATAAATAACCTTGGGCAGTATGGCCATTTTCACGATATTGATTCTTCCTATCCATGAGCATGGTATGCTCTTCCATTTGTTTGTGTCCTCTTTTATTTCACTGAGCAGTGGTTTGTAGTTCTCCTTGAAGAGGTCCTTTACATCCCTTGTAAGTTGGATTCCTAGGTATTTGATTCTCTTTGAAGCAATTGTGAATGGAATTTCATTCCTGATTTGGCTCTCTGCTTGTCTGTTAGAGGTGTATAAGAATGCTTGTGATTTTTGCACATTAATTTTGTATCCTGAGATTTTGCTGAAGTTGCTTATCAGCTTAAGAAGGTTTTGGGCTGAGGCGATGGGGTTTTCTAAGTATACAATCATGTCATCTGCAAACAGGGACAATTTGACTTCTTCTTTTCCTAACTGAATACCCTTGATTTCTTTCTCTTGCCTGATTGCCCTAGCCAGAACTTCCAACACTATGTTGAATAGGAGTGGTGAGAGAGGGCATCCCTGTCTTGTGCCAGTTTTCAAAGGGAATTTTTCCAGTTTTTGCCCATTCAGTATGATATTAGCTGTGGGTTTGTCATAAATAGCTCTTATTATTTTGAGATACGTTCCATCAATACTGAATTTATTGAGCGTTTTTAGCATGAAGGGCTGTTGAATTTTGTCAACAGCCTTTTCTGCATCTATTGAGATAATCATGTGGTTCTTGTCTTTGGTTCTGTTTATATGCTGGATTACGTTTATTGATTTGCGAATGTTGAACCAGCCTTGCATCCCAGGGATGAAGCCCACTTGATCATGGTGGATAAGCTTTTTGATGTGCTGCTGAATCTGGTTTGCCAGTATTTTATTGAGGATTTTTGCATCGATGTTCATCAGGGAGATTGGTCTAAAATTTTCTTTTTTTGTTGTGTCTCTGCCAGGCTTTGGTATCAGGATGATGTTGGCCTCATAAAATGAGTTAGGGAGGATTCCCTCTTTTTCTATTGATTGGAATAGTTTCAGAAGGAATGGTACCAGCTCCTCCTTGTACCTCTGGTAGAATTCAGCTGTGAATCCATCTGGTCCTGGGCTTTTTTTGGTGGGTAGGCTATTAATAGTTGCCTCAATTTCAGAGCCTGCTATTGGTCTATTCAGGAATTCAACTTCTTCCTGGTTTAGTCTTGGGAGATTGTAAGTGTCTAGGAAATTATCCATTTCTTCTAGATTTTCTAGTTGATTTGTGTAGAGGTGTTTATAGTATTCTCTGATGGTAGTTTGTATTTCTGTGGGGTCAGTGGTGATATCCCCTTTATCATTTTTTATTGCGTCTATTTGATTCCTCTCTCTTTTCTTCTTTATTAGTCTTGCTAGCCGTCTGTCAATTTTGTTGATGTTTTCAAAAAACCAACTCCTGGATTCATTGATTTTTTGGAGGGTTTTTTGTGTCTCTATCTCCTTCAGTTCTGTTCTGATCTTAGTTATTTCTTGCCTTCTGCTAGCTTTCGAGTGTGTTTGCTCTTGCCTCTCTAGTTCTTTTAATTGTGATGTTAGAGTGTCAATTTTAGATCTTTCCTGCTTTCTCTTGTGGGCATTTAGTGCTATAAATTTCCCTCTACACACTGCTTTAAATGTGTCCCAGAGATTCTGTTATGTTGTATCTCTGTTCTCATTGGTTTCAAATAACATCTTTATTTCTGCTTTCATTTCGTTATGTACCCAGTAGTCATTCAGGAGCAGGTTGTTCAGTTTCCATGTAGTTGAGCGGTTTTGATTGAGTTTCTTAGTCCTGAGTTCTAGTTTGATTGCACTGTGGTCTGAGAGACAGTTTGTTATAATTTCTGTTCTTTTACATTTGCTGAGGAGTGCTTTACTTCCAATTATGTGGTCAATTTTGGAATAAGTGTGATGTGGTGCTGAGAAGAACGTATATTCTGTTGACTTGGGGTGGAGAGTTCTATAGATGTCTATTAGGTCCACTTGGTGCAGAGATGAGTTCAATTCTTGGATATCCTTGTTAACTTTCTGTCTCATTGATCTGTCTAATGTTGACAGTGGAGTGTTGAAGTCTCCCATTATTATTGTATGGGAGTCTAAGTCTCTTTGTAAGTCTCTAAGGACTTGCTTTATGAATCTGGGTGCTCCTGTATTGAGTGCATATATATTTAGGATAGTTAGCTCTTCCTGTTGAATTGATCCCTTTACCATTATGTAATGGCCTTCTTTGTCTCTTTTGATCTTTGATGGTTTAAAGTCTGTTTTATCAGAGACTAGGATTGCAACCCCTGCTTTTTTTTGTTCTCCATTTGCTTGGTAGATCTTCCTCCATCCCTTTATTTTGAGCCTATGTATGTCTCTGCATGTGAGATGGGTCTCCTGAATACAGCAGACTGATGGGTCTTGACTCTTTATCCAGTTTGCCAGTCTGTGTCTTTTAATTGGAGCATTTAGTCCATTTACATTTAAGGTTAATATTGTTATGTGTGAACTTGATCCTGCCATTGTGATATTAACTGGTTATTTTGCTCATTAGTTGATGCAGTTTCTTCCTAGCCTCGATGGTCTTTACATTTTGGCATATTTTTGCAATGGCTGGTACCAGTTGTTCCTTTCCATGTTCAGGGCTTCCTTCAGGGTCTCTTGTAAGGCAGGCCTGGTGGTGACAAAATCTCTAAGCATTTGCTTATCTGTAAAGAATTTTATTTCTCCTTCACTTATGAAACTTAGTTTGGCTGGATATGAAATTCTGGGTTTAAAATTCTTTTCTTTAAGAACGTTGAATATTGGCCCCCACTCTCTTCTGGCTTGTAGAGTTTCTGCCGAGAGATCTGCTGTCAGTCTGATGGGCTTCCCTTTGTGGGTAACCAGACCTTTCTCTCTGGCTGCCCTTAAGATTTTTTCCTTCATTTCAACTTTGGTGAATCTGGCAATTATGTGTCTTGGAGTTGCTCTTCTGGAGGAGTATCTTTGTGGCTTGGCGTTCTCTGTATTTCCTGAATTTGAATGTTGGCCTGCCCTGCTAGGTTGGGGAAGTTCTCCTGGATGATATCCTGGAGAGTGTTTTCCAATTTGGTTCCATTTTCCCCCTCACTTTCAGGCACCCCAATCAGACGTAGATTTGGTCTTTTTACATAATCCCATACTTCTTGCAGGCTTTGCTCATTTCTTTTTCTTCTTTTTTCTTTTGGTTTCTCTTCTCGCTTCATTTCATTCATTTGATCCTCAATTGCTGATACTCTTTCTTCCAGTTGATCGAATCAGTTACTGAAGCTTGTGCATTTGTCACGTATTTCTCATGTCACGGTTTTCATCTCTGTCATTTCGTTTATGACCTTCTCTGCATTAATTAGTCTAGCTGTCAATTCTTCCACTCTTTTTTCAAGATTTTTAGTTTCTTTGTGCTGGGTACGTAATTCCTCCTTTAGCTCTGAGAGGTTTGATGGACTGAAGCCTTCTTCTCTCATCTCGTCAAAGTCATTCTCTGACTAGCTTTGATCCATTGCTGGCGATGGGCTGTGCTGCTTTGCAGGGGGAGATGCACTCTTATTTTTTGAATTTTCAGCTTTTCTGCCCTGCTTTTTCCCCATCTTTGTGGTTTTATCTATCTCTGGTCTTTGATGATGGTGACGTACTGATGGGGTTTTGGTATAGGTGTCCTTCCTGTTTGATAGTTTTCCTTCTGACAGTCAGGACCCTCAGCTATAGGTCTGTTGGAGATTGCTTGAGGTCCACTCCAGACCCTGTTTGTCTTGGTATCAGCAGCAGAGGTTGCAGAAGATAGAATATTGCTGAACAGCGAGTGCACCTGTCTGATTCTTGCTTTGGAAGCTTCCTCTCAGGGGTGTACTCCACCCTGTGAGGTGTGGGGTGTCAGACTGCCCCTAGTGGGGGATGTCTCCCAGTTAGGCTACTCAGGGGTCAGGGACCCACTTGAGCAGGCGGCCTGTCCCTTCTCAGATCTCAACCTCTGTGTTGGGAGATCCACTGCTCTCTTCAAAGCTGTCAGACAGAGTCGTTCGCATCTGCACAGGCCTCTGCTGCTTCCCCTGTTATTTTTTAGCTGTACCCTGTCCCCAGAGGCGGAGTCTACAGAGACAGGCAGGTTTCCTTGAGCTGCTGTGAGCTCCACCCAGTTCGAGCTTCCCAGTGGCTTTGTTTACCTACTTAAGCCTCAGAGATGGCGGGCGCCCCTCCCCCAGCCTCGCTGCTGCCTTGTGGTTAGATTGCCGCAGACTGCTGTGTTAGCAAGGAGGGAGGCTCCGTGGGCGTGGGACCCTCCCGGCCAGGTATGGGATATATTCTCCTGGGGTGCCGGTGTGCTTACAGCAATATTGGGGTGGGAGTTACCCGATTTTCCAGGTGTTGTGTGTCTCAGTTCCCCTGGCTAGGAAAAGGGACTCCCTTCCCCCTTGCGCTTCCCAGGTGAGGCGATGCCTCGCCCTGCTTCAGCTCTCACTGGTCAGGCTGCAGCAGCTGACCAGCACAGATTGTCCGGCACTCCCGAGTGAGATGACCCCAGTACCTCAGTTGAAAATGCAGAAATCACCGGTCTTCTGTGTCGCTCGCGCTGGGAGATGGAGACTGGAGCTGTTCCTATTCGGCCATCTTGCTCCGCCCCCCGGTATATATCTTAACCTCTTTTACATTCACTTTCTTCATTTGTAATAATCACTTATGTATTCTATGTCTACAGTCATTCTTTCATAAAAGGTATGAGGATTCTTTGAACAATGGCTAATATTATGATTGGGACAGAAAATTTCATAATGAATCTGTAGCATATTAGAGTGCCAGATATTGAACGCTGAAAAAAAAAAAAAGGCAGGAAAATTCTAGAGGCAGTCAACAGACAGAAGAAAGTACTACTCAGGTGAGGTTTCTGATTTTAGAGCTCTTAGCCTGGGGACAACCCAAAGCTAGTATCATGTACAGTGGCTCAAATTCTAAGAGAAAACAGCCTTTCCAGCTTGGAAAACCAGAACATAAAATTTGAGGCAATAAAAGCTGCCAGAAAGTCAGGTGGGAAATCTGAAAAGGGAACAGCTAAAGTGAGGGAGAAAGAAATTCTGTAAATATCTACCCTAATCCCTCGAGCATCACAGAAGCATGTCAGGGTGAGACAGATTCCAGCTAAGGATAAAAAGCTTCAATGATAATTGAGTCATCATCTCAGAGGCAGCTTGCAGTATGAGGACAATGAAGTTAATTACTTCTAAAAACAACAAATATAAACAAAACCCAATGTCACAACAGCATAACATTTAATTGTCTAGGATAAATGTAAATATGGTTCAACTTCAAGATAAAGACAATCAAAAGAGATAAACCCTGAGTTTTCTCAGCTTTAGAAGTAACAAAACTGTAAAGAAATATTTGCTTTCCTATGCTGTATACTTGCTTATAATAAATAAAAAGATAGGAAATCTCATCATGTAAATAGAAACTATAAGACAAAACCAAATTTTATATTTTAGAGATTTAAAAACTACTTTGGGGCTAAACAGCAGAATAGATATGGCATATTAAGACTTCAGGGATTTGAATATAGACCAATAGAATGTATCCAATTTGAAGAATACAAAGAAATATAAAATTAACAGAACCGAAGGTATCTGTGGTTAATATCAAAGTTCTAAAATATGCATATGCAAAGTTCTAAAATATGAGAATGAGGATATAGCAGGAAATTAGTATTTATCGAAATAATTGCAGAAAACTCATAAATTTGAAAAAAAAAAACGTGAAGTGACAGATTCAAGAAGTTCAGAAAATACCTGGGAGGATTAAGACATAGCACTACATGTCTATTCACAGCTTAGTTAGACAACTACACATTAAAGGTAAAATTTTCAAAACATTGAGAGAAATATACTTTAAATATATGCACACAATAGTTTCAAAATCCATTGACAATGCATCAGAAATCATGGAGGTAGCATCGCAGCATCCTTCAATCACTGAGAGGAAAAAACAAAACACAAGAAAACAAAGCCTGCGAACCCAAAATTGTATCTCTATTGAAAAATCTGTAAAAAATGATAAAATAAAAATATGTTTAGGTTATAAAAATAAATAATAACTTTGTTCCACCCCCAAATTCATAGGTTAAAACTGTAACTCCAAGGGCATGGTATTAGGAGACTGGGTCTTTGGTATCAATTAGGTTTAGATGAGTCCATGAGAGTGAAACTCTTATGATATGATTAATGACCTGATAAAAAGAGGAAGAGACAAAAGATCCAGGGATTAATGAGCTTATAAAAAGAGGAGAATGCACAAGGTGCATTTCCTTCCTTGATGTGAGAATGCAATGAAAAGGAGCCATCTGCACACCGGAGGTGGGCCTTTTCCAGATACGATACCTGTCAGCGTGTTGATCTTGAACTTTCTAACCTTCAGAAATGTGAAAATTAAATTTATGGGTTTGTTGTTGTTGTTGTTGTTGTTTTGAGACGGAGTCTCGCTCTGTTGCCCAAGCTGGAGCACAGTGGCATGATCTTGGCTCACTGTAAGCTCTGCCTCCCGGGTTTACACCATTCTCCTGCCTCAGTCTCCCAAGTAGCTGGGACTACAGGCACCCACCACCATGCCTGGCTAACTGTTTGTATTTTTCTTTTTTTTTTTTTTTTTAGTAGAGACAGGGTTTCACTGTGTTAGCCAGGACGGTCTCGATCTCCTGATCCCATGATCCACCTTCCTCCACCTCCCAAAGTGCTGGGATTATAGGCATGAGCCACTGCACCCTGTCTAAATTTATGTTTTTTAAGTCACTCAGTCTATAGTATTTTGTTATAGCAGCCCAAGCCAACAAAGACAATAAGTAACAGAATTTGTTACAATACAAGAAAAGAAAACTCTAAAAGAAGTTATTTTTTAGGTGTATGGGAAATGACAGTAGATGAAGCTAATGCAAAATATCTGGATGCAACTAAGACAGTCCCAACAGGCAAATTTATAGCTTTAAACATTTATACCAGGAAAGAATATAGGTCTTAAAAAAAAAACTCTGAATTTTAGAAGCAATAAAAAGAGAAAAGAAGGATGAAACACCTTAGATATAGAAATATAAATATGTGTAGAAACAAACAAAATTTTAAAAAAACAGAGAAAATTATCAAAGACCCGAAATTGGTTCTTGAGGTAATCAACAAATTTTCTGATAGCTAGATTAAGAAATTAGGAGAGAGCAGACGAGTTAGCAGTGTCAGGTATGAGAGGGGGTTGTAATTAAATATCCTAAAGATATGAAATTTAAATAAGAGAAAGTTATGAACAATGTTATACACAAAAAATGCCATCTTAGATGAAAAGAGTAAACTTTTTGAAAAATATTATTTGCTGAAAAGGATCCTAAAAGAAGCAGAAAATCTGAAGTTAATAGCAATAGAATAGTGTGCCTAGGTATACAGTTAACAAAAATATTTAATAAAATTTTATAGAGAATGCTATAAATTTATTAAAATTATCTCTAAAAAATTGAACACACATATTCCTATGTTTATAGGTAAAAACATATAAGCACTTCAACACGAAATTTCTCTTCAAACTAACCTTTGAATCCAATACAGTTTTCATTCATAACACCAATATGAATATTTAGGGATTTAATAATTTGAGGCTAAATCTATTCAACAAGAGAAAATACCAGATTTTATTAGATTTACAAGCTAAGGCATTCTGTCACTCTTTGCTGAATGCTGACAAATTAGATAATACTCCCGGGTCAGGGACAAAGGACTTCAGTGCTCACGACACAGCAAACAGCATCACTTCCTCCTGCCTTCAGTTCTCATGAGAGATGAAGATGGTTTAGAAATATGTCTGTAGATGCACAAGATTGCATCACAGGAGAGAAACGTTAAGTATTGGGAAATTTGTCTCTTTACAGGAAACAGTAATCAAAGCTATTCTTTGTACACAAGGGCAACATTATCTCATCCCTCAAGAACGTTTGTTGTAAATACAACTGAACAATGGTTCAGATATATAGGGATCAAGGGCTGCCTTCTTACACCTAGGATTATGGGAGATCCATGGAGGATTGTACTTCACATGTAACAGTGTACAGAGAATATTGGCATGGAGATAGGCTCACTGAACAATAGAACTGAACTGAGTACCAGAAAACAGATCTACACAGATATGGGAGCAACATATGTGACCAGACATTGCACTGCAGATACAAAATCAGAAAAGGATCCAAAATAAATGATGCTAGTAAAATTGATCATCTACATGGGAAAAAATGAAATCAGATCCTTACTTAGCATTATAGTGTAGAATCAATTCCAGTGAATATAAAGAGGATTTTGTACAAAATAAAACATTTTAAATTTAGAAAACATATAGAAGAATGCCCTTATGACTGAAATTGAAAAGAATTTCTTAAACAAGACAAATCATAGGGTAAATTTTGAAAAGCATGACTATTGTAAGAGTTAAAGAAAGAAAAAGAAACATGAAATGTGGCTCAACAGTCAAAGATGAGAGGAGCTTCTGGCTGATTTCGGTCAGAAACACTCTCTCTTACATTTTAATATAGTTGACAGGGCAGGAACATCACCATCTTGGACAAGTACCACCATTTTAAGTTCACCTTGATCAAAAACTGCCTAAATCCAAAGGGCATCAGCCTAATGGCTAAGGTCAGCATGATCATAAACCACAAATAACATCTCCTACCAGAATCATTCCAAACCCCTCCTCGACCAGACACATGCCATCCCTGAGACAACCTCCCTTCTGTCTGGAAAGATGTCAGTCCCAAGATAACCTTGACTCCACCCAGAGACATTCCAACCCTGCCATAAACTTCTCCTCCACACAGAAACATTTCAAGCTTGTGATAAACCCCTTACCCTAAAACCAATATATACTCTTAGTCTGTAAGAGAGAGTGCTCCTGATCAAAATCAGTCAGAAGCTCCTCTCGGGTTTATTTCTCTCAAATAAACCCATCTTTGACTGTTGAGCCACATTTCATGTTTCTTTTTCATATAGTATAGTTTGAAGTCAGCTAGCGTGGTGCCTCCAGCTTTGTTCTTTTGGCTTTGGATTGTCTTGGCAATGCAGGCTTTTTTTTAGTTTCATATGAACTTTAAAGTAGGTTTTTCCAATTATGTGAAGAAAGTCATTAGTAGTTTGATGGGGATGACATTGAATCTATAAATTACCTTGGGCATTGTGGCCATTTTCATGATATTGATTATTCCTATCCATGAGCATGGAATGTTCTTCCATTTGTTTGTGTCTTCTCTTATTTCATTGAGCAGTCATTTGTAGTCCTCCTTGATGAGGTCCTTCACATCCCTTGTAAGTCATATTCCTAGGTATTTTATTATCTTTGCAGCAGTTGTGAATGAGAGTTCAGTCATGATTTGGCTCTCTGTTTGTCTGTTATTGGTGTATAGGAATGCTTGTGTTTTTTGCACATTGATTTTGTATCCTAAAACTTTGCTGAATTTGCTTAACAGCTTAAGAAGATTTACGGCTGAGATGATGGTGTTTTCTAAATATACAATCATGTCATCTGCAAACAGGGACAATTTGATTTTGTCTTTTCCTAATCGAATACACTTTATTTCTTTCTCTTGCCTGATTGCCCTGGCCAGAACTTCCAACACTATGTGAATAGGAGTAGGTGAGACAGGGCATCCCTGTCCTATGCCAGTTTTCAAAGGGTATGCTTCCAGTTTTTGCCCATTCAGTATGATATTGGCTGTGGGTTTGTCAAAAATAGCTCTTATTATTTTGAGATACGTTTCATCAATACCTAATTTATTGAGAGTGTTTAGCATGAAGTGCTGTTGAATTTTGTCAAAAACCTTTTCTTTATCTATTGAGATAATCATGTGGTTTTTGTTTTTAGTTCTGTTTATGTGATGGATTACATTTATTGATTTGCATATGTTGAACCAGCCTTGCATTCCAAGGATGAAGCCAACTTGATCCTGGTGCGTAAGCTTTTTGATGCACTGCTGGATTCGGTTTGCCAGTATTTTATTGAGGGTCTTTGCATCGATGTTCATCAGGGATATTGGTCTAAAATTCTCTTTTTTGTTGTGTCTCCGCCAGACTTTGGTATCAGGATGATGCTGGCCTCATAAAATGAGTTAGGGAGGACTCCCTCTTTTTCCATTGTTTGGAATAGTTTCAGAATGAACGGCACCAGCTCCTTTTTGTACCTCTGGTAGAATTCAGCTGTGAATCCATCTGGTATTGGATGTTTTTTCATGGGTAGGCTATTAGTTATTGCCTCAATTTCAGAGCCTGTTATTGGTCTATTCAGGGATTCAACTTCTTCCTGGTTTAGTCTTGGGAGAGTGTAAGTGTCTAGGAATTTATCCATTTCTTCTAGATTTTCTAGTTTATTTGTGTAGAGGTGTTTATAGCATTCTCTGATAGTAGTTTCTATTTCTGTGGGATCAGTGGTGATATACCCTTTATCATTGATTCTTCTCTCTTTTCTTCTTTATTTGTCTTGCTAGCATTCTATCAATTTTGTTGATCTTTTCAAAAAACCAGCTCCTGGATTTGTTGATTTTTTTTTAAGGGTTTATTGTGTCTCTATTTCCTTCAGTTCTGCTCCGATCTTAGTTATTTTCTTGTCTTCTGCTAGCTTTTGAATGTGTTTCCTCTTGCTTCTCTAGTTCTTTCAATTGTGATGTTAGGGTGTCAATTTTAGATCTTTCCTGCTTTCTCTTGTGAGCATTTAGTTCTATAAATTTCCCTCTACACACTGCTTTAAATGTGTCCCAGAGATTCTGGTACGTTGTGTCTTTGTCTTCATTGGTTTCAAAGAACATCTTTATTTCTGCCTTCCTTTCATTATTAACCAAGTAGTCATTCAGGGGCAGGTTGTTCAGTTTCCACATAGTTGTGTGGTTTTGAGTGAGTTTCTTGGTCCTGAGTTCTAATTTGATTGCACGTCCGAGAGACAGTTTGTTCTGATTTCTCTTTTTCACATTTGCCGAGGAGTGCTTTACTTCCAACTATGTGGTCAGTTTTGGAATAAGTATGATGTAGTGCTGAAAAGAATATATATTCTGTTTATTTGGGGTAGAGAGTTCTGTAGATGTCTATTAGATCAGCTTGGTGCAGAGCTGAGTTCAAATCCTGAATATCCTTGTTAACCTTGTTTCTCATTGATCTGTCTAATATTGACAGTGAGGTGTTACAGTCTACTGTTATTATTGTCCGGGAGTTTAAGTCTCTTTGTAGGTCTCTAAGGACTTACTTTATGATTCTGGGTGCTCCTGTATTGGGTGCATATATATTTAGGATAGTTAGCTCTTCTTGTTGAATTGATCCCTTTACCATTATGTAATGGCCTTCTTTGTCACTTTTGATCCTTGTTGGTTTAAAGTCTGCTTTATCAGAGACCAGGATTGCAACCCCTGCTTTGTAATTTTCTAGTTTTTTTTTATTTTTTTTTATTTTTGCTTTCCATTTGCTCGGTGAATCTTCATCCATCCCTTTATTTTGAGCCTATGTGTATCTTTGCATGTTAGATGGGTCTCCTGAATATAGCACATTGATGTATCTTGACTCTTTATCCAATTTGCCAGTCTGTGTCTTTTAATTGTGGCATTTAGCCCATTTGCATTTAAGGTTAATATTGTTATGTGTGAATTTGATCCTGTCATTATGATGTTAGCTGGTTATTTTGCTTGATGCAGTTTCTTCCTAGCATCGATGGTCTTTATAATTTGGCATGTTTCTGCAGTGACTCTTACCGGTTGTTCCTTTCCATGTTTAGTGCTTCCTTCAGGATCTCTTTTAAGGCAGGCTTGGTGGTGGCAAAATCTCTCAGCACTTACTTGTCTGTAAAGGATTTTATTTCTCCTTCACTTATGAAGCTTACTTTGGCTGGATATGAAATTCTTGTTTGAAAATTCTTTTCTTTAAGAACATTGAATATTGACCCCTACTCTCTTCTGGCTTGTAGAGTTTCTGTGGAGAGATCTGCTGCTAGTCTGATGGGCTTCCCTTTGTGGGTAACCTGATCTTTCTCTCTGGCTGCCCTTAACATTTTTTCCTTCATTTCAAACTTGGTGAATCTGACAATTATGTATCTTGGGGTTGCTCTTCTCGAGGAGTATCTTTGTGGTGTTCTCTGTATTTCCTGAATTTGAATGTTGGCCTGCCTTTCTAGGTTGGGGAAGTTCTCCTGGATGATATCCTGAAGAGTGTTTTCCAGCTTGGTTCTATTCTCCCCATCACTTTCAGGTACACCAATGAAAAGTAGATTTGGTATTTTCACATAGTCCCATGTTTCTTGGAAGTTTTGTTGGTTTCTTTTTACTCTTTTTTCTCTAAACTTATCTTCTCACTTCCTTTCATTCATTTTAACTTCAATCACTGATACCTTTTCTCCCACTTGATCCAATCAGCTACTGAAGCTTGTGCATGTGTCACGAAGTTCTCGTGCCATGGTTTTCAGCTCCATCAGGTCATTTAAGTTCTTCTCTACACTGTTATTCTAGTTAACCATTCATCTAACCTTTTTTCAAGGCTTTTAGCTTCCTTGTGATGGATTAGAATATGCTCCTTTAGCTCAGAGAAGTTATTACTGACCTTCTAAAGCCTACTTCTGTCCACTCGTCAAAGTCATTTTGTGTCCAGCTTTGTTCCATTGCTGGAGAGGAGCTGCATTCCTTTGAAGGAGAAGGGGCGCTCTGATTTTTAGAATTTTCAGCTTTTCTGCTCTGGTTTCTCCCCATCTTTGGAGTTTTATCTACCCTTGGTCTTTGATGATGGTAACCTACAGATGGGGTTTTGGTGTTGATGTCTTTTTTCTTGATGTTGATGCTATTCCTTTCTATTTGTTAGTTTTCCTTCTAACAGTCAGGTCCTTCAGCTGCAAGTCTGTTGGTGTTTGCTAGAGGTCTACTGGCAGAGGCTGCAGACCAGCAAATATTGTTGCCTGATCCTTCCTCTGGAAGCTTCGTCTCAGATGGGCACCCAGCTATATGAAGTGTCAGTCGGCCCCCACAGGGAGGTATCTCCCAGTTAGGCTACCCAAGAGTCAGGGACCCACTTGAGGAGGCAGTCTGTCCATTCTCAGAACTCAAACACCATGCTGGGAAAACCACTGCTCTCTTCAGAGCTGTCAGACAGGGACGTTTAAATGTACAGAAGTTTCTGTTGCCTTTTGTTTAGCTATGCCCTGCCCACAAAGGTGGAGACTACAGAGGCAGGCAGGCCTCCTTGAGCTGCAGTGGGCTCCACTCAGTTTGAGCCTCCTGGCTGCTTTGTTTACCTACTCAAGCCTCAGCAATGGTGGATGCCCCTCTCCCAGCCAGGCTGCCACCTTGCAGTTCGATCTGGGACTAGCAGTGAGCAAGGCTCCATGGGCATGGGACCTGCTGAGTCAGGCATGGGATATAATCTCCTGGTGTTCCATTCACTAAGACCATTGGAAAAGTGCAGTATTTGGGTGGCAGTGTCCCAATTTTCCAGCTGCAGCATGTCACAGTTTCCCTTGGCTAGGAAAGGGAAATCCCCTGAACCTTTGCACTTTCTGGGTGAAGCGACACCCTGTCCTGCTTCGACTCACCCTCTGTGGGCTGCACCCACTATCCAACCAGTCCCAGTGAGATGAACCAGGTACCTCAGTTGGAAATGCAGAAATCACCCGTCTTCTGCATCAATCATGCTGGGAGCTGCAGCCCGGAACTTTTCCTATTAGGCCATCTTATTTATATCATTTTCAAAAATAATTATATTTATTCTATATTATGAAATAAAGACTTCAAAGTGAAAGAAGGAAATTATTAACACAAATTGAAGACAATAAAACCTTCAGTGGAAAGAGGGAGCTGTTCGATGTGTTTGTAACATGCTTTATACAAAGCTTGTCATTCATTACTTGGCTGTTTCCTCTATAAATGGTGGTAAAAATATCATAACTACATGTGTTATACATTCTCTCTTATTTTAAAAATATAAAAAGGAAGTAAAGAAGGGTCCAAGGATCACTGAGGAGGATGGTTAAATTATATATAACCATATTGTTGTAATATTTTTGAACTCCACAGATAAAAATAAAGTTTTCAGACAGTAGATATAAAAAATTTTTCAGACAGTAAAGGAGAATAAACCTTAAAAATAGCATACTGCTAAAATGTAAAATCAGATGGCCATCAGTTGTGATGGAAGTGAGATGACAGTAGAGCAAAGTTTTCTATGCACTAGCAGAAAACTACCTTAAAACCCAAAATTCTACACCAATTAAGCATACACTAAACACCAAGGGCAATTCACAGATTGTCAGAGCTGCCTCATTAGTTCAATGGTGAGACCATCACCTGGGTTTCAAAAACCCAGATGGCTTCCTGGAGTCTTGAGGTCAGGGATGTCTGGAGTCTTGGGAGTGAAGCTCTCACTTGGCAGAATGTTGGGACCACAAGACTTACCCCTGTGGGTGTGGAAGGTGAGGGATTAAGCCAAAGATTATTCTCAAGCTTTAAAGCCTAAGCACATTTACCTTGCTAGGTTCGCTAGTCTGGTTTTGCAGGTTCACAGACGGAGAGGAGTTTTGATTCATGATAAATCATACCTCAAGTCTTGCCTGATTTAGATTATATTTAAATTAGACTTTTGACCTTAAATCTTAATTGATGTGAAATGAGTTAAGACTTTGGATGTTGCTGGAATGGAATGAATGTATTTTGCATGCACAAAGGACATGAATCTGGCTAAAGGATTATGTTCCTCCAAAATTCACGTACTGAAGCCCTAACATCCGAGATGACGGCATTTGGAGATGGGCCTTTGGGAGGTAATTAGGGTTAGACGTGGTCAGGAGTGTGGGACCGCTTTGCTGGGATTAGAGTTCTCATAAAAAGAGAGAGATGGAGGCTATGTCTCCACAGTGAGGACATAGCAAGCAGGTGGCCATCTGTAAGCTGTGAAGAGAACCATCACCAGGACATGAATCAGCTGGCACTTTGACCTTGGACTTCTCAGCCTCAGAACTAGAAGAAATACATTTCTGTTCTTTAAGCCAGAAACAATATGATATTTTGTTATGGCAGTCTGAGCAGACTAAGACAATAAACTTAAGTATTTCGTTTCAAATTATAAAGATAATAATCAGAAAAAATGCAATTGATGATGACAATGGTTAAATAATAGAAAGAGAATAAAAGTTAAATAAATAATTTATATGCAAATATTCCATTACAGGTTATACATGAATAATGTTTATACCTGGTAAATCAAAACAACAATATAATCATAATATTTAGGTATAAAAATAACCATTAGGAGAATTGAAAACATAAGTGGTTGAAGATAGCTTTTTCTGAGGAGTAGTCAGTAGAAAGACCATGGGTAATTTCATTCACACTAAGTCTGTTTCATTTTATTTTAAACAATTGTATACATCACTTTCATTCAAAAAAAGGAAAACCAAAACATGCAGAATTCAACATTATTAATGGCATCGTGAAAACAGTTTTGTATAATCATGGATTATAATTCCCTGAAAGTATAAAACCTGCATTTTCTAATTCCTCTGCATCTCATCATAGCACATAACAGAGCATTTTGCATATGAGGGAACTTAACAAATACCATAGATTTACAAAGTTTATGTTAATAGGGAGATAGACGCTGCAGCGATACCACACAAGAGTTGTTATCCTTGTGGTTTATTTGATCCGATTGCTGAGGTAAGGACGAAAAATTGATCAGTTTGGAGCCTAGCTCATTAAATTAATAATGAAGACCAGGGATATAAGGACCATAGACTCTGTCATTTCTCCTTATAAATGAGAAAAACAATAAGAATGCTGTGACTTTAGGAGAACAAAAATATTAAAACCTAGACTTGTCTTGACAAAGTTAACTCATCATGCATTTAAAGCCTAATCAATTTTTAAATTATATTTCTTCTTAATTGACTTTAATTACCAATTCTTGTCAACAAGGACAAACAGACCTTGCATTTTAAATGAAAAGAAGCAAAAGCCATTTTAAATGTTGCGTTGAAGTTTCCAACCCATTTCATATGCATGAAGTGATATCTTTTCGCAGCCTTTGCCTCTATAGTAAAGCAGAAAGAATGAACTACATCACAGATATTCTTAGAAAAAACATATACTAATAAAAGGCTGATTTACATATTTCCTCTATGAAATCTATCATGAGTTTACATGCAAAAACAGAAAATGAATGATATTAGCACTTTAAGATTATTTTTTGCCTAATCTATTTTGCACTATTGTAAAAGAGAAGTGTTCTTTTGTCTTACATTTTGGATAAAAATCAACAGATTCAAGCTGGGTGCAACTCTCTAGGCTGCTACCACAGTATGAAATGTCTGGGTGTTAGTATAAAAAAGTAAGACTTAAAATCTTCCGTATCTCCTAAAAGCACCCAACAGGGGTTTAATCCCGACTGCCATCCCTACATCTTTCAAAATCCAGTGACATTCTCATCTAATGCTCAGCGAACACGCTAGTCAAAAAGTTGTCCACAAAGAGAAACAAGCTTTAAATATTAATTATTCAGTGCCTTAAATAAAAACAAAGTCATTTAAGAATGTGTGAATCACAGTCAAGCTCTAATACCAAAACTAATATGAGCTTATTTTTAGAAAGTTTCTGTTCCTTAGCCAGAAAATCAAGAGGGAACAAGTAAATCTGCTAAAACCAACAAGTCATTGTTCTGGGTGTTCCATCTCAAGTGGGCTAGTGCAAATTAAATTTCATGTGCCCCTCCAGAAGTGAAAAGTACTCCTTTACATTTTTACCATTTAAATATTTATTACATTTTAATTAAAACATTATCATGCTAATTAAGTAATATGTGGATAGAGCAAAAATCATTTTTGGAGATTTAGTATGTGAAAGATTTCATGCACATGATGACGTATATGGTAGAAGGAACCTTTTATTTGTCAGATGCATTTTACTCTTTACATCACATTTCATATTTAACAAATTTGTAAGGATATATTTTGTGTTTTAACATATGAATATATGTGTGCTAAAAAGATATTAACCTTCCTCATACTTTCCTAGAATTCACCAAAAATGCTATGCTTTCCTAATCTAGATGTCCTTTATGTTCTACTTGCAGAAAATTTGTCTTTCATTTTGCTGCTGTTAATTATGGTAAGAACTCAGTGGGAATTGAAGTATAGCTATTCCACAAGTAAAGACCATAATTTTGCACTGAAAGAAACACTATTCTTTCTATAAACTTTGGCCAGTAACCTTGGTGTTTTTTAATTGGTAGTTACTTTCAGGTTTGTATTTATGACAATAAAATAATTTTTGTAAAGCCATAAAAATGTATTCTTTGTGATAACACAAAACATGGTGCAATTTTTAAATTATCTTTTATTTTAGAAAGTTTTTAGTTTGAACTAGGAAATTATCTTCATAAAAAGTAACACAGCAGCCTGTAATCCCAGCACTTTGGGAGGCCGAGGCGGACGGATCACGAGGTCAGGAGATCGAGACCATCCTGGCTAACACGGTGAAACCTCATCTCTACTAAAAAAATACAAAAAATCAGCCGAGCACGGTGGCGGGCGCTTGTAGTCCCAGCTACTCAGGAGGCTGAGGCAGGAGAATGGCGTGTGAACCCAGAAGGCGGAGCTGGCAGTGAGCCTAGATCGCACCACTGCACTCCAGCCTGGGTGAGAGAGTGACACTCCATCTCAAAAAAAAAAAAAAAAAAAAAAAAAAAAAAAAGAAAGAAAAAAATGTTACACAACCGTGCTTCCATTAATATCGATAATACCTATCTTCAGACACTTAGTAGCCAAATAACCATGAAAAGGTGAACCATTTTTGAGCAACTAAATATACAGTCATGTCTATATCACGTTTGACAATTATACTAATGAGAACATTTTGAAAAAAATCAGTTCTTGTATATTATTAAATAAAAAGAAATGAAGACTACTAAATAGTATATACAGCATGATCCTGTTACAAATATCAGGATCATGCTGTATATACTGTTCAGTAGTCTTCTAGAATAAGAGTGATATCTCTAGAATAAGAATGATATCTCTTAAGTACGAATAATTACTAAAATTTTAACCAAAATATCAACTATAATTATCTCTGGATAGTGAGATTTTGCTAAACGTTATCTTTTTTTTTAATTCACATCCTTGTTTTTTTTTTGAAAATACATTATTGTCTAGGGAAAAAATTATGATCAAAAGAAATTATCTCTCTTTGACTTCTACAGGAATTACATGTTAATGTTGTCTTGATGTGTTTCAACAGAGACAGAATTATTATTCCTTAAAAGGAAAGGGGCCATTTGAAGTACTCAAATACATGTCATAGAAGAATATCTTTTAAAATCTATCTAGTGTATAGAATTTTGCCCTTTGAAAAGACAACTATAAGTAACAAATTACTCATATTACTCATATATCACTTCCCACAACTAGTCCACTAAATGCATTTTTTTTTTTTTTTCTTTTTTGAGGTGGAATTTCACCCTTGTTGCCCAGGCTGGAGTGCAATGGCGCCATCTCTGCTCACTACAACCTCTGCCTCCCGGGTTCAACCAAGTCTGCCTCAGCCTCCCAAGTAGCTGGGATTACAGTCATGTGCCACCATGCCCGGCTATTTTTATATTTTTAGTAGAGACGGGGTTTCGCCATGTCGGCCAGGCTGGTCTCGAACTCCTGACCTCAAGTTATCCACCCGCCTCGGCTTCCCAAAGTGCTGGGATTACAAGCGTGAGCCACTGCACCCTGCCTGCAATTCTTTCTATGAGTTAATAAAGGGATCCAGTAACTGCTCCCAGGGAAAGGATACCAGGTAAGTCCTGCTGCCACTATTAAAGATGAGTTTCTATTCTAAGGTCAGGATGAGTAATAAGCAGTTACACCATTCAGGGCTGAGTTAAAAAGAACTTGCTGTTTATATCACCTTCCATGAGTAGTTTAGTATATTTATAAATATTTGCCATTCTTTTGACTTTTGTCATTGACGGAGGATTGACCTGTGTCACTTGTCACTGACACCTAACACCAAAATGAATTGAAATTCTGTCTTTAGAAATAGGTTTCCTTGATACTGTGACATTTATAAATGGACCTTTAAAGACTGCACTTTTTCTGTACACTTTGTTTCAATTTCCTGTCACTCTCAAGTGGAGATTTTTATAATACTAAATTTATCACATCTTTCCAAGATCATTTATCTGACTCTAAGCTTCTGGTGTACACTTCATCTTTGCGGGAATCTATATTTACTTTCTCCCCCTTCAACTTACAACAAAGTATATATAAAAGCACTTTCAGGACAGGATATGGCATTTCTTTAAAAAAGAAAACCGTGAAAGTATAATGAATCATTGGCTTCAATATCCAAGTTAGTTAGAAGGCTTATCATTATGTACTTTTTAAAGATATGCCATTTTCAGAAAATGTCAATCTCAGGCTTTTTCCTTTGTTTTGTAATAAGAAGCTTAGATAGAGGGGAAATATTTAATTGGTTTTTGTTAGTAGGTGAGCTACAGCTTCCTATAGTCTTTTTTTCATCTAACCTGTCTTGAATGGCTTTTATCCATCTTATTTTCCCTTTTACTTTTGTAAAGGAATTTACAGCAACTTTAAGCTTTGCTATGTGAATTATGTTGCGTACCGCCATCATTTTTGCAGTTTCTGCTTTTTCTTAACACCTTTGTAATTTTTTATAGTCCATTGTTTTTCATGAAGACAGGCAACTCCGAGTTCTCTTAACACAGCCATACAAGTTCAAAGTGTTTTTTTTCCCTCGCATCATGTACAAGCCTATGATGGCTGCCTCACAACAAGTCAAAATAAGAAACCAAAATGTTAAAAGAAAAACCCTTAATTTGGTAGACGGATAATTATTTTCGAAAGCTTTTTGCAAAATAAATTTGTACTTTGTATTATATATACTTCAACATGTTACCACTGTTATACCTAGATGAATGTAACAGCATACTTTATTAGGTGTGTTAATTATACATTTTAGACCATTCTTTAGTTTATTAGGCTCCTTTTAATATGTATAGAACAGCACTATTGCCACAAGAAGATAACGTCTGGACTTAAATGTGCATCGGGCACAACCAGCGGTATTTTTCTCTGCTTAGGTCATGAACCCAATTAATCCTCACTGCAGAAAGGATAAAGGAAATACCAGTGATCATACACGCTAAATGTTATCTGAATCTAATCTGACAGTCATTGCTGATTGAACTTGGTATACCCTGAAGCCTAACAAATGAGTCTTAGCAGGCATGTAGATTTCTCTGTATATTCCTAACAGTTGCTCCAAATGCTTTTGAAAGTCAGCAAAAATGGAACTGCAGTTATATGTGGGATTAATTTTTATTGCATAGGCTATAATGAGTGTGAATATCTGAAAGTACTTCATGTTTTTATACAGAATACACTTAATCTTTACTTTAAAATTTTGCTTATGTTTGCTGTGACATCCTTTACAAGAAATTGACAATCCATGAAGTAAAATGTTAGTAATGTAATTCTAATAAATATTTAATACCTTTTCTTTCTATATTTTTAAGAAGGGGAGAATACTGTTGATATTTCTAATTTCAGCCATTTGCATCATTCTTGGACCATTTTAAACTGTCAACAAACATTTGCTGAAATATATACGATTACATACAATATGCACATAAAACTGTGCCTAATATTTTAGACTGTTGTAATTACCATTTACAATTAAATACCATTATTTTTATGACTTCTTATATTATTATGGTCTTCATAATCATAATCTCTTACATGATTTTGAAAACTCTGTTTCTAGATGGTTTTCTTAACCTACAGCCCATATTTGGAGTATGTACTTACTGAAACACTTTACACCTAGAATAAAATTAAATTAAATACTCTTGTTCGTGTGTCCAGACTAAACCAAAATCCTTTCTCATAGAATTTGCTCATTCTATTTCCCATCTTACTGTTACAAAATATGCCCAGTCATCCAAACTAGAAATGGAAAAATCATTAGAAATGGAAATTGAAGCGTTTTAAATGCCTTTTCTCCTTTCCTATTTATAACCAATTATTTATCAGTTTTTCACTCGTCTACTTCACAAATATCCTTCACATCTCCCTACTCTTACATCACGAGCTGATTGTTAATTATTCCCGTTCTGGATGAGTGCACCATCTTCCTAAAAAGTGTTCCCACTTGGTCCACTTAACACAAACTTCAAATTGCTGTTTTAAATATCAATCACTACCTCTTCTTCTTAAAAGAGAAATGAATAGCTCCTTTTCTTCTAGTGGATACAATTAAAACTTTTTAGCATAGTCAGGAGGTTTGGTAACCTGGTTCCCGTCTCTCTCTCTCTCTCCAGTTAATTGATAAAACATCTTACATCTCAAGGTTATTCACACATCCTCAGCATAAAAATCTCCTTGCCTAGTGCTTTTTTGTTGTGGGCAATCCTGGAAATTGTTAACGTATCATAAAATGATCTTCAGACTCCTATCACCTTCATTGGGACCTTTTGTCCTTAAATTTCTATTCCAAGGTTCAATATCTGTCTTAGGATTCGTCTCCAATCTTTGGTTGATTCTTAAGTTATATTGTGTACAGGGAGAGATCCCAGGAAATAGCTCCCAGGAGGCTAAAAGTTGAACAAATATTAAAGCATTCACACAGTGTCATAGAGATGTTAGAATGTCGACCCCGTCAGCCTGGAAAGACCTTTGAGAATAGCTCAGGTACTTATTTGAAAGGCTACTTGATCGGAGTGAGTACCGTGCCTGAAGAGCAAGTGCTCTTCTTTAGGAGCAAGATCAAAACTGGAAATAGGTATATCCTAACAAAACCTTTATCAAAATCCTAAGAGTACCAAGAGTCTCCACTAGTAATTTGACTATCTGTCAAAAAACAACATGACATTATTTACAGGAAATTAAGCTTTAGAGGGTCTATAGAGTATCACTCATAACATACATAAAAATTACTAGGCTACCAAACAATAGGAAAAATTAATCAGTAATCAGAAGATAAGACAGTAAATAACACCAAAGAGATAATGCAAATATTAGAGTGAGCAGGCACAGATTTTCAAACAAGTATAACTAATATGTTAAAAAAAAAATAGAGAAAAACACAGACCCTGTGGATAAAAAGAAGTATGAAGAACAGACTATTAGAATCTATACACACCAACCTAACAAACCTTCTAGGGGTGCAAAATTCTACCTAAAGTTAGGGACGCGTGAGATCCGTTTAACAACAACTAAGCCCTGACAAAGATAAGAGTAGAGAACTTGAAGGCAGTTCAGTGAAGAAATTAAATCTAAACTAAAGCACAGATGGGAAAACATTAAAATAATACAAAAAATACACATTTTAGAGAATAATAATTTCTAATGTATTGGTCAGTGAAGTCATAGGAAGAAAGAAAAGTGATGAAAAAAATAGAGAAAAATATTTTTAAAATCTGGTGAAAGATATTAATATTTTCCCACTGACTGTAGAACCTCATCAAATCCCATGAAGAATAAATATAAATAAAAACTCACCTCAGTGTGTATATAGTAGAAAAATCACTGAAAAAGACTGAGGGGCTAACAGCCAGAAGGTCAGCTGACTTCTCAAGGGAAATTATAGAAATCAAAAGATAATGAAATGGAATATTTTAAAGTGCTGAATGAAAACAACAAACAAACAAACTATCCGTGTAGAATGCTATAACCAGTGAATATAGCTTTCAAAATTAAATCAGAATAAATAGATGTTATCAAAAACAAATCTTAGACTTCATTACTGACAAGCCCAAAATGAAACAAATACTTAAGATAAACTCTTTTGGAGGCATTAAAGTATAACAGGGAATAAACATCATTAGACATTGTAAATACATGGGTAAATACAGCAGTTCCCTGTTTTCCAAGGGGGATATGATCAGAGATGCCCAGTGGATACCTGACACCTCAGATAGTACAAAACCCTATATATACTATGTTTTTTAAATTTTATTAACTGAGAAGGCTACTAAGAGGCTAACGAGCAGCTAGCACACACAGCATGGACATCTGGCCAAAGGGATGATTCACATCCTGGGCTGGACAGGCATGACAGCACGAGATTTCATCACGGCTACTCAGGGCCATGTGCAATTTAAAACTTAGACATTGTTTATTTCTGGATTTTCCAGTTTATATTTTTGAACTGTGGTTCACTGCTGGTAACTGAAACTTCAGAAACTGAAACCACAGATAAAAGTGGGTGTGTGGGGGGGTTATTGCATAAAATAATATTCACCTTTTTTTTGTTTTTTTTTTCAGATGGAGTCTCGCTCTGTCGCTCAGACTGGAGTGCAGTGGCACAATCTCGGCTCACTGCAAGCTCCGCCTCCCAGGTTGAAATGATTCTCCTGTCTCAGCCTGCCAAGTAGCTGGGACTACAGCCATGTGCCACAACGCCCGACTAATTTTTGTATTATTTAGTAGAGACGGGGTTTCACCATGTTGGTCAGGATGGTCTCGATCTCCTGACCTTGTGATCTGCCCGCCTCAGCCTCTCAAAGTGCTGGGATTACAGGCGTGAGCCACCGCACCCGGCCAAGATTATTCACTATTTCAGCAATGGTAATAAAGGTAATAATATTGTCTTGGTTTTCAAAGTATGTAGAATTAAAATGCAGACAAGGACACAAAAAGAAAGGCCACTAAATGCATTTAAAATATTACATCATTTTACACATTATTTGAGATGTGGAAAAATATTATTTTCAGATAGACTGACATAAGTCAAGTAAGTATTTTAGTATTTCTATTTTATGACACTAAAAGAGCAACACTAAAAGCTATAACAAAACCCAAACAGAAGCAATTAAACAAAATAACAAAATACATGATTAATATACAATGAAACAGAAAAGGGGGCATAAAAGGACAAAGGCCACATGGACCAAATAGAAAATAATCAGCAAAATGTCAGACAGGAATTAAAATGTACTTGTTGGTCCTTCTGGGGACTTGGAAACATCATATTTCTTAGCATAGGAGGTGCTCAATAGAGATTTTTGTTTGATGTGGTTTTTGGTTCACAGTTTTATAGGTAAATAATACAAAATTTGAATAGTTGACATCAGTGGATCCACGTTTACACACACACACAGCCAAATCAGCTAGTATTGATTAGCAAAAGCCCAAATTCAAGGGGATGAGGATCACTCGGATGTTTCGTTTTCTAATAGGCTTGCTTCATATTAATTTATCACCTGTCTTTTGTAATATATTTATGATCTCTTCTCCCTAAATCCTCTACTCCATGAAAGCCATAACCTTTGTTTTCTTTAAACATCTCATAAACCCGATTGTTTGTGAAATGGCAGCAGCAAGTTGTAGCTTGGCCTACATCCTCACTTCAAGAGTTGACTTCATAGCTGGTAACAACATGGAACAGCAGCTGTATCGTCAAGGAATAAGTGACCAAAGGCCAGCTCAATGGCCTTTTTATTTTTTTGGAGACATTAAATCCTCACCCAAAGCTTTTGACGGCTGGCAGAATTACATACATAAGTTATTCTGATGTTTCATTAGCACATTGCCACCCTCGAAAGTTTTTGTTCTCTGTTCTTAGTATATGGAAATCTATCAGTGAAATCATGATGCTTTGCTGAGGCTGCTAACTTAAAATATTCCATATTTGTTAGGAGAGGTGTGCATGTATTAAAAGTGAATCATGTTTTGGTCAAAGGAATGCTGATAGGAATTACTGCTTTTGCTATTATTAAATAAAAGAAACACGAGATTTTTCAAGAATGATTTAAAGACACCCATACTAAGATCTAACCTAGCATGCCACCAGGTTATCAAAACATACTTGGTGAAGGAATGACACATCAAAACGAGGCTAGGGAAGGATAAAGATGAAAAAATATAGGGATTCATGAAGAATTTGGAAGATACATAAAATCGTTGGATAAAAGATACACGAAAGATACATAAAATTTTATCTCTTTGCTATAAAGGATAATTTTACTACAAATAAAATGAATGATTAATTTCATAAGTTATATGCATGTAACTGATGAGACAATAGTTTAGTCAGCACGTGTCCACACTAGTTTCGTAGTTTAATCATGAATGGTAAAGGTCTGTAATTAAGCAATTGACAAAAGGGTGCCTAAACATAGTGTGGAGAGACAAGGGAAAGACTCAGTGACTACTCATAATAAGAGGTGAAACACAAAAAAATTCAGAAATAAATGAACTTAATAGCATCTCAATTTCACCTTGAATTCTGACAATAGGAGATGAATGCAAGATTTATCAAGACCAATTATACTATCTGGAGGCTAGGCCAATAAAAATCATTGTCAGGTGTATTTTATTCTCGGCAGCTGATAGTAAATGTAACAGTGGTCAGTACTGAGGGGCTGTAGCAAAACTGGCTTATCTTTCT
>NC_045436.1:9860305-10084014 GCF_002776525.5 Piliocolobus tephrosceles | reverse complement strand
TGCTCCATTCATAAAGAAATATCTCCCATAAAAAAGGTAGAAAGATACATTCTTGATATTTTTCTTAATTATTTTGATATATATCTTGCTTTGCCACCATAATTTGCGAATAGATGGACAGAGGACTTCTTGTCCATATCACACCATGAGCTTAATTAAGTTTGTAATCATTATACCAGGTAGGGAATATCTTCATCTCCTTTCTGTATGTCTGCTCGCAGCACCTGAACCCAGTCCCAACCAGAGAAACCTCCATAAATTGACGTAGCAGTTCTAAAGTTTAAATGGGAATTGAAAGATAAGAAAGGAAAATACGATGTAGTGCTCTGTCCTCTCAAAGGTAAGTTAGTTTGGAATAATGACATATCCTCCTTAAGAAGCTAAAGAAAATATAGAGTTTTCTACCTTTCTTCATAAGTGGTTCCAATTTACTTTCAACATATGAAATTTACAACTCTGAAATATTGAGGGACCTATAACCTTTCCTTTTTTTTCTCCCAAGTTTGCTACATGATATAGAATTAAGCAAAACGAATACATTTCCTTACAAGGAAGTTTGGCTTCAAGTGCAGATGTAATGTCCGGTCCATGTGTTTCTTTGAACAGGCTTCAGCTGCCCTTTGTGAAACTAAGACCGTGGGGGATCACACAGAAGAGGGAGCAGAGGGCAATCCCCGCATGGACAAGAGAGAGCATGACTGTGAGGAAGAGGTGCACCCAGGCTCAGCGGCAATTGATTCGCCCACACTCATCTCAAACTCTCTTAAGCAAACTTTCAGCCCCAGATGCTTACACAGAGGTGTGACTTCAATCACAGGCAGTGAGTCAGCTCATTAGCAGTAATAGATGTTCCCACGCTTGCTAAGCACCTAATTCGCTACTAGGAAATGATTTTACGCATACAGAAAAATAAGCCAGCATAACATCATAGCTTCTAAGATAATTAAGAAATGCTAGGCAAATATAATTATATATCCAGATACATTTGAATTCTGTTACATACCATATGTATATAAATACTTATTTATATCTCCTAACTTACATTTATTTCAATGTGTCAATCATTTCAGTATTTGCTATGACTGGTAAAGTCCATGTGTTTGGGGAAACAAAATAGTAAAAATAAATCAGGTCCCCTAAAACTTTTATTAAAGTTGAAAAATAAACTCACAAATGTGAAATAGTAGCACATGATATGTGACAAAATATAATTTCATGTTGTGGTGGGTAGTATAGATTAACTTACAGACAATTCTGAGAGTAGAAAGAGGACAGTGAAAAAACTTTCAAGAAAGATTTTATTGAATGAGAGGAACTTCAACTAGCATTCAATTATGGACATGCTTTCCTGATGGAAGACTTTTTTCTTAGCCGAACACACACAGAAGAAAAACACTTGTTAAAATCCCTCCCTAGTCAATTTCCGTGTTCATATGGATAAGGGTCCAGTGTTTATTAGGAGCAGGTGAAACATGCATAGAAGACAAGGAAGTGTATATTCTCTTGTTGCTGACCCCAGGGTTAGGTGCTCTTACAGATGAGGTGTTTGCTCTCTGGATGGGTGTGTGCGATTGCTAACTCAATGCTAGTGACATCTTACTGCATAAGCAGACTGCTCTTTGGGCTTTTATTTTGGTTTTTAAGACCCTGTTTTGGTTGCAAGATCAAACTAAAAAGCAATACAAGATTAAAGTATCTACATGAAGCGTGGCTTGTGCTGTCATACTAATAGACCCTTTATGAATTTTCTTTTTCTAACCAAAATGTCTCCTTCTGCTATCTCTGCATGGCATGTGCCAAAGCTTTGTGGTAAGACCACAACCTGTGAAGTGGAAAGAGAAGAGAGAAACCCACATTTTAATTGTTTTAAAGGGATCAGAATATGTTTTGTTCTTTTTTATTGCAAAATCTCACCAACTTGTTTCAATTTCCCTCTGATTCATTGCATGTTTAAAAAGATATGAGCCTTAAATCTCCTTTCTCAAGGCAAGATAATAACAGCAATAATCTTTAAATACACACGCTGTCACTTATTATCTTATCCTCATTGCTTCAGAAGAAGATGATCATAAAGGAATCTATAAGAAATCTATACCAATTTATTTGGTGGAAAGGAACAGTGGAAGGCATTTTGGTGCTTAACACTATTTTTTTAAATGTACAGAGCAAAAATCAGGATATTATTCAAGTGACTTGCATATAATAGTAATAAAACAGGAGAAAAATATTAATTGTGAAAATGTAATTGAAAAATAAACGTTATAAAGTAAACTCAAACTTTCTATATGACAAGAAAATGCAAACTATGAATGTAATTACTTTTACAAATATGAATTGCTTAGCCAATAACAAGTTATTCTTTGGGAGGAAAAAAAGTGACATGAGGCCTCTAGGAAGATTTTGCAGAAAAACAGTGAGTAGATTTTGTAAGTGGGTTGGCATCAATATCAGATATCCAGTTCCTGGATATTTAAAAGTAATAAAAGAATGATGCTTGAATATATGGAAATATGAGACAGGATATTTGTAAAATGATGATATTTAACAGGACTGAGAACTCCTAGAACTTATAACATATTCTCTGAGAGCTGACTGAATGTTTACTACATACCAGGTGATGAATAAGTAAGATTTAATTGCATTAAGTGCAGCAAAGACCTTCACAGAGCACATCAGTGTTATTGGAACTGACACATAAAGGCAAATGTGTCTCCCACAAAGGATGTGGGAAACCAATTCTTCTAGAAAGGATGTAGAAAACACCCTTTAAAATATTGCACTACTAAGGGAAAAAAAAGTGTCTATTCAATTCCCACCATTAGTTTCTATTTATGTACCATTACGTGCCACATGAGGAGGTTTTGGTCTACAACGGACCACATAAGTAACAGTGGTCCTATATAATTGTAATACCGTATTTTTACTGAATCTTTTCTATGTTTAGAAAAGCTTAGATCCACAAATACCACTGTGTGTTACAACTGTCTACAGTATTCACTTTGGTAACATGCTGTAAGAGGTTTATAGCCTAGAACCAATAGGTTATACCATATAGCCCATGTGTGTAGTAGACTATACCTCGAGTATTGGGTAAAAATACACTGTGTGATATTTGCGTGACAAAAATCATGTAACTATGCCTTTCTCAGAATGTATCCTCGTTGTTGGATGATGCATGGTTGTTAGTATAACACTGTACTAAGTATTGCAAATATTTTATTACAGAATAATTACCATTAGTATTGATAAATTTTAAAAATGATAAATATGTGTTTTTGAATGACCAAAAATATGTGTATATTTCAAAAATATTTTTTAAAATACAGAGAGAGAGAGCAAGAGAGAGAAATTACCCCAAATTACCTCAATATAGCCACTAAGCGAAATCTTGGGCAGATTCCATAGATGTGCCCATTACTTAATTCAATCATTCAACAGATATTTATTGAGAGTCTAGGATAGGACAGATATATTTAATCAGACTAAAATACAGTCCTATATAATATCTTCAAGTTATATCAAATTTTCACATGCTCCCCTTCCTAAGATAAAACTTGTACCGAAATTAGTATCCTAATGTGCGTCTGTTGGTAACTTAGGCAGGATTGAGACCCTATGCCATTTACTGTAAGTGCTATCCTGTTACCCCATGGTTATGGTATGTTAACTAGTAAAAAGGACTTTGCATATGGAAATCATATTACTAATCAACTGACTTTAAAATGAGGAAATTGTCCTGACTGAATAAAGTGAGCTCAATATAAACACATAGGCTCTTAAAATTGGAAAAAGAAAATAGATATGTCAGAGAGATGTGGTGTGAGAAGGGATTAGAGGAAGGGGCCATAAACAAAGGAATGCAGGTGACCTCTACACACTAAGAAAGACCTTTAGCTGATGGAAAAGAAATGAGCACCTCAGTCCTACAACTACAAGGAACTGACTTCTGCTTGCAACCTTAATGAGCAAGGAAATGAAAATAGATTCTTCCCTGGGCCTCAAGAAGAAAACACAGCCCTATTAACACTATTTCTCTAACTTTGTGAGATTCTAAGCAGGGACCTAGCCAAGCACATGGGATTTCTGATCTATAAAAACAGTGCGGTGGCATGTGTCTGTAATCCCAGCACATTGGGAGGCCAAAATGGGTGGATCCCTTCAGCCTAGGAGTTCGAGGTCAGCCTGGGTAATAAGGTGAAACCCCATCTTTACAAAAAAATACAAAAATTAGCCATGCAAGGTGGCACACACCTGTAGTCCCAGTTCCTCGGGAGGCTGAGGTGGGAGGATTGCTCAAGCCTGGGAGGTCAAGGCTGCAGTGGGCCGATACCGTGCCACTGCACTCCAGGCTGAGCAACAGAGTGAGACCCTGTCTCAAAAACAACAGCAGCAACAAACCCGTGAGGTAATAAAGTTGTGCTGTTTCAAGCCATTAAATTTGTGGTAATTTGTTAAAGAAGCAACAGGAAATTGATGTAAATGTACTTACTATGGTTACCATTTTTAATTTTCAATCCTACACTCTACTTACTACTCATTGTTTCTGACCTTCTGGGTGCAGGTACGCTCGATCAAGATTCTTCTCTTAGGAGTTCTTTGACGTTCTCTCCCACATTAGGGCTCTGGCTGCCCTCTCAGGCTTTAAATTTCCATAGTGGTCCCCCTTCTGAAATGTCTATATGTATTAGGTCACATTAGTTGCTATCTAGAAAAACATTCTAAGTTTCAGTGACTTTTCAAAACAAAGTCCATTTCTTAGTTAAGTAATAGTTCCATATTTCTAGTTGATGGTGATTCTCTTCCATGTGATGATTCAGAGGACAAAATTTCTTAAATCCTGTGACTCCACCAAGTTCTGGTGGACTTAGACATGTCTACATTCATCCAGAAGAGACAGAAAGATTACTCGGAGAAGGCACCTTTTTCTTAAATTCTGTGGACTTAAAGTGGCTTTCATCATATTTTTTTTACATGCCATTCGGAAAAGATGTAAAGCAGGTTGAGAAATGAAGACCTTGTTTGGGTGGCTGTTTTCTACTAATCATTTTATACCATAAAATGAGAAACACATTTAGGTGGAAGAAAAAAAAAAAAAAAACAGTCTCTATCTCAAGGTCCCTTAACGGATCCATTTGGTTCTGTTCGGCAGAGCTCATCTGAAGATAGTCATAGTCCAGATTACTTTCGCAGAGTTTGAAATCGGTCCCCAACACATCATTCTCTTTCCTGCTGCTTTCATTGGGATTATAACACACTCCATTGCCACCACTTCCTTCTGCATAGCTTTCAGCAAGGCAGCTGTAGTCAAACTTCTGCCTTCAACTTTCTCCTGCTAGGAGCCAGGCACCAGACCATTTGTCCCCCAAATTCCCAAAGTTTGAACTCTTTCTATGGTTCTGTCAAAGCCTTCCTTGTCATTTGAATTGGGGTGATCAAAAAGCACTGATAGATGAAGGACACAAATATCTCTTTTGTGGACTCAAAGTCTATCAGAAGCTTTCTAATTCCCCCAACTCCATACTCTGAAATGCATTTAGGCATAGAAAAGAAAAAGCACGTAATACAAAATTGGTCATTCTCCGTGGAATCTGAGAGATGGGAGGAGGGAAATGTCACAGCACTTCAACTACTCTCTCTCAAGTAGCTCTCTCTGTCTCTCTCATTCGATATTTTTCAGCCTTGATTCACTTCATCCCTCAAAGTAGGTCATGGGTTACTATGTCAGAACCAGTTAAAAAATATATAATTTCAGGGGTGTCCCGAACTACTCTTTATAATGAGGATAAAACATGTCACACTGTCATTAGTTTGGATCCACTGTAGAAATGCAGTACACACACACACACACATACATGCACAGAAAGTCCTTTTAAATATTATTTTAAATAGACAAGAAAAAATCCATATACAATTCATATATATAAATAAACATATATATATATATACACACATATACAGACAGAGAGCTCTGTGACATAAATGCATTTTAAAATTAGGATCAGATTTTATTATTTTATAATTGGCATTTGCATATAAAATCATGAATATTAATTCATGCCATTAAATATTTTCTAGACACTAAGTTTAAGAAAGCAGCCCTGAAATAAGGATGTCCACTATTATTGCTTTAATTAAATATTTCTGTTGACAGTCCTTACCAATACAGTAAGAAAAAAATTATAAAAATTGGAAATGAAGGAATAATATTATTATAATTTCTATTAATACGTCTCAGTAGAAAACCTAGGAAAATCCACAGAAAAATCTAGAAAATTAATAAATATTTCTGTAAAAGTGCTGGATATGAGGTCCATTTAGAAAAATTAATTGAATTCTTATAAACAAAAGATAAAAGTATAAATTTAATTAAAAAACTTTTCATTTGCAATAGCAACCAAAAATATAAAGTTCCCACAAATCAACCTAAGAAAAGGTATGCATGGCCTTTTTGGAGAAAATTATAAAACTTCATTAAATATTATTACACTATGGGCCATGCATTTATGCAGGGCAAGATAAACCCTGTTCATTTACAGAATTCTCAATATTTTATAATTTAAATTCTCCTTATATATTCAATGCAATTATAATTAAAATTGAAGCAGATGTCTATATATGTGTATGAATCTTGAAAATCCAAGTCTAAAATGTATGTGAAAGAGAAATGGTTCATAATGGTCATAATGATTCTTAAAGAGATATTAAGTTGAGAGCTTCTTTTTATCTATCAAAACAAATTGAAATAGTTTTAGTAAGTGAGATAACGTGTACTACTGCAAGGTTAAAGAAATGAACCAACAGAACAGAAGGACATGCTAGAAACAAACTCACATACATATGGAAACTTGCACATATGTTTGAGGAGGGTATGCAATAAATGATGCTGGAAAAATTCATCATTCTTATGGAATCGAAGTGTATATCCCTACCATATGTAAGATGTGAAAACCAAGTTCAGGAGAAGTAAACATCTAATTATGGAAAGCAATACTGAAGATTTCAGAAGTCAATACAGAGAATATCTTTATGACTTTAGAGTAGTGGAAGATTTCCACAAAATACATACACAAACAATCTTTTAAAAATGTTGATAAAACATACTATATTTAATTTAAGAAAATTTCATGAAAAGACAAGTCATGGTTGTCCTTGAATTGATGAAATTGATGAAGAAATTTGCAGTACACATGACTGATATAGGAATAGTTTTCAGAGTATACCATTCACTTTCAATGGCATTTTAAACAGTAATAATAAAAATCCCAGGAGGAAAATGTGCAAAAGTTATTAAAGAAAATTCATAGTAGAGAAAACCTGATGAAACATAAGCATATTAAAAGGTGTTCAGTCTTACTAGTTATCACAAAAACGGCCATCAAAATCACAATAAGAAACATTTAACAATTTTCAAAATAGCGAAAAATAGAAAGTCTTGAAAGTCTGATACACACATGGTTGCAGTTGACTTGGACTGTTGACTGGGAACTCGGCTGCCGCTGTCTACTAAGGCACCTACATTTGTATAACTCTTAGAGGAGGCAACGATTATCTTCCACCAGACACTTCCTATTACTTCAAGCCAATTAGAGCATTAGCTGGGTCATATCTGGGCTACAATTATACTAAGGTTCAGTCTATCTTCAGATGCATCTCTTGTAACAGATTGTATTTTCCAAAGACGGTTGCTGTTGCAAATGTTTGCCATCCTTCGTTCTATTCTACAGTGTGGCCTTGCCACATCCCATCAAGAGGGCGAATCTAAAGTCCCTCCCCCTTGAATCTAGGAACACTTGTGTCGTCTTTCAACAATAGAATGCACACAGTCAATGCTATGTAACTTCTGACACTGAATCTTAAGAAGCCACACAGTTTCTACCTGCTACTCTTGAGTTACTTTCTCAGGGAAATCAGTAACTGTTATGTGAGAAAACTGACTATTCTGAGACACTGCATTCCAAAGTGATCAGGCCGTGTCTGAATTCTAAACTCTCCTGTAGATGGCCCTGCTTGACCTGCAGCTGACAGCTAGTAGTGACTGTAAGCCATGTGAGAGAACAATCTAGGCCACCCAGTTCAGAAGAACCTTAAGACGACTGCAGCTCCAGCCAACATCCAGCTACAGCAACCTAAGAGAAGCCAAATAAGAGCAGCGTAGCTGAGTCCTCCCAGAATTTGGGACCCAGAAAATAAAAGTGAAACGAAAACAGTAAACAAGTTTTTATTTACAACACTGTATTTGAGAGTAATGAGTTATGCAGCAACAGGCAGAAAATTCTTGTTCCTCTCGTGTGATCTTTTGCATTTTTGCTTGGCAGCCTGGTATAATCAGTCTCTCTAATTTTAAGGATGACAGAATTTGCACCTCTATCCTGGAGAATTTATCATCTCCTACTCTGATACAGTTTGGATGCATGTCCCCTCCAAATCTCCTGTTGAAATGTGATCCCCAGTGTCAGAGGTGGGGCCTGGTGGGAGGTGTTTGGGTCATGGGTGTGGATCCCTTACGAATGGCTTGGTGCTGTCCTCATGACAATGCATTCTCACCATATCTTTGTTTTTCTTTTTTTAAGTGTGTGGCATCTCCCCAGGCCCCCTTGCTCCTGCTCTCCCATGTGCGTGCCTGCTCCCTTTGCATTGCACCATGATGAGACCTCACCAGAATCAGATGCTGGAGCTATGCAAGCACAGCCTGCAGAATCATGAGCCAATTAAACCTCTTTTCTTTATAAAATTCTCCAGCCTCAGGTATTTCTTTACAGCAGTGCAAGAAAGGCCTAACACACACCCACCCAGCTTCAAGAATCAGAAAATGTGCTATACCTGGTCTGGTCAACATCGGTTACCCTTATAAAGGAAATTAAACCATGATGATGGATAAACCAAAAGGAAAAGAGATCAATGACACAGATTAGTTTGCTTCTGAAGAATATTTTTCATTTGTTGTATTAATATGCTATGGAATGTGAGTATAGTAGGCTCTAGTAAGTTTGTGTTAGTTCAATCCTGAAAGACAGATGACTCTTTCTGTCTATAATCAAAGCTGTAAATTTGGGGCATAATAAGTAGAAATAGCTGAATGGGAGTTTTTACTTTTAAAAGTATACTTCTATAATGCCACCAGTATTAATATTTAGCTTAAAAAGTTAGGCATGTGATGACTCTTTAGAATAACTTTAATAAGATTTCTTTTTGGACATTTAAAATATACCGTGATCACATATCTGCAAAACCTGCAACAATGTTCCTGGACTTTGTGATTGAGTGACAGTTCCCTACACCAGGTGACACCACTATCAAATGCCACTGCAACCCTTGACTCCAGCTAGCAAGGGAGGTTTATGGTACTGAGTTGAGTTTCTCGTATTATCTGGGAATATTTGGCAAACACATTTATCTTATTTTGTTTTTATTTTACCAACTTCTTAGGAACCCTGGTAAATAAAATCTTACATGATGTTAAGTTTTTATTTTTCATTTTGGATGTGAAGCTGACATTTTTACCTGCAAATATCCAAAAAGTGATATAAGTTTTTTAGGTAAAATAAACTGTAGGAACAGTGGAGATTGAAATCCAGTGATCAGGTTGAGGTGCTACAAGCAGCTTTTTGAAAAATCATTCTCATGTCATTTGGCAAGTGCAGGAATACAAATTTTCTTCAAGTTATTTAGATATTAAGAAGCAAAGAATACATCTTAAAAAATAAAAAATACATAAATAATAGTATTATAATGGGAAACTATATAGACACACAAAAAAACATCAAAATTATATTAATTTATATGATCACTGTAGCATAATACCAAATTAAACTCACCTTTACTGGATGACTGAGTCGGGTAAAAATATTTATATATGAGCAGTGTGGGTAAAAAGAAAAAAGCTTCTAATTTACACTATAAATAGAGTGATTTTATCAAACCAAATACTGGGAGTTTATCCTTGGCTTTTTAAAACAAAAAGATACTGAAATAACTGAGAATCCTAATTTTATAATACTGAATAATGCCACCGTGTAGATTGGTAGAGTAGAATGCTTTAAAAAGCTATAAAGTTCACTATACACTCAACTGGGGTGCAGTGGCTCACACCTGTAATCCCAGCACTTTGGGAGGCTGAAGTGGGCGGATCACCTGAGGTCAGGAGTTGAAGACCAGCTTGGCCAATATGGTGAAAGTAAAAAATACAAAAAAGTTACCTGGGCATGGTGGCAGGCACCTGTAATCCCAGTTTCTTTGGAAGGCTGAGGCAGGAGAATTGCTTGAACCTGGGAGGCAGAGATTGCAGTACACTGAGATCGTACCATTGCACTCCAGCCTGGGCAACAAGAGTAAAAATCTGTCTCAAGAAAAAAAAAAAAAATCACTATACACTTATAGACTCAACCCTCTCAGCATCATTGAGTAGGTACAGATATAAACAATAAACACAAGAGATGGTTGTTTTTAAGCTATATTAAAATAATTTGTACCACTCTAATATTTTTGTTGTTGTATATGGTAATCAATTGTGCAATCATCATATTATTGTGCCTCCTTTTGAAAATATACATCTAGAGAATCCGATACATTTAGCATTTAAAAGATTAATCAAGCTGGGCACAGTGGCTCATGCCTGTAACCCCAGCTCTTTGGGAGATTTAGGTGGGTGGATCACCTAAGGTCAGAAGTTTGAGACCAGCGTGCCCAACATGGTGAAACCCATCGCTAATAAAAATACAAAAATTATCTGGGCATGGTGGCGTGTGCCTGTAATCCCAGCTACTTGGGAGGCTGAGGCAAGAGAATCATTTGAATCTAGGAGACAGAGGTTGCAGTGAGCCGAGACCACGCCACTGCACTCCAGCCTGGGCAACAGAGTAAGACTCCATATGAAAAAAATAAATAAATAAATAAAAGATTAATCAGTCTTAGAATTAATTTTAAATATATAAAGAAATATAATTTGTTTTATTTGCCTATCATATAGATGATGTGTAAATAGTTAGAGGAACATCGATTTTATGAAGATCCCTGAAAAGAAATCTTCTTTAGTGTGTTTTATATTCCATGTTGGAAACGTCAAACGGGAACTAGAAACTGACTTCACAATTTTATTTTTGGTGTTCACATGTGTTAAATGAAAACTAAAATTATTTTATTAGGCCATGTTTCCTTGTTAATATTAATTCTTTTCGCTAACATGCATATACCTTAAAGTTACACAAGATTTTTGACAAGGCTTGGATGAAAAAAAGGATTAGGATGATTCACAATAAAACTATCAAAAACGATTAAGATGATTAGGGCGATAATGTTGAGCATATTTGTTGAGTGATTGTCCTAGTTCATTTTCTATTGCTTATAATAGAATATCTGAAGCCAGGCAATTTATTAAGAAAAGGTATTTATTTCTTTCATTTAGGGGAGCTGAAAAGTCTACGAGTTGAAGCACTGAATCTGGTGAGAGCCTTCCTATTGGTGGGGACCCTCTGCAGAGTCCTGACACAGTATAGAGCATCTCATGGTGAGGGTCTGAGTGTGCTAGCTTAGGTGTCTCTTTCTATTCTTACAAAGCCGTCAGTCCCACTCCCCTGATAACTCATTAATCCATTAACCAAACAATCTATTAATTTCTTTCATGAAGGCAGGGCCCTCATGACCCAATTATCTCTCAATGGCTTTGCCTCTCAACACTACCACATTGAGGATTGTGAGTTTTATTGTGAGTTATGAAGGGCAAAAACACTCAAACTAAAGCAGCCCTTGACTTGAGTAGGCCAGGTATGTTTTGTTTGACTGGTGCAGTGTGACTCCTCTGTTCCACATTAGCATCCTCTATGGGCTGCTGCTGTTGAGATGGAGTGGCTTTCTTATACTGCACAGCAGGTGATGCCTTACTTAAGCGAATCAAATGACATGACAGTTGTCTTAGTCCGTTCAGGCTACTCTAACAAAATACCACATTGTGTGGCTTATAAACAACATAAATATTTTCTCACAGTTCTGGGGGATGGAAATGCAAACTGAGGTGCCAGCGGAATTCATGTCCGAAGAAAGCCTCCTTCCTCATAGCTGTCTTCTCTCTGTAACCTCACATGGCAGAAGGGCAAGGAAGCTCTCTCAGCCTCTGCCCTCATGACTTTTCTCCTCTCGAAGACCCCACTTCCTAATATCATCACCTTGAGAATTTAGATTTTAAATCATGAATTTTGGGGGCACACAAATATTCAGACCGTAGCAAAGGCTATAGTCTGTACCTGATAGCTTTTTAAATGGTACACATGCCATCTTAGTCATATTAATAAAAGCAATGTACTTGTATGAAGTGATAATATTGGGGAAAAAGTTGTTATATTAAAACACAAAATGCAACGGGGTTCTGCAGGGTGAAACACTAATGATTAATATCACACATATATAAGATTTTATGTCACATATGCATGATTAAAGGAGAATAGTCATTAGTGGAAAAAGATAGAGGTCAGTGTGCCTATATTCTTTGTACTTAACATGAGTGTAAGCATTAGATCTTTCTCCACACAAGGACCTTCCCCTTGAGATTTTACAACTTTTATAAAGTAATTGGATGGTTCAAAGGGGCAAAATGGAGTTTAGACAGAGGGATTCAGAGCAGATTCACTCCCTAAGCCATGTGCCTTCCATGCAGAATATCAGAATTATTTATTTTAATACTCAAATATCTCCTGGTGAAATATTTTAAAGAGAAATTTATTTTTAAAACTTTAATTGACAGGTTATCTGGTCAAGATTGAAAATGAACTATTTAGAATATATATTGGTAACTATATATTGAATCATTCTATGGTTATACTCATTTTCTAAGAATACTATATTAAATGTTATTGAGAAAATGCAAGTAAAGTAATAAGTAATTGACATTTCTACCTTGAACATAGTTCCATTTAAATAAACTTGACCTTCTTAGAATGAAAAAGAAGTGAATATGGACTCATGCTTAGTCTTGCTAGGATTTCAAGTGTTACAGGAAAAAACAAAAGGTATGGTTGAAGTGAAATTAAGAAATTGGCATAATCAGCTTGGGGACACTTCCTATGGTCTCTTACACATAAAAGAAAAGGGCAAGCTGAGTATGAATGGCGGGCGCTGGAGGAGTGCTCTTAACTGCTCCTCATCGGCTTAAAATGTGGGCCATTATTAAACAGGCAATATTAATCAGTGAAAAAAATGATGTCTTAGCCAAATTAGTTACCAAAGTACCAGAAGTTCTAGTTGTTGAAGCCCAAGAGAACAGATAACAAAAGTGACCACTTGCTAAGTATTGGAAAATCTCATTAGGTATTGGAGGCCCAGACACGCTCTAATCATCCTCTCTCTCTGCATTGCACATGTCAGATGGAGCCAAGTCTGGGGAAGAATCTGGCTTCTTCAGAGGAAGAAGAAAATAAAAGACAAAATGAAGAGGGAAGAATAAAAGCTCATATGGGAAATTGCTCATATAAAGCACTTCTATCACCACGATCTAATTTTAGAATATTGCCATGACCCCTGAAGGAAAGTAGTACCTCGTAGCATCCCCATTCTCCAGCCCCACGCTTCTATTATACTTTCTCTCTGTATAAATGTGCCTATTCTGGACATTTCCTCTAAATGAAATGGCAGGATATGTGTTTTTGCATGTGTGACGGGCTTCCTTTACTGAGCACGGTGTTGTTAAAACTCATCATGCTGTAGCATGTGTCAGTACTGTACAACTATGTAAAGATGACTCTGTAAATATATTAGGAGTCATTGAATTGTATACCTTAAATGGATAAATTGCTTGGTATGTAAATAATATTTCACAAAGCTCTTTGAAAAATGGAGAACCTCATAGGGAAGTATTAATGCCCACTGAAAGACAACTGGATGTGCTCTGGCTTCCTCATCTAAGGGGACTAAGGCAAAAACTTCATCGATAGAGTTAGGAGCATTCCGGAAGTGGTAGCATCCCTACCTGAATGCAATGATCAGTCAGGCATGCAAAATAACAACCTCAAGTATTATGACCTTAAAATAGGTAGTTAATAGAAATTACGTTCCTGGAATATTATGAGCAGAAACCATCCAGACAATTAAAAGTAAATTAGGTACCCAAACAGATTGAAACAGTACACTAAATGTCAGGTCTGCCTGTTCAGAATTTTACAAAACTATAACCTATATTTGGGGAGTTTATTAGACCCTACCCACAGGTAATGCAAACAAGTGACCTTGTTTTCTCTTCTCTCAGCAATCCCACCATCAACATAGAATGAAAAACTGGCCATCAGGGAATGTAGAGTGTGAGATGAATATTTTAATACATGTAAAATGTTGGATATTTGATCCAATAGTTTGTATTGGTAACTTACTGAGTTCTAAATTTGTTTTATGTGAAACTAGAAAAGTTGAAAGCCAACAAAAATGAAAAATATTTATAAGAGCATTTGGAACACTCCAAAGGAAATGTCAACAAAGATTGCAACTAAAATGTGTAAATCAAAATATAATAGCTTATTTAATGAGCTGGTTATTCTAGAACTTACACACTGTGGTAAAATTATGAACCTACCAAAATTATTCCACTTAAGAATTTCAACCAAGTTTAAAAGTCTCTCATGACTCCTGATATTAATTTGATTACATGGCCTGCTATTTTTAATTGGGTTTTGACAGCCAGAATAATTCAATAGATATGTTTTCCTTTAACGGCCTTTTGAAAATTGAATCCCAACCTTAGGTCTAATGGTCATAAAAGATAAATAATATTAGTGCTCATAAAAAGAGATTACCAAGATAAACTTCAAAGGTCTGATTTTGCCTCTGCTCTTTTATTTATTACAGTTTCCTATTAGATGTATAAAATGTTATCTAAGCTATTAATTATGCTATGCTTTACGTTTCTAGTTCCTTCTATTATCTCTTTATAAAACAAATAATACACTGGGCACATATTCATGGTGACATCATTTGAATCAATTTTCCAGACATTTAATTTCCAACATTTGGATAAAAACATAATATAGGTAATTACTTTTTTTCTTTCTTTTTTTTTTTTTTTTTTTTTTTTTTTTTTTGAGATAGAGTTTCACTCTCCGTGCCCAGGCTAAAGTGCAGTGGCACAATCTCGACATGAGATGTGGCTTCACATCTCCCAGCAAGTTCTGCCTCCGGAGTCCAAGCGATTCTCCTCCCTCAGCCTCCCCAGTAGCTGGGATTACAGGCATGTGCCACCACACCCTGCTAATTTTGTGTTTTTAGTAGAGACAGGGTTTCTCCATGTTGGACAGGCTGGTCTCGAACTCCTGACCTCAGGTGATCCACCTACCTAGGCCTCCCAAAGTGCTGGGATTACAGGTGTGAGCTACCACGCACAACCAATATAGATAATGACTAATGAGAGTTTTAGACAAGGCCCAGGCCTTAAACACTTTCATCTTTGCCTTTAATTGAGTCTTCTAAAATTAAAAATAAGCATTCTTTTCTGGGTTCTAACTTTTTGAGACTTGGCAAATGCTATGGTTTGGATCCATGTCCCCACCCACATCTCATGTTGAATTTTAATCCCCAATGTTGGAGGTAGGGTCTGATGGGAGGTGATGGAGTCATGGGAGTATATTTCCCCATTGGTGCAGTTCTCGTGATAGTGAGTGAGTCTCCTGAGGCCTGTCACTTGAAAGTGTGTGGCACCTCCCTTGTCCCTCTGTCTTCCTCTTGTTCTGGCTATGTGAGCTGCTTGCTTGCTCCCCCTTTGCCTTCTGCAATGATTGAAAATTTCCTGAGGGCTCCCCAGAAGTCAAGTGGATGCCAATATCATGCTTCCTGTACAGCCTGCAGAACCATGAGCAATTAAACCTCTTTTCTTTATAAACAACTCAGTCTCGGGTATTTCTGTATAGCAGTGCAAGAACTGACTCATACAGCAAATTTTTAAGATTGGGTTTTAAATCAGAAATAAGAATGGTAGAAAAATTGCTGGTATTTTGGTCAGCACTTTGTTTTACATTTTTGTGAGGTTTCTTTTGTTTGTTTGTTTGTTTGTTTTAAATCCCAGCTTGTTTTTTGTTTAGAGAATTGATGGTGGGAACTGGCAGCCGCTTTAGCCCTCTGTTTAGGATTCTCTGTATTTCTCTTGTGTTGTCATTCTACGTCTCAGGTGAGCAAAATACAGATGATAATCCAGGCTATTCATGATTTTATTGTGCTAAGTTTTACCAAGTTGCTCAGGCAATGACTTCGATTAGAAACTTTTAAGGTCCAAAATCCTAGAGTTCCTACTTAGAGAAAAGATCTTAGTGCCGTGCTGACCAATGAACATAAGGCCGTGCACCAAATAATGATGTTTCCATCAATGGCCAACGGCATATAGGACGGTGACCCCATGAGATTAGAATATCATAAGTTTACTGTACCTTTTTCATGTTTAGATATGTTAAGACACACAAATACTTACTGATTTGTTTTTCTAAGACCAGCCGAGAGGGCACAAAAGAACCAGCGAGTAGGCAAGGGTAACAGCAAAACTGCACATTTATTTTGGTCACCTAAGGTGTGGGGAAGAAGTCTGTCGGCCTCCAGCAAAGAAGGCCGGCAGAGTCCCGCGTGGGGGCTCTCGGATGGAGTTCCGACAGTCCCGACATCCCGACAAGAGTGGGGCTGAGAAGTGGGCCTGGGACCTTGGCGAGAGCGGCTTTTCTAGGAGTGGGAGGGCAATAGGCGGGGCACCGGCGGGTCCGGGTGTTCCGCAGGTGCTACCAGGTAAATCTTGGTTTCTTCGGATTGACGTCACCTGGCGCATGCTCAGTTGGTCTGCACCTTCCCGGGCGCCGGCTGCATTTTCGCGCGGGCGGGGAGAGTTGGTGGTGAAGAAGAACCCGGAAGTGCACCATCTTGCCTCCGTTCCTCCAAACACTTGCCACTGTGTTACAATTGCCTGCAGTTCAGTACAATAACATACTGTTCAGATTTGCAGCCTAAGAGCAATAGCCTGTACCACAGAGCCTAGGGGTGTGGTACACTTTACTATTTAGGTTTGTGTAAGTGGATTCTGTGACGTTCACACAATGACAAAATCACCTAAGGACATATTTTTTCAGAAGGTATCCCCATCAAAAAGTGACCCGTGACTGCATAACACTAACTGCATACATAATTTGAAGCATTTCCTAGTTATGTTAAAAAGTCAAAAGAAGGAAGTGAAATTAATTTTACACATATATTTAACCCAATATATGCACAGTATTATCACTTTAAAATGTTTTTCATATAAAAATGATTGAGATAATTTGCAGTCTGTTTTTTCATACTAAGTGTTCAAAATCAAACTTGGACTGGCCACATTTCAGTTGCTGAGGAGCTGCACGTGGCCAGCAGGCATGATACTGGACAACAAAGGCTCAAATAGCATCTGAATGACGTTGAACAGTGACGACACCTTGACTGAGATCGTCACGTCTGTTTGTTACAGCTGCCAGCGTCAGTTTCACCCTGGAGGACGGATTACTTATATAGTATGTTCTACTTCACTGCCTGTTCTTCAAGAAATAAAGAAATTTTGCTTTCCTCTTTTCTGTTATAAACCTCTTCTTTATTTCTCATCCAATGTCCTTATCCTTATGAATCAAATTTTTCCTTTTCAGGAGGCCCAGTTTTATCTAGGAGAGAAAAAAGGGACTGAGCAAGACAGCATTATAAGATCTTTGTTTAGCAGTGGAGAAAAAGAAATTGTCAAATTATGGTTTCTATTGATGTGAGCCAGAGAGGGAGAATGACCAGACTTCAAATACCATGAGAATGAAGTGAAGTGTGTGCATGTATGTGGGCTGTTTTCTTTTAGATTCGAATTTTATTTGAGATGTAATTCTGTCGTATTTAGGCACACTAGGATTTACTTCTGGGCTGTTTCTTCTATTCCTCTGTCTATTCTTTGACAACACTGGGCAGATTTAATTAACTTTATTAAATGGTGTTATCTGATAGAATATGTCACAAGCACTGCTCTTTGTTCATTATTTTCTTGGATGCTTTACTGCATATTTCTTTATCTGTTCCCATAGGTGTATATGGTGAGAACATCATGTCATTGATCCATGGCAACTGATCATTATTGCTAAAAGGTTGTCTCTTATATTATTCAATCATATTCGCCTTCACCCTGTGTGCATCCCACTTCACCCGAAGGCTTCCATTCTAATGCACTGATCATGTAACATTAGATTTGAGTATATCTAATGGTGTGTTGTGATATTTGAATCATGTTTGAAGTTCAGTTAATTATTGTTGTGCTGTGAATTTAAATCTGGCTTACATGATTTCTCTCTCACCAATATAGTTCTTAAGGCCTAGTCATGTAACACATATTATTTCAATGAAAACTGGAATCACTTCATGTAATTGAAATATTCGATTGATGTTCTGATTGTCATTGTTTTAATTGCACAAACTCACCCATGTCACCTCACAGTACCTCAGTAAAATGTGATAATTTACATAACATACCAGGGATTTTACACTACTCCTGCTCTTAAAGGTAATTTTTTGGTTACACTTTCTATATTGTAATTATAAACCAAAAAATATATTTTTGTCTATTTATTATATATCCGTGTCCTTAACCTACTTTTTATTTTTATATACTGTCTTTGCCTCTACAATGTAATCTCCATGAGGGATTTTTAACTCCTTTATTTAACACCTACAAGACTGTCTATTGCTCAATATTTATTTAACTCTTTTCCTGGTACTGTGCTACATACTTGGGATATAGCGGTGGGAAAAAAAAAAAAAAAAAAAAAGGTCAGTCTTAAGAATGTTTTGGTCTAGGAGGGGCCAGTGCAGAGCGATAAACAGGCAATAACATGATGGTGCTCACTGCAAGAGAGTAAGCACGGTGAAGTAAACAAGCACGAAGGTGGCCAACCCTACAGTTTTCCAGAAATGTTTCTGGAAAGTGTGATGGCTAAATGGAGACTTGACAGCTATTCAAGCGTAAGAAAGATAAAGAAGAGTAAGGGAGGCAACAACGGGTGCTGCAGAAAGCAGGAACAAATGCCGAGGTCTGGAAGTAAGCCTGGGTGTGGTATGTCCAACAAACAGATTTCAGATTCCTCAAAATCTCCTAAATCACCTCATTGACAAAAAAACTGCCTTCACCTTTTATTCTCAATATTACTTTTCATTAAATACAAGTGTCCTTTTTCTTGTAATTTTAATAATATGTATAGCTCCAGTGTTTCTTTTCTTCTAATTTTTCAACTTCTGTGTGAGAATGTGACAGTAGGTAGTCAGGCAGACATGAGCAGGGCAGGAGAAGGGATCCTTCCCCAGGAATGTCAGGCAACCATCCGGTGATGGCCAGGCGGTTGTTAAGGTGTCTCCCTAAAATAATAATTGGTCACAGCCAGCACCAGGGAAAATCAATCTCCTAATAGTTAGACAACATCTGGAGGTGGTGATCAGCAGCTTCCCAGGAAGATCCCAGGAGTTAGGTGAGCTGGCTCAAGTATGCATACTAAAAGGTAAAATGGCGGAGTTTAACTCATATATGACCTTCTTCTAGAAACACTTGACTGGTAATGAAAAAACACCTCAGGTGAGCATGCACACAACTTCAGAAAATGCACTATGTATGTGCTCCCTCTGGAGTGCTGGCAGACCACTGCACATGCGGACAGCCCACCCCAAGAGAAAAAATCAAGGGAGGGCAAACACAAACCCCAGAACCATGCCAATGTATAAAACCCTAAGTCAAAGGCTACACAGGGCACCTGACCTCTCAAGGTGCCTGCTTGGCCCTCTTCCGAGTGTGATTTTCTTCCTTTCGTTCCTGCTCTAAAACTTTTTAATAAATTCTCATTCTTGCTCTAAAATTTGCCTCAGTCTCTCTCTCTGCTTTAGACCTACTTCTGCCCCTCAGCTGAATTCTTTCCTCTGAGGAAGTAAGAATAGAATTGCTAAAGACCCATGTGGATTCATGACTGGTAGCAAGAAGAGGCCTAGATGGTTGTTAACATGTGGGAGAAAGGACTTTAATTCATTTTTATTCCCCTGACTCACAGACTGACAATACCACTAAAAATTAAAAATCCTCCTTTTAGGCAATAAACAATAAGATTAATTGAAATACTTATTTTTTAATTCTTGTTCAAAATTCTGATACTTATTAGCCATTACTTAAGTGTGGATCTAATGATCCAATAAAAAATACTATTCACCAAAAATATATATATATTATTGGTGATACGAGGTTATCTGTGATATTCTCCAAGTCAAAACTTTGAATGAAAAGCTAAACATTTACAACAGTCATTTTTCATCTGAATTAGTCAGGGTTATCTAGAAGGACAGAACTAATAAGATATATGTATATATGGAAGGGAGTTTGTTAAGGAGAATTGACTCACACGAGGTGAAGTCTCACGACAGGTCATCTGCAAGCTGGGGAGCAAGGAAGCCAACACTAACTCAGTCTGAGTCCCAAAACCTCAAAAGTAGGGAAGCTGATAGTGCAGACTTCAGTGTGTGGCCAAAGAACTGAGAGCCCCTGGCAAACCACTGGTGTAAATCCAAGAGTCCAAAAGCTGAAGAACTTGGAGACAGATGTTCAAGGGTAGAGCCATCAGCACAGGAGAAAGATGAAGCCTGGAAGACTCAGCAAGTTTGCTCATTCCACCTTCTGCCTGCTTTTTCTAGTCGTGCTGGCTGCCAATTGGACTAAACTCCAATGGGGCAGTCATTAAATCTTAAAGCTCCAAAATGATCTCCTTTGACTCCAAGTCTTACATCCGGGGCACAGTGACGCAAGAGGTGGGCTCCCACATCCTTGGGCAGCTTCTTCACAGGCTAGCATGGAGTGTCTGTGGCTTTTTCAGGCACAGGGTGCAAGCTTTCAGTGGATCTACCATTCTGGGGTCTGGAGGATGGTGACCCTCTTCTCACAGCTCCAGGAGGCAGTGCCCCAGTGGGGATTCTACGTGGGAGCTCCAAACCCATGTTTCCCTTCCACACTGCCCTAGCAGAGCCATGAGGGCTCTGCCCCTGCAGTAGACCCCTGCCTGGACATCCAAGCATTCCCATACATCCTCTGAAATCTAGGCAGAAGGTTCCAACCTCAATTCATGACTTCTGTGCATTCACAAGCCCAACAAACACCACGTGGAAGCTGCCGAGGCTTGGGGCTTGTACCCTCTGAAGCAAAGGCCAGAACTGTACCTTTGGCCCTTTTAGCCACTGCTAGAGCTGGAGCAGGTGGGACACAGGGCACCAGATCCTGAGGCTATACCCACTGACCCTGTGTCCAGCCCACAAAATCATTTATTTTTCCTCCTAGGCCGCAGGGCCTGTGATTGGAGGGGCTGCCATGAAGATCTCTGACATAACCTGGAGACATTTTCCCCATTGTCTTGGCTATTCATATTCAGCTCCTCATCACTTATGCAAATTTCTGTAGCCAGCATGAATTTCTCCCCCAGAAAATGGGTTTTCCTTTTCTACTGCATGCTCAGGCTGCAAATTTTCCACACTTTTATGCTCTGCTTTCCTTTTAAACATAAGTTCCAGTTTCAGATCATCTCTCTCAAGTTCAAAGTTCCACAGATCTCTAGGGCAGGAGCAAAATGCCACCAGTCTCCCTGGGAAAGCATAGCAAGAGTGACCTTTCCTCCAGTTTCTGGTAAGTTTCTCATTTCCATCTGAGACCACCTCAGCCTGGACTTCACTGTCCAAATCATTATTAGCATTTTGGTCAAAACCAGTCAACAAGTCTCTGAGAAGTTCCAAACTTTTCCACATTTTCCTATCTTCTTCTGAGCCCTCCACACTGTTCAAAACTCTGCCTGTTACCCAGCTCCAAAGTTGCTTCCACATTTTCAAGTATCTTTATAGCAGTATCCCACTTTCAGTAGCAATTTCCTGTATTAGTGTGTTTTCACACTGCTCTAAAGATACTACCAGAAACTGGGTAATTTATGAACAAAAGATTTATAAACAAAATCGACTCACATCTCCACACAGCTGAGGGGGCCTCAGGAAACTTACAATTATGGCAGAAGGGAAAGCAGTCACTTTCTTCACAGGTTGGTAGAAGAAAGAGAAGAGCAAAAGAGGAATTTTCAAACACTTATAAAACCACTAACTCTCATAAGAACTCACTATACCACGGGAACAGCATGGGGAAAACCACCCCCGTGATCCAATCACTTCCTTCTCTTGACAAGTGGGGATTACAAGTCTCTCCTTCAATATGTACAAGATGAGATTTGGGTGGGGACACAGAGCCAAACCATATTGAAGCAGCTACATAGTCTGGGGTATATACCCTGGGGTTTGTTGTCACACGCCAGGAAAACTTAGAACACAGACACACACGAGGAGTTTAGGAGCGGAGGTTTAACGGCTAGAAGAGAAAAGAAAGAGAAACAGCTTCCTCTGTAGAGTAAGGGGTCTCTGAAAACAAAAGGACCAGCTGGTGGCAGATGCTCCGTTTTACATACACTTTCAGGAGGTGGTGTCTGATTTACATAGGGCTCATAGATTGGTTCAATCAGGTATGACATTTACATAGTGCAGGGAAGGCTGGTAGCCCCACCCTAACCTTCTTATGCAAATGTGCCACCTTGTCTGCTCCTTACAGTACCCGTGGCTGGCAGAGAAGGGAAGATGGAGCCGCCATCTTGAACATGTCTAGCCCTTAGTTCCTGCAGGCATTCACCTGTGCAAGCTCCCAGCTTGCAGGATGCTGTCTGTTAAAAAATAATTTGGGGCTGCTTTTCATTAAAAATAAAAGCCTTACTGAGGACTCCCATACCCTTGCTATCTGCCTAAGTGATTTGTTCTTAACTCTTATATCAGTATCACCATCAAAAGTCATGCATTGATAAATGTACCCACTTTTGACCAAGGTTTTGTTGCGTTGTTGGAAATCGTATTCCTAGAGTAGATATAGGATTTTTACAAAATAGAATTAATGGGGATGATAATTGTTGGGAAACAGTTAATTTTGACTTATGTTGAAAACCTCTTCCTTTAATTTCTTGCAGTAATAAGGTACTTGCCCTTTTTCTAGGTGTACTCTTAAATACACAATAAAATGGATATATTGTGATCTTTCTTTCAGATAGATTCCTTTTTATAAATTCACTCTTTAGTTAAGTTCTGGAATTTCACAACATTGATAAGAATTTGGCCCATTCTGAAGCTGCTGAAGCTGCTGAAGCTGTGCGTATCTTGAAGGTTAATTAGCTTGTTTGAATTCCAAAAAGAGGGTAGGGGATGGTAAATGCAGTCTCGGTTTTTAGGTAGATTTCAGTCCCCATAATCGAGAAGATCAATGAAATTTTTTAATCAATGAAAGTCAGAAATATATATTATGGTATGCAAAACATGAAACACAGCACTGAACTGTTCACTAATATAAATCAGTGAATGAGGGCAAGGTCAAAAGGTACATATGAGAGAAAAAGGGACATGTTTTGTGTCAGGCCTCTGAGCCCAAACTAAGCCATCATATCCCCTGTGACCTCCATGAATATGTCCAGATGGCCCAAAGCAAGTAAAAAATCACAAAAGAAGTGAAAATGGCCAGTTTCTGCCCTAACTGATGACATTCCACCACAAAAGAAGTGAAAATGGTCTGTTCCTGCCTTAACTGATGACATTACCTTGTGAAATTCCTTCTCCTGGCTCCGAAGCTAGACTGAGCACCTTGTGACCCCCGCCCCTGCCCGCCAGGGAACTACCCCCTTTGACTGTAATTGTCTGTTACCTACCCAAATCCTATAAAACGGTCCCACCCCTATCTCCCTTCCCTGACTCTCTTTTCGGACTCAGCCCACCTGCACCCAGGTGATTAAAAAGCTTTATTGCTAACACAAAGCCTGTTTGGTGGTCTCTTCACACGGACGCGTGTGAAATTTTGCTTGTTGATGAAAAGAATCAAACTCTGTAAAATATTATTCTGAGCCAAATATGAGTGACCATGACCCATGACACAGCCCTCAGGAAGGCCTGAGACTATGTGCCCAGTGTGGTCGGGGAGCAGCTTGGTTATACACATTTTAGAGAGGCATGAGACATCTATCATTTGAGAAATACATTGGTTTGGTCCAAAACGGTGGGATGATTGCAGTGGAGGGGAAAGTGGGGGATTCGTTTCTGGGCTATAGATAAATGTAAACATTTTCTGGTTTACAATTGGTTGAGTTTGTCTCATGACCTGGGATTAATCACAAGGAAATGTTTAAGTTAAAAGATTGCAGATACGGAGGTTCTTTTGAAGTCTCATAGTAACTGCCCTTGGAGACAATAGATGACAAATGTTTGCTATTCAGACCTTCAAAAGGTGCTAGACTCTCAGTAAATCTCTTCAGGATTGGCAGGGTCTGGAAGAAAAAGATCTAGTTATGTTAATAAAGATTCTTTTCAGATGCAAATTTTCTCTCACAAAGGATGATTTGGCAGGGCCATTTCAAAATATGGTCAAGAAACATGGTTTGGGGTAAAATATTCTCATTTTCCTCCTTGTCACATAATGTCATGCCAGAGTCAGATTGAAAAGTAAGTAATGACATATAGAGTTAGATAAAATCCATCTGATGAGAGTTTATAGTTTGTAGGGCATGACTTCCCAGATACCTTAAATAGGAATTTGGGCAAGATTAAAAAAACAAAACAAAACAAAAACCAAAAAACTAGAGCTTTGTCCTCATGCTTATTGCATGGGGTGCAAAAACTAATTTTGCTTTCACGTATGCCTACTTCCTGAAAAAAGGGACAGAGTTTTTGAAAGAAAATGACATATGCCTTATTAATTACTGTTTAAATGGTACCCAGGATTAGTTTTTAATCATGTGTGAAAAAAACCTACAGGTAGGAGCATAACAGTCATGAAGCTAGGAATTCACGATACTCTCAATTTCCTAGAAAAAGGAGGCACTGTGTGCCACACATGGCCACTTGGGAAAGCACCAGGGTGCATCAGAGGCAGAGGGTGCGTGAGAAAAATGTGGGTACAAGCCTTTACAGTGGTTTCCGCAGGAAGGAAGGGGCAAGGCAGGCTAGGTGGGCTTATACTTGGCTAGTTTGAATAATTTCAGCAGGCTCTGGGGTACACCAAATGTCCTTAGTTGTCTGGTACTTGACCCTTAGGGATCAGGGCAGTGAAATAGTAACCTACAAAAGGGCTAGAAGAGATGGCTATACATGTGGGCCCTCTCTGCCTTGGTTGGTTTGCATTTGAAAGGCACCATCCCAGAGGAGTTGTGTACTCTTTCTCAGAACTGGCTGTCCTTGAAATGGACTGTCCCTGCGGGGGTCAGCAAACCTCCAAGATGTCAAAGGACCAGAATATAGACGATGAAAGAAATTATTTATAAAGTTAAGAGGAAAAAGAATCTTCAGTTAACTAGAGCTAATGATTTAGAACAGGATCTTCAAACTGGAATGTACTTACCCACAAAGTTACTGGTCGTTTCAGAGGGATACTCAGGAATGAATACATAGTTTAGGGACTTTTTCAATTTCCACTGATAAAATTCTCTTAAATTGATCTGTTTTAGCCCCTACCCTACTCTTGTTTCACTACCCTTTCGAAATTGCCTTATCACACTTTACAAGAGAGGCAAAGATCTTTAACTATCGTGAAATACCGGTGCATTACTGTGTTGTGCACAAAACTTCCCTGTACATAACAAATGGATATTTCAAAATATTTTTGTTCAGCTTGAAAAAAATGAATAATTTTAAGAAAATTGGATGCAAACCAATTGGCTTCCATTTCTTTACTTTCAATACATTGAAGAAACACTTAATTGAGGTTTCAGCTGGTAGGTCATTAACAATATGTTTTGATTATAAATTACCAGGCAATTTTTTGTATCTAACTTTGGAGGAATTCAAACTGTTTTGTTGCATTGTTACAAAGCTTTCTGCCAGTTACATATCTTTGAATGAAACACCCTTGTCAGCACATATACTTACATAAAAAGAAAAATAGAACTTATGCTAACCAGCATCTCAAGCAATATATACTCTTCATTAGTACATATAAAAATTAATTTAACAAGAAATCAAACAACCATTTTTTACTATTTAATAGAAGCATTTCAAATAAATTTTTTTCTATCTTTTTAAAAATTATTACATTTAGTAATATACAAATGCTCTAAGTTTATATTAATACAAATCTTAGCAGTAAATAAATCCAGAAACATTTAATATTTATCATCACAGAGCATTTTTTAAATACATATACTTTATATCACATCTTTGTTTCAGTACAGTATAATCAATAAAACACTATCAAGTATAAAATTATATTTCAAAAGAAGAAAACTCGGGAGAAAGTAGAATACAAAGATAAGGGAGAATAAGTAATATACAATTTCTGACTCTTAAACTCGTTTTCATGTATTTCTTTGAATGAATGATGGTATCAAATGTCAATTACATTTTGATGGACACATTTAAAATAGTTAAGTGCAGTTTTATTTTAAAGTGCTAATATTTGCAATTTGCCAAAACATACTATTTGCAACTATTTAAATTATGACAAATATTTTGATGTCAAGATATATATATATATATGTAAGGACACACATAGACTTTCAAAATACTTTAAAAGGTTAATCAATAAATAATTGTGACAGCTGGTGCTTTATTAAATACTAGTAGTACAAAATCCGGAATGTGTAGCTTAAAAAAAGAAAAAGATTTGGAAATAATAGCACACAGAATAGCAAGGGAAAAATGGAAATATTTACACTGAGACAAGATATTTTAACACTGGAGGAAAGAGGAGGGAAATCAAAGGAATAAATGAGACCTTCTTTCAACTCAAGAAAGAATAATTGGGTGCAAGTGAAGCAGAAGAAAATGAGCTTGAGATTTGAAGCCGGAGTTAAAATTAAACTCAATGTTATTTCATATTAACAGCCTAATTTCAGACCAGTTACAAAATGTATCTGAAGCTCAGTTTTCTCAAATGTAAATGGGGAGTCTGTCTTTACAGCTTATTAAAGACTGAACATGATAATGATATCACTCAGCATCTATTAGACTTGATGTACATTTATAGAATTAATGAAAAATTCAAGTAATCATGAATATAATATAGTTTTTCTTATTTCCTATTGAAGGTATACATACTTTTTTGGTCATTGTCCCAACTAAAGAATCTTAATTAGGATTTGTTTGTACTAGCAACCACAAATTGATGTGGACTTCATCAAGCATCTGGTCATTGGATTAATGCCCAGAAAAATATGGTGTAGTCATCATTTCATATACCTGAACACTTTCTCTTTGCATACAAAGGGAATACACTGACAGTGCCAACAGTACCTAGCATGTATGATGTTATTAGATGCACTAAAATCAAAATGCTTGAGATGTAAATTCTTTGCATCTATATGTAAAAGTTTAAGGTGTATGAAATGTGATATTTGATCTTGTATAAGAAGATCTCTACTCATTATTCTTTGCCCTTCAGAAATGCTAGTCAGCCAATAATAGAGTGGAACAGTAAACCGATATATTTGCCAGAATGATAGTTAATAGAGAAGGAGACAGTGTGTTGTCTTGTGACTTCAAAATATTAAATATGATTGAAATATTTCTAAGTGTTGCTTAGCAACTGAGAACATGCCTAATCAGAGGTCTGAGATATGCAAATATATTATTTGAAGAAAACATTATCTTACATATTGCATACTTAAGGTAACTCTAATTTGTAATTTGAAGTTGCAAATCACCTTCACAGCTCTTGAAAGAATATACCCATAGTAAATTTTTCTTGCAAAATCTCTGAGACACAAAATATAGTTATTTCTTATGCTGAATTCACAACAGAAAATAGTATTTATTATAGTTCCCTAATACTTGATAACATATAATTGTATTTATATAACCACTTCAAAATACAAAAGCTTTTTCATATAAACTTTTTGAATGCCATTGTGATAAGCGATGCTATTTTATATTGAAATGCAGTAAGCAAGTTCACATATATTCACTAGACCTTAAACAGCATTTTCTTCTGAGAGACTTTGACCTGAGCATTATGCTAATGACAAAAACAAGTAATCTTTTTGTTTGCTCAAGGTCACGATCTATATTGAACTCTAGAAATATGTCAGAGGAAAGCATACCATTAGGCTGACAATTGGAGACTCTATTATGCATTCTTAAGTGAGGGTTAAAGATTTTAAGACAAGGATGTGTTAAATTAGCTAATCAGATGTTTACAGTTTGTTTCTTTGCTTTATATCTTCCTGAGAAAAAGTTTTTGTCATTTTATTGAAAAAGTAGGGCAGTTCACCAGTATGGCAAAATATTGTTTTACTTTAAATTATTTTTCATAAATGCTCCAAGAAATTTAGCTTAGATCATCAATGAATTAAAAATAATACATACTCAAAAGGTTTGTTTTATGCTTTAAGAAACAAAACACAGTACTTTGTTTACTATTATATACTGTTTAAGTGACTCAAACTTAATTCTTTGAAGAAGACTTTCCATGTGTGACACAAAGTTTGCTGGTTTTAAACATGGAATTAGAGTTTCATAACAGCCTAATTACTTCAAAGGGACACTAGCATCTTCATTAGTTCTCATCCCTTCCATAGACCATTCTTACAACGTTTTCTCAAATAAGTACTCTAGTTTCTTTCAAGAATTTTTTCCCTCTAACAGTGTTTTGTGCATATTGACTTACTTTATAATCAATAAGACTTTTTGATACCTTTTAAAGCCAGATAGTCAACACTAAAGGTAATATAAAGTGATATATTAATGATTTAAAGTACAAAAGTTAAATTCTGTGGTGGTTTCTGCATATCTACATGCTATGTATTTATCAATACATAATAAATACTCAAATATTAAACAGTTAGAGCTACTGTATTAATTGCACAGTTGATGCTTGAACAATGGGGGGATTACAGGCACTGACCTCCATGTAGTCAAAAATTCACTTACAATTTTGATTCTCTAAAACCTTAACTGCTAATAGCCTACTGTTGACCTGATATGTGCAAACTTGATGGAGAAATTTCTCACAGATTCAGGCACTTATGAAGCTGGATAAGCTAAGAAACGGAGTGTATTAGCCTGTTGTCACACGCTAAAAAAGACATACCTGAGACTGGGTAATTTATTTATTTATTTTTATTTTATTTATTTATTTATTTATTTATTTATTTATTTATTTATTTTTGAGACGGAGTCTTGCTGTGTCGCCCAGGCTGGAGTGCAGTGGCGCGATCTCGGCTCACTGCAAGCTCCGCCTCCGGGGTTCACGCCATTCTCCTCCCTCAGCCTCCCGAGTAGCTGGGACTACAGGCGCCCGCCACCACGCCCGGCTAGTTTTTTGTATTTTTAGTAGACACGGGGTTTCACCATGTTAGCCAGGATGGTCTTGATCTCTGACCTCGTGATCCACCCGCCTCGGCCTCCCAAAGTGCTGGGATTACAGGCTTGAGCCACCGCGCCCGGCAAGACTGGGTAATTTATAAAGGAAGGGTTTAATTGACTCACAGTTCTGCAGGACTAGGGAGGCCTCAGGGATCTTACAATCCTAGTGGAAGAGGAAGCAAACACGTCCTGCTTCACAGGGCGACAGCAAGGAGAAGTGCTGAGCAAAAGGGGGAACCCTCCCTATAAAACCATCAGCTCTTGACCGGGCGCGGTGGCTCACGCCTGTACTCCCAGCACTTTGGGAGGCCAAGGCGGACGGATCACTAGGTCAGGAGATAGAGACCATCCTGGCTATCAAGGTGAAACTTCGTCTCTACTAAAAATACAAAAAAAAAAAAAAAAAAAACCCAGGAGTGGTTGCGGGCACCTCTAGTCCCAGGGGCTCAGGAGGCTGAGGCAGGAGAACGGCGTGAACCTGGGAGGTGGAGCTTGCAGCGAGCCGAGATTGCCCTCCAGCCTGGGTGACAGAGCGAGAAAGACTCTGTCAAAACAAAACAAAACAAAAGAAAAGCCATCAGATCTCGTGAGAACTCATTCATTGTCAGGAGAATAGCATGAGGGTAACCACTAGCCCCCATTAAATTACCTCCCACCTTCCTATGATATGTGGGGATTATGAGAACTACAATTCAAGATGAGATTTGGGTGGGGACACAGAAAAATCTTATCACTAAGCAATCCATGAAAATCAGAATAACTTTTAAAATTTGTAAGACCAGCTCTCAGCAAGCTGTGCTACCTGGGTAACTGTTTCTGGATCAATGATGGTGCAGTTCAGTTACTATAAAGAATGTTTAATGTCAGCAATCTTCCCTGTTAATAAGTTAATCAGGGAACTTTTATTAATTTTCTTTGAAACAGATAATTGACTTATTGCAAAACAAATACAGTCTTTAACTCATCTTGATCTTTCCTTTTTTGGGGGGACGGTTGGCGGGGGACAGAGTTTCACTCTTGTTGCTCAGGCTGGAGTGCAATGGTATGATTTCAGCTCACCGCAACCTCCACCTCCCGGGTTCAAGCGATTCTCCTGCCTCAGCCTCCCAAGCAGCTGAGATTACAAGCATGCGCCGCCATGCCCAGCTAATATAGTATTTTTAGTAGAGATGGGGTTTCTCCATGTTTGTCAGGCTGGTCTTGAACTCCCGACCTCAGGTGATCCACCTGCTTCGGCCTCCTAAAGTGCTGGGAGTACAGGCGTGAGTCACAACACCTGCCCCTCCCCCTTTTTTTAAATGTTTATATAAAGTTTTCTTTTTAAAAAAAGAACATCATGTTATATATTGTGTATGAACACAGATTGTGGAATACAATTGTAACATCACAGAGGAGGGGGTACATGCCAACCTTAGGGTGATGACTTTTTCTTTTTTAAAAATTTTATTTTGTTTTAAGTTCTGGGATACATGTGCCAGACACGCAGGTTTGTTACATAGATAAATGTGTGCCATGGAGGTTTGCTGCACCTATCAGCCCATCACCTAGGTATTAAGCTCTGCATGCATTAGCTAATTTTCTTGATGCTCTCCCTCCCTGCTTCCTAATGACAGGCCTCAGTGTGTGTTGTTCCCCTCCCTGTGTCCATGTGTTCCCAATGTTCAGCTCCCACTTAGAAGTGAGAACATGCAGTGTTTCGTTTTCTGTTCCTGTGTTAATTTGCTGAGGATGATGGCTTCTATCTCCATCTATATCGCTGCAAAGGACACTGATCTTAGCCTTTCTACTGACTACCCCCAGTTAAGAAACTTTGGGTTGAACTGATTTTTCCTGACTCCTTTTCATTCTTTAAGGAAAAAACGAAAAATCTTTCTTTATGTATTTTTTGGGGGAAAAATTTACACAAACCACTATTGCTTGGTAAATCACTGTTTTTCAGAACAATTTCCTCTATGTCCCTTATTTTCTTATTAATAAATAAGTTGTGTTAAATAACTGCTTTAAAATCATCACTTGATTTTTATTAGAGTTATTAGTGTCATAACAAACTTTTCTGTGCCAATTTAAAATTTTTAACATAATGGAAAATTTTAATCATAAAGAAATGTTGAAATAATTTAATTGAACATCCATATAATAACCACCTATATTCTACTGTTAACATATGAGGTACACATATTACATGATTTAGCATATATAATCCCATCCATCTTATTTTGTATGCAATACAGGTACATTGAAGAAATCTACATACTTCCACTGAATGTTTCAGTCTTCACAGCATTAACTAGAATTCAATACTTGTTTAGTTTTTACTTTGAATGAAAAATTTTCATACGCTCAATTCCAAAAATCATGAGTGGGCATGTGCTAAGTTTTGACAAATGCATACATTTTTGTTACCAAGATATAAACCATTATGATTGCCTCAGACAGTCTTGTCTGGCTTTATTCCAGCAGGTCACCACCCCTATCTTAAACCCCACTGTTTTTATATTTTCTACCACATCATAGATAGCATTTACCTGTTTCATTCATACAAATAGAATCTTACAATGTGTACTCCTTATGTGTAAAGATCTTTTCACTCAGCACAAAGCTGGCATTCCTCGTATTGACCAACGTAATGTGTTAAAAGTAATGCTGCATATTGTTCTCTTTTATAAATACGACAATGTGTTTATAGGTTCACCTCTTTATGAACATCTGGGCAGTGAATGTTTATGTATATATGCTTTTTCTCAAGTTGCTTTATTTCTCACCACAATATGAGAGTTCGGGCTGCTCTCCATCTGTATTAATATTTGGTCTCAAGAGCCTTTGTAATTTAAGTTAGTCTGATAGCTCTCATGCAGGATTTTTAGTTATTGATGTTTTGTTGTTGTTATGTATTTATTTATTTCTTTTATTATACTTTAAGTTCTAGGGTACATGTGCACAACGTGCAGGTTTGGTACATATGTATACATATGCCATGTTGGTTTGCTGCACCCACTAACTCGTCATTTACATTAGCTATTTCTCCTAATCCTATCCCTCCCCCAACTCCCACCCCAAGATAAGCCCCGGTGTGTGATTTTCCCCTCCCTGTGGCCAAGCACACACATGTTTATTGCAGTACTATTATTCCCAATAGTAAAGACTTGGAACCAATCCAAATATCCATCAACAATAGACTGGATTAAGAAAATGTAGCACATATACCCGATGGAATACTATGCAGCCATAAAAAAGGATGAGTTCATGTCCTTTGTAGGGACATGGATGAAGCTGGAAACCATCATTCTGAGCAAACCATGGCAAGGACAGAAAACCAAACACTGCATGTTCTCACCAATAGGTGAGAATTGAACAATGAGGACACTTTTGTTGTTTTTTAAAATTCTGTTTTCTTATTTGGTAATCAGTTTTGCACTAAATGACAAACTTTCCACTAATGGACTTGCTATAAAATGCTAATATCCATTATCTTTATTTCAAAAGATATTTTTACATGAGTTCCACAATTAATACATCCATATTATAGTTCATGAGTGAAAAAGTTAAAACTCTAAAAAGTAAAGAATATAAACAATATCAGAGAGAAAGTATTTTATGAAGAAAATTATAAAGCACAAATCTTAATATATCAGTGAAGAGTTGGATTAAAACCATTGTTCTTCAGAGTTTTCTTTTGCATTTTTTTAAGAAATTGATATAAATGTTTGGGAACTCAATTTAGACCAATTCTGAGAAGCTGAAAAACGAAAGTTGGAAAAGATGCTATTCAAAATCAAAAACGACATGAATGATCATGTTAATAGGCATGATTTAATGTGGGCTACTATCTTCTTAATGAGGCAATGGATCAGGAGAAAGTTCTCTGTGAGAAACAGCAATATGGCAGAGAGATTTTTATTCTCCACTAGGAATATTCATTTTTCAATTTATTTCTCTGGTAATATTCAAGAAACATAACCTTGGAAAATCATTCTTAAATGATAATGCTACACCAGCTGCTTAAACAAATTGCTCCAGTATAGTCCATAGACAAATCTTTACAATAGGGTTGAGAGCAGGCTTTATTGCTTACTGAACAAGCTCTTGGACCAGAAAACATGTGCCTTGCCTTTAAATCTTTCATAATGTTCTTTTTGTTACCTGTACAGCTAAGGTTTGCTTGTTCTTTTCTTAAAACGCTGTTCCCTTTATTGACTCAAAGATTACTATCAGGTGTCACCTAGACCACTTAACCATATATCATAATGCCCATTAAACTGTGTTCCTATGAATGTATGAAAATAGTACTAAATAATGCTGGGCACAGAGCCTCAGAGCACCTATGTATCAGAATAAGCAATAAAATGTTTTACTGACTAGAGAGTTGGTACTTGAAGACAGGATTACAAAAGGTCCCCAGTGCCCTCTTTAAGAGAATATGTCAAATGATTTCATTGGATGCTGTTTGCATGTAAACTAACAAAACAGGAGACACATCTAAACTATCCTTCCTCCTGCTAATCTGTCACCCAGAATCACTTAAGCTTAAGAATTTCTTAAGACTCTAATCGTGTCCTTCTGTCTTTCTCAGTGAGTGAGACAGCAAGGGTCAGGGAACGAATGCAAATATAGGGTGACTATTTCAAACTATGAGAGCATAATTATTTAGTTTATAACATGAGAGTTTTCCAAGCAGGCTACCGGTACATAGTAGTGAAGAGCACAGTGCCAGTAAAAATCAGCCAAGAGCTGATAAATATGCAATTCATAAAATTTGAAAGCTAAAGACTAGTTAAGATATTGTTTTCTAATTCTTCTGCAGCATTGTCAATATTACAAAACAGGTGAAAATCTTTACAATTAAAAAAAAATCTAAGTAAACTGTTTCCACCTACATTTGAATATTTAACAACCCCCTGAACAGAAAGGCAATTTCAAACATACTCTAAATGTTCTGTCTTGAGTGATAAAATTGCTAAATATCACCCACAAATTTGTGTAATTATTCATGTGTATTAGAGCATTTACTTAGCATTGAATATTAGGAAATAGTAGTAAATAAAATACAATACCAAGTTTAAAAGTACTTTATAACCAGTAATTATTGAAACTGTTATTTTGGTAGTCATTTAATTAAAGTCTCCAAGTACACAGTAGAATTGTCCTTTTCTACCACTTTAAAGTTACGTGTGACTGTATGACATGTTTTGGTCAATGAACCATGAAAAAAGTGGTGTGTAAAAGTGATGTGTACTACCTCTAGACAGAGGCTTAAGGGGAATTTTCTAGAGTCTCCTTCTTCCTACTTTAGTGCCTTACAGGCCTTCAGATGTAGCCCCTCCATCTTTCTGTGCCCTGTGGGAAAACATGGAATAGAATGGAGACCCCGGCCAATCCAAGATGTGCATAAAGCACACGCAAGAAATAAGGCTTTGCTGGGATTTCTTTGGTGCTACAGCATAACCTGGACTGTCTTGATTGATACCATTAATGGGGTGCTGCTAAAGAAAATGTGACATTGCCTTACTCCCGCATTGGAAAGCAGGGAATAAATAGATGTTGCAAAACAGAATGCTGTGATCCATATGGCAGAAGATTTGGTTAATGTGTTGCCTTCATTCATTTGTGAAGCAGACCATATACCTAAAGGACTGTAGCTGTAGAGAAAGAGGTTGCAAAGTAGAATGTTATTTCTGTATATTGATTGATAGGACTGCATTTGGATAATGCAGTATAAAAGGAGGAAATCTTAGAAAGAAGAGGTTGGTTTAGTAAAATAAATAAAGAAGAATAAAGTACAGAAACTTAGAGATTTGCCTGGCTGGAAGGGGCAAGGATTCTTTAACCCCAAATTATAAATGATTAAATGATTAAAAGTTTAACCATTTAAACCACAAAAGTTTAAAAGTCAAAGCCATTTAAAATTCAGCCTTGTGGCAAATATTTAATCAATGCTAAAATTAATAGACCCATTGTTAAAATATCCAAATGAATTAAGATGTTTAAGAGCAGAAACCAAATTAAGAAACCCAGTAAATCCTTTCAATGAAAGAGGTAATGTAGAGAAAGACTTAATATGGGACTCTCAAATCCAAACCTTAAAATGTCAAGCCACCTCCAATTAAGTTGTGATAAAAGGCATGAGGGAAATAAAGCAATAAATGTAGTAAATTTAAGAATTTTGTCTAGAAAAAACTTTGGATGTAGCTTTTAGCAGAGGGAGATCAATGAAATAAAATGAAGAAGCCAAGCGAGTTTTAATAGAATTGCACTACTATATAAATTAATAAGTAACTCACAAGCTACAACTAAGAATACTTATAACTACTTGAGAATTCAAAAGATGTTGAACCTCCAACCTTCAACAGTAGGAAAGCAGACAGAGAAAACGGCTCACCTCAAAGAGAAAGGATTCTCTAATGCTCGTATATGTGGACAAGAAAAATGATGAAAAATGAAACATATCTCAATAGGCAGCAAGTAAAGGAACGTGGACAATTATAGACTGAGTCCCTCCCAGGAAAATGAGTCTGTAGTTACCTAAGAAATATAAGCTACCACCAAAGCGACGGCCCATTTCCACAATGTCAAGTGGAATGTGAGAATTGCAATGATCTCCATCCCACAATTTTCCAAGTTGGAGTGTTCACTGTGGTTGCATCAGCTCTAGTCTCATCATTTCATAATGAAGGTGCAGGGCATCTAATTTCTTTTTTTTTTTTTTTTAATTTCTCAGTTCATAGATCTCTAGATGAGAGGGGCTATATGCAAAGAAGATGATGAAAATGCTAGGCCCCACTCAAGCTCTTAGACTTTGAGCTGGACCCAGTGGTTGAATGGAATTTTTGGATTGTCTGTCACAGAGAGTGTGAATACATTCCACATGTAGGAAAGAGAATATACAGTATTTGGTGACAATAGAGTCAGATTACAGTAGTGGTTAATACTCCACCTAATATTCCCAGTTCTCCTTCAGTGCACAGATGAGTCTTGGCCTTTCCCATCTCCTTAAAGTTAAGTGACATTGTTTGCCTTATAAATGAATATGAAAAGAATTGGCAAGCACCTCTTTTAAACAGAATATTTAGAAGCCCATGCACATTCCTTATGCTTTCTTTCCCTCTGCTATTCTTTCTTTCTTTTTTTTTTTTTTAATTTTTCTGCAATTGTCCAAACAGTGGCTGATTTTCAACTGATGTTCAAGAATAAAGCCTCCATTAAAGAGCACCCCCTCAGCAAGTCTGAGATGTCCAGACTTACCTCGTCTTACGGCACTTCACTTTATTGTGCTACAAGATACTGCGTTTTTTACGAATTGAAAGTTTGTGGCTAACCTGTGTTGAGCAAGTCTATTGACTCGATTTTTTCCAATGGCATGTGCTCGTTTCGTGTTTCTGTGTCACATTGTGGTAATTCTCACAATATTTCAAACATTTTAATTATTATTATATCACTTATGGTGATCTGTGTTTAGTGATTTTTGATATTACTATTGTAATTGTTTTGGGGCACCACTAAATGTGTCCGTATCGACCAGTGAACTTAACAAATGTGTGTGGTCTGACTGTTCTGCTGACTGGAGGTTCCCTGTTTCTCTCCTGCTCCTTGGGTCTCCCTATTCCCTGAGACAACAATACTGAAATTAAGGCAATTAATAGTGCTACAATGGCTTCTAGGTGTTCAAGTGAAAGAGTCACACATTTCTAAACTTTAATTCAAACCTAGAAAGCATTAAGCCTAGGGAGAAACGCATATCCAAAGCTGAGATAGGCAGGAAGCTAAGTCTCTTGGCCCAGTTAGCCAAATCGTGAATCCAAATAAAATTTTTTGAAGGATATTAAAAGTGCTGCTCCAGTGAACACATGAATGATATGAAAGCAAAACAGTCTTTTTGCTAATATGAAAAGAGTTTGAATAGTCCGGATAGAAGATCAAGCTACTCACAGCATTCCCTTAAGCCAAAACCTAATCCACAGGAAGGCTCTAACTCTCTTCAATTCTGTGAAGCCTGGGAGAGGTCAGGAAGCTGCAGAAGAAAAGTCTGAAGCTAACAGAGGTTGTCTCATGAGATATAAGGAAAGAAGATTTCTTCATCATCTGAAACGGCAAGGTGAAGCAGCAAGTGCTGAAGGAGAAGCTGCAGCAAGTGATTCAGATCTACGTAAGATCATTGATGAAGGTGGCTGCACTAAACAACAGATTTTTGATGTAAACAAAACAACTTTCTCTTGGAAGAAAATGCCACCTTGGAGTTTCACAGCTAGAGCGAAGTCAATGCCTGGCTTCAAACTTCAAAGGACGATTCCCATGTAGGGCTAATGCAGCTGGTGACTTTAAATGAAAGCGAAAAATCCGAATGAAAACAATGAGATTCCACATTTTCCCTATGAAAACAGAAAACTCTTTAAACTCTGAGAGGCATTGTTTGGTTGATACCCTCACAGACTGGTGAAGACTCCATATTAATAAAGCAAATTTGATAAATTATATATAACCCTTCTTAAAAATGTGTATCTTGTGACTTTGTAACTCTATTTCTAGAAATGTATCTTTTAAAAATACAGATTTCATGAATAATAACAAGCCCAAAAAACCTGTAAACATAAACATAAAAAAATCTGTTTGTCCTAAAAGGTATTCGTCGTTGCTACATATATCATTGGAAGTAACGGAAAGCAATATGAAAGTCCAAAAGAGGTGAATGGTCGAGTAATTTCAGCTGTGTCTTCTCCTTGGTTACGCAGTCTTTAAAAGTATGACTATAAAATACCTCAAGAGAATATGGAGAATATGAAAATGTTCTTATTTAATAATTATTAGATGGAAGTAGCATAAACAAAATATGAAAAGCTTTACTAAACTTTACTATTGGAATAAGGATTATAGATAACTTGAATTTAATTTGTACACTATTACCAAAATTTTCTCCATAAGCTAGAATAAATTCCCTAAGAATAAAAAAAGCAAATAAAACCTACATTAAATCTTTCAAGAAAGAGTCAAGAAGAAGGGAAATTACCAGCTTTAATGAAAAAATAAAGAATGTGGCTCTTTTAAATTCTGAATACGAGTGACTATCAATAAGAAGCAAATAGGGGAATGTTCATATGATACAAAATAGCTATAGAAGAAATACATCCTGAAGATCAGCTATATTCAGGGGATGCATCCTTCTCCTGTCAGCCTCTAAATCACATATATTGAGAAATAGTATTTTTGCCATAGTAGGTTTTTTTTTTTAGTGAAATTTAATGTTCTTTTGAAAAAAATGAATGCACTTCCTCAAAAGAGTCTGAAAGTCAAATTTAAATGTTCTAACACTTTACTTTTAATTTTATTTACATGAGACTTGAAATATGGAAGATATGCTTTTTAAAAAATATTTGCTTCATTTTGTTTCACACAATTTCAGCAAATTAGTACATAATCCAATGAGCAGAGTGCTGTTAATATTTTGTGTTGATTGTTAAAATATCCATTTTATCAAAATCAAAATAGATTTAATTAGAAAAGGAATCAAAGAAGTGTTAACATTATTTCTGTCAATTGTCTCATATAAAAATCAATGGGAATTCGTTTAAAAAGAAGCATAATATTTAGTTAATTACACTAAATTCGAGTTGAGCAGATATAATGGAGCATTTCCTTTACAGAAAAAAAATTGTAGCAATTAAACTTGGCATTTATATATACAGTTTTCAACTTTTTCAGATACTTCTGTAAAGTATTTTGCAGACTCTTACTACATTGGTCTTAATATTTGCATTACAAAACAGAATACAATCACATTTCAAAATTAATGAGAATCTTCTCATCAATTATTTTATAATGTCACCACAATTTTTAATTAAAAATGACCTTAGAGGTCATAAAATGAGACTGAAAAACTAAGGTTAAATTATTGGTCAAAAACTACATTGCAAATTAGAATCCAAGATGGGACTGAAATTTAGACTCTTGATAGTGTATTCCATCTATAAATCCAGTAATGTAAATTCTTATAAGAGAAAAATAGCATGATTTTCCTAGTTTGATTTGTAATCACCGAATTTTCCAGAACTGTGCAGTGTCTATAGTATTGTATATCTTTCATACTGTTTGTTGAAGTGAGCTGAGGTAAACTACTCTAAGTGCTGTTTTAGTATTCAGAATTATTTTTAAATTACATAATGGAAGTAATTCCCTTGATTTCAATATACATGAAGAAGAAATATAGGTGTTCAATTCCTATAGCATCAGTAAAATAATATCAGTCCTAGAAGTAATTTAGGAAAATAATATAAATCTATTAGAAAAGAAATATTGCCAAGATACAGAAATGAAAATTGGTTTCTCACATTACTAGCCTCTTTGGTAAACAGTGGCATGTTCCTTTGCAATATTTTATTTGCAGAAAATATATATGCCTACATGCTATTATGTTATTTCATCATTCAAACATATCATTTTAACATTATTTTTTAATCTAGGATATTAAAGATATTTCCTCATTTTGTTAATGAAAAGCAAGTTGCAATTCACCACTATGAATGATATTTGTGGACTGCATTAAGCTATCATCTTTCTATAAATAACTGAAGTCAGTGTATATAAAATTACATGCAATGTCTACACATATATTGAATGAAGTAATGAAAATTACATATTATCAAAAGCTTTCAAATACTTTACACTTGGCTGTTTGTATAATATCTATTGTCTGAATAAAAGTATAAATCAAGTCTCTCTCATTAAGAATATGTAGATAGATATTTTACCAGGTGGCTAAATGTTTGGGCATTGAAAAAAAACTGCATTACTGGATTCTAGTGCTAGTTTTGTTATTACTGACTCTGTGACACTTCCAAGTCAATTAATTTATCAAAGTTTTGTTTCCTCATCCAAAAAATAGGAATTATAACAGTACCTACATTAGGAGGCTATTGTAAAGATTCAATGCCATAATACTTAGCAACACAGTAAATAATTAGCAACATTACTGGCATAAAGTAAATTCTTGCTAAATTTTATCAGCTATATTACATAAATGATACTCACAGAAAATTTCTGTATGACAACAGTAGGCAAATGGTATTGGCTAGAAAACATAAAAAAGTTACTAACTTCTACATAATGGAAAGGGCAATTAAAAATAAATATAGCTAACTTCAAGCTTCATGAAGTGACAAAATAAAAAGGTTAAGTGTCATAGTTCACTTGGCTTAATTTGTTCATTCTTCTCAGACACAGTAATCTAAAATTTATCTACATTTTAAATTTGTTTTTCTACTACTTTTCCAGCATCCTTCCCCAAGTTTAACTCTTTTATTATCTATCCTATTCTCTGGCACTATTGTATCCACCACCATCCTGTGCCCCACCTGGGACAGATATCACCAAGTAGCCACATCACTCTGCCTTGCTGCATCCTTCTTTACCCAGACTCAGCAAACTTCTCAACACGGGCAACAGGAGCAACTGAGTGGAAATTGCCATTCCTATCTTAGCCAGGATATGTCATCTCCCTTCATTTAAAAAAATAACATACATTAGTAGTTCTCACTTAAAATAGCAATAATTCATATAGAATGACAATAGAGTTGTTAGCTGTTTTCACAAGTAAAATTAGTCATAATTTTACTGCAGTTTGATAGCTCATTCTGAGCACATATAATAATAATGAACATGGTTGAACTAATTTACACTCCCCCCAACTGGGTATATACCCAAAAGATTATAAAACATTCTACTATAAAGACACATGCACACATATGTTTATTGTAGCGCTACAATAGCAAAGACTTGGAATCAACCCAAATGCCCATCAATCATAGACTGGGTAAAGAAAATGTGGCACATATACACCATGGAACACTACGCAGCCATAAAAAAGAATGAGATCATGTCCTTTGCAGGGACATGAATGAAGCTGGAACCCATCAGTCTTGCCAGACTAACACAGGGACAGAAAACCGGACACCACACGTTCTCACTCATAAGTGGGAGTTGAACAGTGAGAACACATGGACACAGGGAGGGGAATATCACACACACCGGGGCCTCAGGGGGTTGCAGGGGAAGGGGAGGGATAGCATTAGGAGAAATACCTAATGCATGCTGGGCTTAAAACCTGGATGATGGGTTGATGGGTGCAGTAAACCACCATGGCATGTGTATACCTATGTAACAAACCTGCACATTCTGCACATGTATCCCAGAAGTTAAAGTTAAAAAAAAAAAAAAAAAAGACAGAAAACTTTAAAACAATAAGTAAATAATTAACATGAATATTTAAGACCTCTATTAAAATAGGCTTATATTTATCAAAATTTGGGGATAGAAAAAGGTAAAGCAGTGAATTTGTGGAAATTTTTCCATAGAATACAGTTACGGTTGTCGCTTTTCATAAAGGAAGAATAAAACAGATCCATTGAAGAGTACTGTGGTTTAAGATATACAGTTAATCAGAGATGAATTTGTGCTGGTCCAAAAGACTGGGCAGAAAAATATTTTGCTTTATATTACCCAACTGTAATTACCAAAAGAAATAATGCATTTGAATGCATTTCCCCAAATGGGTGTCAGGAAGAAAAGGGGCTATGAGAAAAAAGTCACCGTGTTTGAGGTGCCTTCCTGGGAGGCGATGGGTCACAGTGGTGGGATTCACCACTGCTGGGAAGGAGTGCAGGCTGCAACTAGACGGGGCAGGAGTGCTGAGAGTTAACCAGGTGAGCCGCTGCAACACATAAGTGGATGTTAGATTATGCTGTGAATCCAACGTCGGATTTAAGAATATTCCCAGATTCAGTTATTTGCCCAAAGGGATGCAGCTAAGAAGGGTCACAGAAGGGAACTCAGCTGACAAGGATGTAACTAGGGACACTCTGGATCTAGAGACCACCAGGAAATACCAACTCTTAATAATAAGAATATCCCACACACTTTCAGGTAACATGGATAATGGATGATACTTCAAAAAGAGGTTTTTTTTTTGACCTGGTGCCGTCTGTAATCCCAGTACTTTGGGAGACTGAGGTGGGTGGATTATGAGGTCAGGTGTTCGAGACCAACCTGGCCAACATAGTGAAACCCCGTCTCTACTAAACACACACACACACACAGGGCTTCCCTGCTACCTACCCCTTTATAATGGCCAATGACTAGCTTACATTTATTATTCGAAGAAATTGGTGCAAAGTGGGCTCTGTTTGGTAAACAACACCAGGTTGTTTCCGGAAACTGAAATAGGCTGGCCTGGGAAGTGTTCTACAAGAAGGGATAACATGCAATTTATTTTTCCCCTAGTCTTACAGTGTTGATTTAAAAATTGTCACTGCTCTATTTTTAAAATATATGCTCCACAGACTGTTTTCCCTCTCAGGGAAAAAAAGGGCCACGTGTAAACTACAAAGGAAAGTGCCTAACATAGGGCAATAAGCAGCCACGTAGAAACTCATGGAAAGCTCACACAGTTTCCTAGTGGACAAAGTGCTTAACTCCATTAGTGCCATAGGCTGATTAAATCACCCACATTACATTTCAACGGTGTTTCAGCCAATTAAGCCGGCTCAATTCATCTCTGCTTTCTGGGGTCATAAAGACATTAGAAACAAATTTATGATCAGGCCTGTTAGTGAAATGACTTGCAGAGTTGCTTTTAAATAAGGGTGGCTAAATTAATTTTTAAAAAAGTCTAAAATGGTCTTAAACAAGTAAATTTTTTTTTAAATATTCACAGTCACCATGATGTGGCCTTAATTACATTCAGCAAATGCTTTTCCCCTTCTTTCTCGAGGCTGACTTGGAAAGCAATGAACTGAGGAAATCAGCCAACTGGAACAGAGGAAAAAATAAGCTGAATTCATTTTCAGTCAGGTGGCCTCATTGTGGAACTATCTTCTGGTAGCACTCAGTTCCCCTGAATGATGATGCCACCAAGCAGCACATGAGAGAGGGCAGATTTGATTCCTGAAGTAACATGCATCTAGTAAACGCCATTTAAACGATTAGGTTGTGCAATTTCTAGAATGATACAGATATTGCTTCCGATATTCCTGCATGATTCATCAAGCTCCCCACAAAAACACCGTGAGATCTTTGACCAAAATGAACACAAAGAGCTCATCAGGTATGAGTAAATTCTGTGAATGTAAATTGACAGCAGCAAATGCTTCATGAATAAATAAATTTCTATTTCATTATGCTGAATAAAACCAGGAGTATTTATTGTTCATGATACAGTTTATGAAGGGTTTAAAAATATTATATATTGAAGGAGCTAAATTTTGACTAATTTTTAATAAGAACAATGACTATACTGTATGTGTGTATATATATATATATTTAGACTGAACTCATCATCAGGTATAGGAAAATGGCAAGTCTAGGGTCAATCATTAGAACTGCCTCTCATTTATCATAAATGATCACTGGATTCAATAGCCATCCTGATGGTCTTAAAAATTCATTTGTTAGTTAGAGTGTATGTCTGTCTGCTTGCAAGAGGCACTCATTTCAATAGTGGCTTACACAAAATTTTTTTTTTCTGTTTAATTTTTCACTCATTTCAATAGTGGCTTACACAAAATTTTTTTTTTCTGTTTAATTTTTGTTTGATTTAACACTTTACAGATAGTAAATGCAAGACTAGTATGATGGCTCTGTTACAGAAATGCATTCAGGGACCAGTTGTCTTCTATCTTACTGCTGCATTATTTCTGCGATTTTTCTCTTCAAATGTTGTCCAAGTTGGCAAAGTTTGTATTTCAACCAGCAGAGAGGACGAAAAGAACAACCCTTAGATTTAAGAACACAAGTCAGAAGATGTATATTTCATTTGCATTCATATGTCATTTACGTAACTTAGTCATAGTAATATACCTGACTGCAAAGATGAATGGATAATGTTGCACTATTCTGGCCAATTTTGTACTCAGCTAAACTTTCGATTTTGCTGGAGGAAGGGGAGAATAGATAACTGAGATCACTAGCAGACTCTTCTATAGATGGGAAATATGTTACACCTTAAATAGGTAAGTAACAAGAAAATATTCTTCAGGAAATCAGCAGAGAAAGAATTTCACATAGTATATGGGGTTCAATTCCTATCTCGTGTCTAGTCATGAGGTGTTGAAAAGTGCATCTTCTGATAAAGCTGAAATCTTCAGTGCTCCATAGACTAACCACCAACAAATGCAAACTGACACTTCTGAAATGGATTAGTGTGCATATCAACAATCTCCTAATGGCTTTCATCCTTTCTATCACATTTGACCTTGCCTTTTGGAGGCATTTGATAAATGATTAATTATTCATTCTAGAACTTGATCCTTGAACAACTAAACTACTTCCCGGAAGCAAATATGGATGTGTATTAGGGCATCAGAATCAATCAATTATTCATTGATGGTATGCTTTGTATTTGTCTAGCGTGTGACAATCTCCAAGTTAGACGGTCTGTAAGATATAAAAATAATGGAATACATGGTCTCTGACCTCAAAGGAGTTACCACTAGAATGAAATAAATACTAAGCGGGATGTGTGGGCTGGGTTCTTATGACTGACTATGTTAGTATCTGTCTTCAGGGTCTTCCATTCAATGCTGTGAGCCTGGGCCAAATTACTGAGGAAAGAAAGAGGATTCAAAACAAAACAAACTTGAACAAAAAGCCCTTCAAAATCTGAAAATGTCCCTCATTGAAAAATGTGGTTGTATTTAAGGAAAAAGAAAAATACCATGAGACCTAAATTTGAGATTAAGATGATAATTTACTGTTCTAATGCATACAGGAAGAAGTGGAGAAGAACATATACAGCTCAGATATGAGCACCTTAATGAGTTACTGATGGCAAGAAAGAGGCAGAGAATAAGTATCACATCCTGGGGATAGAAGAAAGGGAAAATCGGAATACAGAAAAAGGAGGCTGAAGGCAGAGAATTACAGCTCAGAGAGGAAAACTCAGCATGGGGACCCAGGACAGTTTGTCAGTCAGTTCCAAATCAGGGGACCGAGGGGAAGGAAAGTCCAGGTTTGTATTTTCTGAATATGGTAAATTTTCATTCATTGAAGGATACATACTCAGTTCCTAAGATCTGTAGGTCTTTGATAGATTGGAGCCTATCAGGAGTTTCCTTATTCCTTTGACTTTAGAGATTTTTTGTTGTTTGTTTGTAAATACAGAGTCTCGCTCTGTTACCCAGGCTGGAGTGGTGCAATCATGGCTTCCTGTAGCTTCAACCTCCTGGGCTCAAGTGATCCTCCTGTCTCAGCCCTCCCACGTAGCTGGGACCACAGGTGTATGCCACCACACTTGGCTAAGTTTTTATATTTTTTTTGTAGAGACAGAGTCTCACTATGTTGCCCCGGCTGGTCTTGAGTTTCTGGACTCAAGAAATATTCCTGCCTTGACCTCCCAAAGGGTGAGGGATTACAGGTGTGATGGAATTTTACAGGTGTGAGCCACCACATCCGGGCAGAGATGCTCCTTTACATGTATTTACATGGAACAATTATGTTCATATAGCTTGGCATCTTGAGAAAAGGCCAGGGGTCTCCTTTAGACAACTAGTCCTCTCTGTGGTCAGGAGCAACAGCTGGCCCCACCAGGATGTAAGAAAATCATGTGAGAGAGGCAGTAAAGGGCAGTTCTGACAGCATGTAGGATTCGCAAGGTTTTTATTACATCCCCTTTGTGACTCCTTCTGAGTTGCTTCTTCTATGAACTGCTTGGTATATAAGGTTTGGCATGACGCCTGGTATAGCAGGCTCATTGGTGAGTTTAAAGTAAAGGCTATTAGACCACATACTGGGTGTTGTATGATGAGGCACAATGGTGTTTGGAGGGAGATGTAATACTTTGTACTGCCACAGAGATAGGGTTGGTCATTTGAGAGACAAAGGCATATAGCAGGAGATGGTGAGAAAAGTAGAGGTTCAACAACATAAAGATGTTTAAGAATTTTATAGCAAAATTAATTCAACAAGTTCTCGGTCTGTACCAAAGGCTAAGTCTTGTTTGAGGCCTCTTTTTGTCTGCTAATAATGCCCCCTTATTGACAATGTTACCAACATGATACAAAAGCTTAACAATTGTTGTTTAGATTTTACGTTCAGCCAGCGATTTTTTTAAAATTTGTAAACATAACAAATTTTAACCTTTGCTTTAAAGACTTTTGAAAATATTTGGTCTCATTTTCATGGTTTTGTTAATTAAACACCTTTTACACTTCTAACTGTACTTAGAGTTTAGATTGCTATTTAAAGCACTAAATCAACACACAGCGCCTTCTTGAGCATTAATATTTATTTTTAAATTATCACTTGTCAAAATGCATTTAACTCTTTAAGGAGGGAAATAGCAAGATGATGAAGTTGTTTCAGAACAGTGTAGGATATATAGAAGTATATGTAACTCCTGACAGAAAAAACCTGGTATAAAAATGTAAACTTACATACAAAACTGATCAATGCACCGTAGGGCAATGCAACTATAACTTTGTGTTCTGATCTTTTCTCTTGGACAGAAGTCATTTGGCTGTCTGTAAGACAAAATTCATTTATGCCACTCTCAGACTAGAATCTGTCTCTTGGCCATTTCCTTTCAACAAGTTAATCTTTATCCTTACAGAGTTGTAAAATGCCTTAATCGATAGTAAACAATATATATGTAAAAAGAGGATACATACTTATAAAGAATGAGATACTATTTGGATCTCGTATTAGGCAATGACACAGAATGATAGTTCTCCCTTTGCCTATTTCCAAGTTTCAGATTTGTTTTTCCTTAGTGTACCACTCCTAATGATTTCAACTAGTCTCTGAAGATGTTTTTTGACTTTTAAGTTCGGAAATACGTGTGCAGGTTTGTTATATAGGTAAATTGGTGTCCTGGGGATTTGTTGTACAGATTATTTCATCACCCAGGTATTAAGCCCAGTACCCATTAGTTGTTTTTCCCGATCCTGTGCCTCCTTCCACCCTCTCTCCTCCAACAGGCCCCAGTGCATGTTGTTCCCCGATCTGTGCTCACGTATGCTCATAATTTAGCTCTCACTTACAAGTGAGAACATGTTGTCGTTAGGATTTTGTTCCTGCATTAGCTTGCTAAAGATAATGGCTTCCAGCTCCATCCACGTTTCTGCAAAGGATGTGATCTTGTTCTTTTTTGGGAAATTTTTATTTTTATTAAAAATATTGCCTGATCTCACTGTTTCGATCTGATTTGTTTACGTATGCGCAGCAGAAGGTGCCAGTTGACACACTTTGTAATACGGTCAGCAAATCAAAAGTCACATAGTGTTAAATAACTAAGACTAAAAAGCTAATTTCCATTTAGAGAATTTGAAAGAAACCTAGGATTGGATTTTTAATACGCTTTATTATCCTAGGGATTTTTTAGGTCATAGGAGTAGGATTAATATTTGCTCCCATATTAAATGCGTATGAGACCAAACCCCTGAAATTCATTTTCAACACATTTTATCTGCAGTATCAATAAATGTGTTTGAATTCCTCCTCTAAAATCTGCTAAGTAATTTATCTGACAGAAGATGACTTATCCTCTTACGTGTAAGGCTGGGACACTGTCAGTTACAGACCTGTACCAGATCATTTGCCTAGGAGGGCTTTCTAGTCATTGATTCCAGACAAAAAGTACAGCCCTTTATTTTTAATGGTTTGCTTTGACACTTGAGTAAATACAATTTATTCTCAAATATGACACTCCAGAAAATTCAAACATGATTTGAACAATTGTTTTGTTAAATTGGATCCTGATTTTCAAAGCAGAGGACTGATGCTTGTTGTATTAATTAAATCACCATTAAATCACCACAGCGCCATTGAATGTGAAAAAAAATCAGAAAAGTGTTCGTTCCTGATTTTCTTAAATACCCATCAAAGGCGATAAAAGAGCTTGCAAAATAACATCAACAGTATACCAAACAAATAACCATTATGAACTGTTCTTTTTCAGTTCACTCATTCTTACTTCGTTGATTTTTTGTTCTATGAGATTTGGGGCCTATAGTTTACTTTTATGAAATCTTCTGCATCTGGATAAAAATAAGTTCTGTAATTGTTGACTCAGTCCTGTGTCACACTCTGACATTTGTCTGTTATATCAACTCAGAAGCCAGTATTATTAGTCTTTCCTTGAAGTATTAATAGTTAAGACTAGCTAGCATAGTTTTATCCATGAAGCTCTGAGACTGACCTTTGTAGCAGAACAAATGTCTAGCCTGCTGTAGTTTTTAGCAGAGCCTCTGAAAAGCATGAGAGAAGAACAGAAACCACTTATAGATAATAAGACTTGATGACTGTGTTTAATTTATTACATTAACCAACAATCTCAAGAACGAAGAAACATAAAAATACTTTATCATACGTACAATAAATAGCTGGTTCAAAACACATTGATTAGTGTTTTCTGGAAAGAATGAGAACCATTTTATGAACACAAGGTTACTACTAAATATTCAGGACCTTCCTCTGAAATCCACAACCTCTGCAACATACTTAGAACAACAGCAATTTGCCTGAGTGAAACTGATCTAAAAGAGGGTGAGTTTCCCTTTTAATGTGATTGCTCTTTTCATAAAGCCAATGGATTGCTGAAGTAAGTAGAAATATGGAGCATACCAAAAAATAATCTCTAGCACTCCTCTTTTTTATCAGGTTGGTGCAAAAGCAATTGTAGTTTCTGCCATTACTTTTAATGGTAAATAATATTTGGTTTTCCAGAGACACACCTGGAAATCTCAAATACAGCTTAAATGTAAAAAAATCTTGACTATTTTTTTTTCTTTTTTTAATTTAGGAATTATTTCAGGGGACAAAATCACAAGAGTTAATGTGGTTAACGTGATTAAAATAATACAATATAATTTTTTTGAAAGCAATGAAAGGTTTTAGATTATTACCTATAAATATGAGGAACAGTATAATATCTAAAATTACAAATCTGAGTATCACCATCATAATGAATGTTATTCCTTTCTTTCAGAAGTGAGAAACTTTTACTCAATTATTTTAAATAATCAAAGACACTAAAAAGTTGACATAAAGCATAGAAAGTTACTCTGGTGAGATACAAAGTTTCTGCCAACTAAAAAGATTACAGAAAGGGGATGGATCAACTTTTACTCTCCTTCGTTATAAGCAGACTGGATGGTCTAATACCAATTTATCATTTTAATAAGAAAAAACAAAATTTTAATTTTTCATTATGATTTGTAACATTAAGTATTCACATACTCTTTAAACAAACAACTCTATCAAAATTGAGCACATTTGCTAAAATTTAGCCCAATTTATAGTCTTTTGAGACTTATTGTTTGTCATTTTTATAAATGAAGGTGAATGAAGTTTCCTATTTGTATGCAAATCTTCTATAACCTCCTAATTCTGTTCAAATTTTATAAAAAAGTACATTCCTTACTCTGCATACATGTATTTCTGTACAGCTTCTAATATAGTCTAACTCATTTACATGAGCTTAGCTTTTATGCAAAGTAACTAACTCTTACTTTGTTACAATTTTGACAACTGAGAACTGTCTCTAAAACAAGGGAATTTCAGAGACCGGCAAAGTTCATGAGTACAGATAGTAACAACCTACAGCCACATACGTACCAGTCACATCATTTAAACAGGTAAAAAATAAAAGCACACTTGTTAAAATAACCCAGGGATACAGTGATTTTATAGCATAAAATATGAGAAAAATATACAATGTATGAGATTATATACGTATATACACATATGTGTTTGTATGTGTGTGTGTACATGTGTGTAATGCTTAGTAACCGATGTTTAATAGTCAGTTTTGAAAATCATCCAGGTATTCTGAATTTATTCATCAGTTAAATCTATCACTATCAGTGCAAAGTTGCAAATTTATCTGATCTTAGAAATTTAATATGACACATTACATAATATAATTACTCTTGATACTGAAAATTTCAAAATCACAATTCAAATTTTCTGGAACACAAGTTTATGTTTTTCTTAATTGTAAACATCGTATGGAGGTAACATTAGCTTATCTGGTGAGTAAATAAGAAGTTGCATAAGCTCAGATTATTTAGTCTTGTCATTTTAAAAAAAGCAAATTATATTATATAGCAAGTATTTCTGCCTTACATGTCATGGATAAAACCAGAGATTTGCCCAGGGATTTATTTTGTTAAGATAAATATGGATTGATATATCTAAAAAGAGAGAGATAGTTACAAAACAACAACAAAAAACTACTTTTGAGCTGACAGTTTTTGTGAGAATAATTTTTCTACTTTTATATCTAGCATATACATTTTAGTTTATGTTTTTTCTAGGAATATTTGTGTTTCTCTATATATGATATATATAAACCTATAGTTCTGCAAAGCAATTAAAACAGCAGTTTTATTTAAGAGGTTTTATGGTGTAATTTATTCAAATATTCCAGAGCTAGGAAATATTTCAAATTCACATAATGAGAAACAAAAGTTTTTTTCAATTATAGAAACACAAAACATACAGAGATTCATATTTGCCTTTACAACTTCATAGTCAAAGTGAACATAAAACACAAAAATCACTCCAGTTGAGATTTCCACTTGCTGTCTCTTTTCCAGTGTGACATGATATTGCATCAACACAAATGACTGGAGAGCAGATTCCTTGTCACCTCTTGCCTGCCAGAGAAGAGATCTGTATTGCTACATGACAGAGATGGTAGATGAGCCAGACAATGAAGCCACATTCTCAGCCATTACTAGGGAAATGGCCCTGTGGAAGCCAGATTAGATTCAAACTTGGCCACTATCAGAAACAATAGCCAAAACAACAACAACAAAACAAAAAACAACAAAAAAGCAGAACCAGAAGAAATGACGGAAGAGAAAGATTTGCTGGAGGTAGTGTCATCACTAATTAGGATTAATTTCAGAGACCAAAGAAGTATCTGAGCCTAAGAATTCTACTTCTTAACCAAGACCATTTTAACGGCATCAACAGCTGAATCCTCATAGGGATTTCAATAGGACATCCAATAACTGTCACAGATAATTTTTAAATAGTTGAAAATGTAACTTTCTTACAAATGTAAACTAAGCATGTGCCGAAGATTTCTTGAATTCAATAATGAGGGAAGCAGCAATGGGGGAAAGCTGATTGCTAAATAATTTTTATAAATTTTATAAATCTCATTCATAAAGCAGTGTACCTGAAGAAGTTTTAGTTCCAATAATGAGCATAAACTGAATAAGATTTTACTTAAAATCATTAACCAAATAATTGCTAAATTTTACATCTTAAATTGAAGTTACAGAGTTGATATTCTAATAAGGCTAAATTATATTTAATATATAGCATATATTACAATATAACATATATAGTATATATCATCTATAATATATAATGCCAAATATGTTTATATTACTTCTTAACACAAAAATTATCTGTAGCCCATAACTGTGGATTCAAATGTAAACATAATCTAAATTGTTTTTCCTATTTTATATATTTTCTGCTATCAACCAAATTGATCATTTAATAGAATTTTCATTTCCATTTCATATATATATTTATATATTGTCTTTAAAGTATTTTTTTTTTTTTTTTTTTTTGAGATGGAGTCTCACTCTGTCACCCAGGCTGGAGTTCAGTGGTGTGATCTCAGCTCACTGCAACGTCTGCCTCCCAGGTTCAAGCGATTCTCTTGCCTCAATCTCCCAAGTAACTAGGATTATAGGCTCGTGCCTTCATGCTCAGCTAATTTTTGCGTTTTTAGGAGAGATGGGTTTTCACTATATTGGCCAGGCTGGTCTCAAAACCCTGACCTCAAGTGATCTTCCTACTTTGGCCTTCCAACCTGCTGGGATTACAGATGTGAGCCACCACGCCTACCCTTTAAAATTCTAACTCTAAATATTTTTTTAAACTTGATGGGATAATAAAGTACACAAATATATATATTATTTAATATTAAAGACTTTAGATATTGCTGGAAAAATGCACTCTCCCATATGTCTACCATGCCAAAATAAGAAATATTTGAAATGATGTTCAATTTAATTTTGGCTTATTACTTTAAACCAGCATTTAGATTAGTTGTCTGCAATTGGCTTTAAAATATTTAAGCATAGAAAATATTATTTTAGGACTAAACTGGGTAATTTAAAATAAGCCATAATTCCACTTAGTTGTTTTCTCTAGGAATTCAAATCCGAGGTGGAATTAGCTGCTTAGAAAGGCTATGCTCCAGAGGTGATTACTACAAACATGTCATTTCTCTTTATCTCTGATTAACACCAGATGGTTTGGCTTAAATTAGAATTATTTGTTCTGCAATAACATGTTGTGTAATACAAATAATTTATACCATTATCAAGTAGGGAATGATGTCACTTTAATGTAGAAATTATATTAATTCAGATATGAAGTTTCCCAGCTTGTTCATTATGCACCACCAAATCACTGCAGGTAGACATCAAGTACAATAAGGCAGCTACATGGAGTGAACTGGAAAAATACAATGCTGTGTACCATGCTTGGTCAACCTAGATTCTTCCTCTTGGCTCTGCTGGGCCACATGGTCTCTCTGGGAAATTTTTATTATAAACTTTATCTGCTCTTTTTGCATCTTGTTCTCATCTAACATAACTCAACAGCCTCACCCTTTCTTTATGCATTTTTGAATGAAGTAACTTCAGCTTATTTTTAATCATGAATGAAATCTTAATATATTCAAAATGTCAGACGTTAGGAAAAATGAAAAACTATATGATAATTTTTTTCTTAAATAAATCAAATAGATCAGTTGCTTGTGTTACTGAACAATATTTAATGCTCTCTGTTGCCAGTCTCTCTTTTTCAGAAGAGACCTCTGTTTAGAGGAATAAAGTTTTTTTTCTATCTCTTGGCCTATGGCTTATTTTTATCAATATAACACTTAAACTTTCTGTGGACACTTCATAGCAGCATAGCCTAGGATTTAATATCACAGACTGTGGTCAGACTGCTTGATTCTTGGCTGCAACGCTTACTGTTTGCCTCGAGGATGTGAGAATACTTTATATTAAAATATAACTTCTTTAAATAATATAGAAAAATTCAGGGGCTACATTTTTCTTCACTTTTTCGTGATTTGGGTTTTTTGGGGGAATTCTTCTACTTCAATAAAGTTAAATTTGCTGAAAAATGATTCAGTGTATCCCCTAATTTTCTAATCTCTATGGGACCTGTAGTGATGTCCCCTCTTTTTTGTGTTATTTTTCAGCCATTGTTTTAAAATTCTTTTAGTTCATCTAACTAGAAGTGTAATAATATTGATTATTTTTAATCAGTTTTTAGATTTATTGTTTTTCTCTTCTTGTCATGATTGTTTCTCTCTTCTTCATAATTTATTTATTAATAGTTAAACCTTTATTATTAATTCTTTATTATGCTAATTTTGACTTTAATTTTTTCTTCTATTTTTAGCTTAATCAGGTTGAAGCTTAGATCATTGATTTTAAAACTTGTATTCTTTTCTAGTATAATCTTATAAACTACAAATTTCCCTGTAAGTACTGTTTTAGCTTCATACAACAAAGTTTAATATATTCTGACTTTAAGTTAAAAGTATTTTCTAATTTTCTGTAACACCTGATTTATTTTAAATCATGTTGTCTGATTTCTAAGTAATTAATTTCTAATTTAGTTTTATTAAAATCAAAGAGCAATCTTTTCATCCTATCAAATTTTTGAATTGTGTTGAGACTTATTTTATGCTCTAACTTGTTGAACATTCCCCGCCTATTGAGAGGAAAACATTACAATCTAGAAGAATAATTGAGAATCTGTCTATTGTCTTTTGAAGTGTCAGATTTTGCCTTTTCTTCTTTTTTTAAATCTTTGTTTTCAGGTAATACATATTTAGGATTGAAAAATATCTTTATATTGCAAATAAGTTGACTCCTATTGTAACATGGAATGTCTCCTTTATCTCTGGTACCAGTTTTTGTTATAAAGTCCAATTTGAAATCAATTTAGCCCTATTGTATTTCTTAAAACTAAGAATATATATCATATCATTATTTTGCCATTAATTTTACATTTTAATCTTGTTATTAAGTCTCCTTAAGTAAATATTGCTTGCTTTCTTTTAACTAATTAGTTTCATTGTATTGAAAATGAACTTATTTTAGAAAGAACCTGTTTGGAACTCCTATGTTTAGTCATTTTTATGTTTTTAACTTTTAATCATTTGGAACATTTATATTTAAAATAATTTTCCATATATTGGGATTTATCTCTGGATATGGAGGTTTTAAAAAATCTTATATGTTCTTTGTCCATTTACTCCTCTTTTCATGAGTTTATTTTTTAGGAAGGCATTTTATATCCGCTGTTGGGGTGTTTGGTTATAGTACTTTGATTTTTAAAAAATATTTTGTAGTGTTTAATTCTAGGATTTACATTAAGTGTATAGCCTACTTCTATAAACTATAACAACACTTTACACATAAGTACCTCAATTATCTAGGCGCATTGCTTCTCCTATCATTCATTCTATTGTTGTCACACATTTTACTTCTACACATTATAAACCCCCAAGCATCTGTAATATTTGATTTAAACAATTATATTTCAAACAAAAATAAAATATAAAATATTTTACATTTATTCATAAATTAACCATTTTTATGTTCTTGTTGCATAGATCCCAGTTTCCATCTGGTGTCATTTTCCTTCAGCCTGGAAAACTTGATGTAGAATTTCTTATAGTTCAGGACTACAGACAAATATTGATAAATCATACAGACTTTTTTGTCTTATTGTTATTTTGCTTTCATGTTAGAATTTGCTGGTTTTATAATTCTAAGTTAACTGTTTTCAGTTTTTTAAAGCTTGCCTAAATTTAAAAGACATTTATTAAAATTTTTATTTTTGCTTGTCATTACATTTCGTGTATGTGTGTGTGCATTTTCTTTCCTGCTTTATCATTTATTCTCAATCAGTTGATTATAAAGTGACTGTGTACTGTTTGTTAGTTTTTGTATTGCTTGCAGTTTGTACTAGTTTTTGGATCTCTAGGTTTGTGAATTTCATCAAAATTGAAACATTTTCAGATATGATTTCTTCCAATGTATGTTCTGCTTCCTAGCCTTTTCTACGACCTCAATTACATGTGTGTTATTATTTCATGAGCGACTTAGGCTCACTTTCTTTTCTTTCCTTCACTGTGTCTTCTCTCCGTGCTTCATTTTGGATGTTTTATGTTACATTGTTTTCAGTTTCTCCAGTTATTTCATCAAATCCACTGTAAATCCCATTTAGAGAAGTTTCCTTTAATATATTTTATTTTACATCTCTTTTAGAGCCTTAGCTATTTCCGTCATTCTTGCCATTTATTTATTTTTTATTGTCAGGTTTTTCTCCTGATATGGGTCATATTTTCTGCTGTTTTAGCAAGGATGTTGAATATCGTTCATTCTAAACTGTTAAGTGCTGGATTTTGTTATATTCTTTCCAGTTTGCTGAACTCTGTTCTAGTAGAGAATTCAACCACATACAATTAGTTTTAGCTTTTCTCTGTTTTTTGTTTGTTTGTTTGTTTGTTGTTTTTCTTTTTTCTTTTTTTTTTTAAGTTATTTATTCATTTGTGTTTTTGTGGGGGTACAGGAGCATTTTATTTTGAGACTAAGCCTATTTTAGTCTACCGCTAAGGTCCAATTATTCTGTGTTCTTTACTGCGTACCTCTGGTATTCAGCAGATTTTGACCCTTCTGGCCTTCCAAACCCTAAAATTTTGTGTTAGCCTGGGAATTGCTCTCTCCCTAAATTTTTCTTGCTTGTCTGTATGGAATTTAATTGAGGGCACATGCCAATTGGCATTTAGCCAAAGTCTCACAGACCTTTAATTTCTGGAATTGTTTTTCTCTGTGTAGTTCTTCCCTCTTGGGTATTTTAACTCCAAAATTCTAGCTGCCTCAGACCTCCTTGAACATCAGATTCAGTTTCCTTAACACAAGTAGACTTGCTGAGCTTGGTTTAGTTTCCCTGTCCCACACTACAGTCTTCAAATTGTTCCCCAAGCAGAAAGCAAAACTACAATAGGATTCACTCTCTCCAGGACTGCAATGCTGCACTGCCTGCTGTCCAGTGACTCAGAACTCATGTTTCCTTTATTTTCTCCAAATGTTAGTTGTTTTTAGTGGAACAGTGATTCTAATAGGAGTGACTTTTTCATGGACTGAAAGAAAGTCACCAAAACACCAGGCTAATTCAATGTTTGTGTAAACTACAAAAGTTCACATTTTTTGAAGGAAGACATATTCTTTTATTTATTTATTTTTTTCCCAAGACTTGAGTCTTGCTCTTTCGCCCAGGCTGGAGTGCAGTAGTGAGATCTCAGCTCACACAACCTCTGCTTCCTGGATTCTAGTTATTCTCCTGCCCCAGCCTCCCAGGGAGCTGGAACTATAGGCACCTGCCACCACGCCTGGCTAATTTTTGTGTTTTTGGTAGAGACAGGGTTTTGCTATGGTGGCCAGGCTGGTCTTGAACCTCAGACCTCAAGTGATCTGCCCACCTCAGCCTCCCAAAGTGCTGGGGTTACAGGTGTGAGCCACCATGCCTGGCAAAGGAAGATGCATTCTTAAGTATAAACAAATCACATTAGTGTTAAAGCTGACTTTCTTATTTATTCATGGTAAGATATTAGTATTTATTCAGTGTCTGTCGCTAAACAAGGATTCATTTTAAATGCAAATAATTCTATGCTCTTACCTTTTGCAAATTTAGTCTTACTTGAAGAAACTAGTACTCCACTTTTACTTTTTAGTAAGGCTTAAAGTATGGGAAATTGATGGTTGGTTTTTGCGAAATAGATTTCTGTTGAAGACAAGCATTAGTTCCGTTAATATTGGTATGACAACTTCTACTGGAGCGCTAAATTTCTTTTGACAAGTCGTCAGGGTGTCCTTCGTCTCTTATATAGGCTCTCATAAGGATCAGAAACTTTAATGATAGTGCCAAGAAGACTGACTCTTTTATTGAGGCAATCTAACCTAGGGGTTTATGGAATGTTCAAAGGTCGGAAAATCAAATGCTGTGTGAAATAATTTAAGGCTAGCTTAAAGGGTGGCTTCATTGGACTTCCAAAGCAGAAACAGAAAAACCTAACAATATAGATCATATTGTACCTGTAAAGGCAGGCAAACCAGTGTAGAATCTCAGAGCTCAATATTCAGAAGAAGCAATAGGGAGTCAACAATTGTAAAGGCTTTTTATTCCCTTAAAATGTTTCCGGTCTTGACTTGAGCATTTCTGTGAGGTGTCACGTTGTACTGTCAATAGTTTCATGCCAAGTCTCATCTTTCTATACATACCAAGACTTCACGTAAACAGAATGGGGTTTTCAGATTTTCCCACTAGATATTCAGGAAAAATATACTCATAATCCATGAAGAGAAAACTATAAACTGAGGTAATCTCTGCTACATTAGTCTGTTCTCATATTGCTAATAAAGACATACCTAAGACTAGGTAATTTATAAAGGAAAGAAGTTTAATGGACTCACAGTTCCACATGGCTGAGGAGGTCTCACAATCATGGTGGAAGGCAGAGGAGAAACAAAGGCACATGTTACATGGTGGCAGGCAGGAGAGTGTGTGCAGAGGAACTGCCCTTTATGAAACCATCAAATCTCATGAGTTTTATTCACTATCATGAGAACAGCATGGAAAAAACCAGCCCTCATGATTCAATTACCTTCCACTTGTTCCCTTCCATGATGTGGGATTATGAGAGCTACAATTCAAGATGAGATATTGGTGGGGACACAGCCAAACCATATCATCTACTATTCCAATTACAATGTTATGGACTGGGAATCATAATAGTCTATCATAAAGTGATTGGAGTATGTATTCTAATCTAGCCCTAAAAGAAAAACCTATTCTCTTTTTTAAGTCTTTCTTCATGAAACTGGCAGGGTTGTGTAGTGATATAGGTGTGTGGCTGACTTACAGACAGACAAGCCCATTTTTATGTTTTCCATCTGAGACAACACTGCATTCTACATGAATTGCTTCTCAGATACTGAGCCAGATAAGGCAATTTCAGGTACCAGAAAGGATAGAAACAGAAAGTAATATGATTTTGTCCTGTTTATACTCACCTGGCAGTTTCCTCTGTTATACTTAGAGTCCATATTGCCACAAATACAACCAACACTATGCCCAGTTGTTGCAGTAACATGGATCACAGACTCACATTGTAGGAGCAAGAAGAAATTGGAAACACATCATTAGCTGAAAGGAGAGTGTCTCAACTCCTCAGCCTCCTTAGTACTTCAAAAATATAAATGCTTCTTTACATCCTTGAAAGTAGCACATGTGTCAAAGGAGTGGTAATCATTGGAAATTTATCAGTCATCCATATTCTCCCTCCAAGAAGTCTCCCTATAGTCAGTGGTCTCTTTTAACAGAATAATGATCTGCCCAGAGGCTTCTTGTACCACAAGAAAAGGGATGCTTCTGGCAGGACAGACATGAAGTGAAAAAACATGTAAGGAAAACCAAGAAGCACCAGTTGGTTGAGAGAGAGAGAGAGAGAGAGAGAGAGAGAGAGAGAGAGGGAAGCAGATACATAAAGGATAGACAGACAGATAAGAGATAAAGATAGATAGAGATTAGATAGATACATAGATAGAGAGGATTAGAGCAAAAGAGAGAGTCCTCAGGCTTTTTTTTTTTTTTCCTGAGATGGAGTCTTGCTCTGTTGCCCAGGCTGGAGTGCAGTGGCATGATCTTGGCTCACTGCAACCTCTACCTCATGGGTTCAAGCGACTTTCATGCCTCAGCCTCCCAAGTAGCTGGTACTACAGGTGCGTGCCACCACGTCTGGCTATTATTTTGTAGTTTTAGTCAAGAAGGGGCTTCGCTACATTGGCCAGGCTGGTCTTGAACTCTTGGCTTCAAGTGAACTGCCCTCCTTGACCTTCCAAAATACTGTGATTATAGGTGCGAGCCACTGCACCTGGCCCTCGGGCCATTTTTTTAAACTGGCTGACAGCTACTACCTGCATCTTGATCATATTTTTTCCCAGAATAATTATTTTTCTTCTTCTTTGATTCTACAACATAGAGGTATTCTCAACTCAGTCCCAGGATGATTTTTCTAAAACTTCAGAATGACAAATAATCATACTTTTGATAGCATGACAGCACAAGATCATGACACAATGGCTCTGGTTTCTTACACCATCTTCATTTGCTACAGTACCTCTTATTCATAGGAACTGCTGTTCTAGTACCCTCATAATAAGTAAAGTCATTTAACACTCACAATAACTTAATGAAATAATCCACATTTCACAGATGAGGAAAGAAGTTAAATTATTGCATCTAGTTTACGCAAATATGTGATTATGCAAGGTTTCCTATCCAGGCCATGAGACTAAAAACCAAACTCTGACCCATTATAGTATAATATCTCTTTATAGTCTTCAGAGTCACACACAGTTTTGTGAATATAATATGAACTAAATAAATATTTGTTGAACAGTAATTACTGAGGTCAAATAGGCTGTTTATATATAATTTTTAAATGTTATGGTTAATGTGTACATTACTGGGCACTATTCTTTAAAATATAAGAGGTTTTTTTTGGCCGGGCACGGTGGCTCAAGCCTGTAATCCCAGCACTTTGGGAGGCCGAGACGGGCGGATCACGAGGTCAGGAGATCAAGACTATCCTGGCTAACACGGTGAAACCCCGTCTCTACTAAAAAATACAAAAAACTAGCCGGGCGAGGTGGCGGGCGCCTGTAGTCCCAGCTACTCAGGAGGCTGAGGCAGGAGAATGGTGTAAACCTGGGAGGCAGAGCTTGCAGTGAGCTGAGATCCGGCCACTGCACTCCAGCCTGGGCCACAGAGCGAGACTCCGTCTCAAAAAAAAAAAAATTTGAAAAAAATAAAATATAAGAGGTTTTTGTATACCAAGAAAATATAAGGAACCTAATAACTGTATTAAGAATGACATAATTTTATTTTAATATTACATCAATCTAATAAGGTATGAGCAGATGCATAGAACCGCTTATTTGAAATTTTCTATAATACCACATTTAATTTTCACAATTTTATCAGTTTACCAGGGATTCTAGAACTCCTCTCAGAATTTTATTATTGAACTGCTTTTACATTTTGGTAAAGTACTTTACCTTCTTTCAGTTCCCACTTCTGAAAAAGAAAGATAAATAATTCTTACATAAGTTCAGGAGACAACTCGCAGAGAAGTAAATGAAAGACTCTATGCATTCGTAGAATTCTGGAGTTATGCTTGACCTTAAGATCTCATTTACCCTCCTGGGAATCTAGTTCTTGTAGTTACATATTTTTTCAATTTCCTTTTCTGTGCAGTTCCCAATGGTATCTTAAAAATTGCCATAAGAAATTAAACAAAAGGAAAATGTGGACCCTAAACCATTTACAGACTTTTTTTAAAGACCAATTGTGATTCAATATGTATCTCTTACTTACAATGCCTTATTCTTATATTCTATAATTTAACATGTTATTATTCATTTTGGCTTTAAAATCTCAGTAATTTTTTTGTTGTCTTCTTCTTTGTAGCTACCTTTCTCCCCAACATAAGAATTTTCCTTTCAAACCTCTCATGAACATTAAATATGTTTAGGTCTTCCTTCTTGATTTTATAATACTCTTAAAGTATATTCCAAACTTAAATTTCCTTGCCTTCTATTTGCTTTGTCTCATTAAAGTAAGGTTCTTGATGAGGTCTTCATTCTCTCCAACTCTTTTTTAGGCTTAGCCTGTGTTTCTACCTAATCTGCACTTGAATGTCGACCTAGGGTTTGTTAATATACTCCAAATTCAATGGCATTTTATTACATATTTCATATTTATTAATAATAGACTATAGAATCATCAACTCCTTTAGCCTTTATTCCAATCCCTCAAAAGACAAGATCATTTATTGCTAACACCGTATGTTGCTTTTTTGTGTGCCCTTGTAGTTTTTAGTGTATATGTAATGAGAATGAGAGTATAGGATAAAAGAAAGTATAAATTTAAAAATCTAGGAAACTTAAAAATGTAATGGGTGTTATGGACTAGGAAGTGGTTGAAGGTGAAGATAAGAATGTTAAGCATAAAAGACTAGAAAATGTTGAGCTAGATAAGTAGACAACTGATTGTGCCACTAACAGAAATTTTGAATTCGAGATAAAAACACATTTAGCAGGAATGATTGTGGTTATGCTGAATCTGAGTTGCTGGCAAAGGCAATAAGACATAACTCCTTTACCAGTAATTAGAAATTTATGACTCCAGAATCTAGATTGATATCAGAGTTGGAGATACAGACCTACACATTTTACAAAGAGATGACACTTGAAGCTGTACAAATAGATGGAATTTTAAAGGAAAGGAGCTTCATGCTTGAAAAAAAAGTCAGTGAAGGTGGTTATATTGAGAAATGCTGACATGTAGGCACCATAAAGAAAAAAGTTAGAAAATAAATTGTAAAAGACAGAAAAGGAGGGGTAATAATATCATAAAAGCAATTAAAATCTTTAATCTGAAGTATAAGCTCAAAAAATTAAAACCAGGGTGTCTATGTGTAGGTAGAATTCAAGATATTTCTGGAAATGATATTTGTAAGTCAATCTATTTTCTTTAAATAGTATTTTAACTTTTTGCATGATTGTAAGCAGAAAAGTGCTGTTACTAGCATCAATCAATGATTTTATTGAACTTCTTATCCTTTATGAGAGATACCTTGGAAACTGAGTATTTTTAGTAATTCACAATACATTTGAATAAGTTATACCCACCTCCTGGTATGTAAGGTATCCATGTGGTCCAGAGTGCCTGATGGTCTAACAGAGGCTGATTCCAGTGATTGCAATTCAGGACCTGAAGAGCCAGATAATTCCCTAATTATATGGGAATCTAAAGAATCAGATGAAGACTAGAGCAGTCTAGTAGTCACCTGCCAAGGGCCATGCTGGTGGTGAAAATCTACCTTCTAAACTGAGTTATAGGAATGGCTACATTCCACTGATATTAGGGTCAAATCAAGAAATCCTGGGTATCTATCTGCCCAGTGTCTATTTTTAAACCAAACATTGACCTTGCACTTATGAGTTTACAAAGGACAACACTGTGGGAAGAAGGGGTTTTCCTTTCTGGCTGTGGTGAGCTTGCTTGGTAGTCTTCTGCACTGCAGGTGGTTTTCCAGAGCCAAGCTCCTGTGCTGTGAGAAGCTTTTCCAGCATTAGGCTCTTGCCGTGTGGTTGGCTTCTCCATCAGAAGTGTATGAAGGACAGCAGCGACTATCTGCCAGCAACTTTTCCCACCCTCCCCTGGATAGTTTTGCATGATAGTAGCTTTAGGGAGATATCTTCCTATAAACAGCCTTCCAAGGCCCTAGAAGGGATTTCCAGCAAGTTGCATCAGCATCCATCACAACTGATTCTCTGCTGAGTGAGCCATGGTCATGTCATCTCTCACAAGACCTGGGTCTAAGACTGGGGTGATGGTGTGTGTGGAGTTTTTCCTTGGTGTTCATGTCAACTCTAGGGTTCGTGGATGCTCCTTGTATCTGCTATTCCTATACTCTAGATTTCTCATTGTTTCTTATTAGACATCCCTCATTATTCCAACCTATTGTTACAGTGAATAGTACTTTATATTTCAGTTTCTCCCTTCAAATTACTGCATAATATTCTCTACTAATTGGACCCAGACTGACATATTAACCAAATGGCATCCTAGAATCAAATTTATGAAACAAAATGATATTTCATTATGAATCAGAGATTATGGTACTTAGCATAATTAGATGGCATAGCTTCTCCAAATCTCTGTCGCACATGGATTATTAATCTAAATGTGAATGAGAAAATAATACACCTTTTGGAATAAAATTTCAAGGAATATATTTATAACCTTAGAAAAGACAAATATCCCTTACACAGAACCATTGCAAAAATCATGAATATTTAAAAAGACAAATTGTATTAAGTTCAAATTAAGAACTTTCATTCATCAAGAGACACTATTACATGATCAAAAAAACAAGCTGGCTGCATTTAGTATATAAAATATAAAAACTCATAAATCAATGGAAAAGCCAACAGCCTGAGAGGAAAACAAGCAAAAGACTTGAACATTTTGCAAAACAAGGTAGAAACCCAAATGGCCAGTAATAATATAAAAATGTGTTTAACTTCATAAACATTGTGGAAATACCAATTAAGTCAAAATGTGATACTACTACATTTGTCAGAATAGCTTAAAAAAAAAAAAAAAAAAAAAAAAAAAACAGAGACTAGCAATACCAAGTATTGGCAAGGGTATGGAGCAACTGGAATGCTCATAAACTGTTAGCAAGAACCCAAATTGGCACAACTTTGACAATTTTTTTTTTTGCCTATGACTACTAAAATGAATATATGCATACTAATTACCCAGAATGCATGTGTGACAAAAATATGTACAAAAATGTTCATAATGGCATTATATATATTACTCTAAAATTTAAAAATAGCCTTGCTGTCCGTCAACAATCAGATGGAAATACAAATTACAGTATATTTAAGCAATCAAACATTATACAGAAATGAGAAATAGCACACTATTTTACACACAGAAAGCCAGACAAAAAGCAAATATTTACAAGTCAGCCTTGGTGAATTAATGTCAACTTTTGTGGAAAAAAGTATCTGAATCGAGGCAACTGGGGACTTTGGGGTGCTGGTAACTCCCGAGTCTTCCTTTGAGTGCTGCAATGATAAGTGGATTCAGGTTTTGAAATCTACTGAGGTGCACACTAATGACTTAAACACTTTTTTGGTTGTTTATTATATTACCAGAAAAAAAGTTTTTTAAAATTCCTAAAAATAAGATGGTGCTGCCATGTAATGAGAAAATTCCTTGTGCAAATAATATATGACTGTCCAGTTCTCTGAAGCACTGGAAATACCAAGGGTGGAATTACTCATTGAATTATTATTAATTCACGATTATCTTACTTAATGTTACTTTCTAAAGGTCCTTTAATTGACATTAGTCACTTCTTTTGTCGTCTTTTCATTGGGCCTATAAACTAGCCATTTAGTTATCTCCTTATAACCTGAAGCTCTCCATTTCTCACAGACTTGTGTGATAAATAACAACCAAAAGGATATTACTTGGAGAAGATTTTATGGTTCCCATAAAAATCACCCAGAAAGAGGTCATATGTAACAATTTACTAAATGCAATAACAACAGCTCCTGCTGTATACATTCACTACTCAAATCCAGATTGTAATGGCAAAGAAGTAAGCATTAAAGCATGAATTAAAGCAAAAGTGATAATAAGAACTGACAGAGTCGGCAGGGAAGAATCCTTTCATTCTGTGATCCTCAGATTATTTAGTTTGAACCTTGGAGTCAATAGAAAGTTAAAGTTTTAGGATCTTGAAGTGTATTTTATGATGGAGATGATATGGTGCTCAGTTGGTGGGTTAATGTGTGCTGCTGGTTGCTATGCTTGCAGTTGAAAGAATGACTCACTGCTTCTGTATTTATTATTTATGGATTACATAGTGAGCCAGTAGAGAGAGGGAAAAAGAGAACTTGCAAACTAAAATCAATACAAATAATAGCCTCTCACAAGAGAAATCCCAGGGGGTTAAGCAGCTCTCTTTTGCCTTTCCTCGAGACATCTTTTCCTCTCTGACTTTTTCTTCCTCCGTTTGCTCTGAAAACAATTCTCTATGGATGAGTGTTTCACTATTTCGCTCCATTATATTGTTGGCAAATTATCATTATTAGCATTTTTTTGGCCCTGTATTTCCCTAAGTGATCCATTCTAAGTTAAAAATGGTAGCAGGCAGACTACCCTTTAATTAATTCTATATTCTACTACAATGTGTAGAAAATAAATGTTGGGCAGTGTATGTCATTGCAGACCAGGAAGACAGTAAACTTAATGAATAATCAAATATGCTAACATTATATTTTGCTCTTCCAAATACCCTTGTGAGATTTTATTTCCTTCCTACTAATTTTATTAAAAGTAAGTTTACATAATGAGGTCAAATAAATCTACAGAATGTATTTGTGTCTTATACACACATGATTTTGATCAGGTTCTCCATGTAAACTCATAAAGGATTTCATTTTCCTCACTAGTACTAGACAAATTGTGGTATCACGTTAGTGTAAATAGTACCTCAGTATTAAATATGTCATTAATAGGATCAGAATACAATTTTAAAGTGAGCAAATACAAAACATATTATTTTGAATCACTGCAAACACAGTTCCAAAAAGCAGGTTTTCCAGTGTTTTACTTGTATTAACTAAGGTTTAGTAATAATTTAAGTAGGAGCGAAGAACAGAGTTTATGACTTTCTTTCTTTCTCTTAAGAGAAATAAGTGATATTCAAAATAAAAAAAAAACTCTAAGGTATATTCTTAGATTTTTGGTAAAAATCTATAAAATTCTACATAAAAATCAGAAAAAATAATTTTCTTAAATTTATAAAAATATCAATATTGCACAAAATTATATTTGCTTGTATCCATTTGAACCACGATTTTGGCTATTATATTTATATGGCTATATTATTTTATGGTCAGGTGTCTAATTGGGTTATCTTCTTGACTTCTTTGAGTTATATGAACTGGGTTATATTCATTGTTTTGAGTTAAAAAATGGGAACTTGACATAATATAGCAACAATGACTGATAGTAACTGAGACAAATTATGAAGGGTCTTGCGAGCAATAGAAAGACGTTGGCTTGAAGTATGGGCATGGTAGGAATCCATTTGACAATTTTCACTGAAGAAAACTAGGTGAAGATTTAAATTTTAAAAGCGTCACTGTAGCTGTTCACTAGACAGTGAACTGAAGAGGCCCAGAGAGGAACTGGGAAAACAGCAAGAAATTATGGATCAAGTTGCAAACAGTAAAGATGGTAAATGAAAATGGGTTCTTGATGCAGATTTAAAGATTTACTGTGTCCAACAGGATTTCCTGGTGGCTTGGACATATCGTTTGGGAGAAAAGAGTCAAGAAAGACTATGATGGCTGATGGTTGACCTGAACATTAGAAAGATGGAGTTACTCTTTTTTTTTTTTTTTGAGACGGAGTCTCGCTCTGTCGCCCAGGCTGGAGTGCTGGAGTGGAGTGGCCGGATCTCAGCTCACTGCAAGCTCCGCCTCCTGGGTTTAAGCCATTCAAGATGGAGTTACTCTTAACTCGACAGAGAAAGTCAGAGGAAAAGTAAGTTTCGGGAAACACATAGTAAGTTTGAGATGGCTACTGGACATCCAAACACTAATGTCAATCAGGCAGTTATATACAGGAATCCAGAGTAGAGGGAAGAGGGCTAGGCTAAAGGTACAAATACATCAAAGACATGTTAAGTATTATACATTATTATTGAATATTATGCTGAAAGGATAATATGTTTTCAGAAAATGTTACTTTAGCATCTTGATTTCTGCCAGTAAGCTAAGTAAGTATACATATTGAGAATGAATGAGATGACATTTACAATAAGCATTGTCTAAATATTCCCATACTTTACAAACTTTTTAAAGGGTTAACGAGTACTTAAAATTTGGCAATTAATTATGTCTAAATTTGAAATTATATAGGTGTGTTTATAATATAATACATTTTAAGCATTATAGTAACAGAAATAACATTATGGAGTTTTTAATTTGTTCCATTTTACATTTTCTAAAGCTAGATTTTGCTTCCCTTTTTTACTCTAAATTTATATTATATGTCAGATTTCCATTCCAGTGTTCTAGATTTCAGATAATACCTGCATTTGCATACCAGTAAACCTAAAACCTACCAATTCAAACCAATTCAGATGGAAAGGAAGGGAGACAGTGAATTTACATAACTAAACACTCTAATCCACAGAGTTTGTAGAATAATTGAGTTTCATGGCTTTCAATGACTTTCAGGAACTCAAAGTATCTATTAGATATCACACATTAATGAGTAGCTAATTGTCATATGAAAACATCCAACTCTCAATACTCACCTTTACTTACATTAGAGGCATGCTGCTTGCATATTGCTTCGTTATAAAAGTACTCACAATCTTTTAAGTACAAATCTCTTCCCTAACATTAACCATCTAAACATTTCAAATTAATACATATTTCAAATCAAACAATACCTGATTATTGCATATTTTGTTCAAGATTACTTCAGCTGATACTTAAAGCAATTATGAAAAATTCAAAATTACTGAGGATTTTCTAAAGTTTATTTTTCTCTGACATTTTCCTAATTATTTCAAAACATTGGATCAAATCCTATATTCTCTGTTTTCAAAAAGGTATCACTTTCTTCTTCCTCCACGATCACTTTGCTTCTCAATTATTTTACATACATGATGGCTAATCTTGATACCTGTTGGCCCATTGAATAGTTTTGCACCCAACAAAAACTAAATTGCCCTTTTGGTACTACATTTCAGAAAATAAATGGAGTGAATAAGTATTACAGCCGAACAATTTTCCCGAGTCACTGCAAAAGCATGTATGTAAAAGACTGTGGCCTGAAGCCTCACAAAAGAAAGTCGACTTGAGGGGAGGTATATGGAAATTACAATAATACTGCATTATTTTCTTCCATTTATTAACCAGTAAGTTATCTGGAAACAAAATGTGCATTTTGATCTATGCTTTTGATTTTTGTCATTATTTGATAAATAGTGCAATCTAAACATTCATCAATGATTTTACTTTTGAAAACATTTAGACACATACCATTTGGGGGGAAAACTAATTATAGGAAGCTCTGTTCTTGATAATATAAATCAGAAATGTTTTATTAAAATAATATCTTGACTAAACCACATAAATCACACATCTTAATGTTTTTACCAATAGATATTATGTGTAGTTGTACCAAGTTCAAATCAATAACAGAAATAAATTAATAATGACATAGCAAAGACCATATGGTAAATTCAATTAAATTAATTAAGAGTTTAATTAGAAACAAACATGTGCCTAGCATTATATTAAATATTGAGGGGCATACAAAAGTAGCACAGGGCACCAGATGTGTTCTCCAGATGCCCGAAACATTATTAAAGACACATGAGATGCACACCTGGAATAATTAAAGATGACTTAGAATTTTGGAATAGGAGAGACCTTGTGTAAAACTTAGAACCACTATTCCTAATTCTGTAATGTTAGGTATATTACTTGAATTACTTAATCCTCAAAGCCTCCCCTGTACAATGATGGTAACAAATACATCAATGAGTCACTTAGAGGAGTTAGTGAAATATAAATGAAAATAAGAATGTGTGAACCCTGCCATATTGTAAGCATTTTTAAAATGTTAAAAAATAAAATATGGCAGTTCATGTCAATCTGTGTTGTAATGGCTAGCTACATCGTACCTAACTGAAATGGACTCGGTGGTCCCATGGATATTTCTTTCAGATAAACATAGAAACTGGGCATTCTGGTCTTAAAGCTTGAAACTTACAATATCAAAGGACTAAAACCAGATCATCGCATTCAGACAATGAGGCAAAAGTTTCCCTATTGATCATGGTTGCTTCCTTAACCTTCCTGAGTTCCTTTTTCCCCCCCACACAGTTACATTTCTTCCCTGCTATACAAACGCTTCATGTTGGTCAGTCAGGGAACGAATTTGAGACTGATCACCCATCCCCTTGACTGTAGCACCCAACTAAAACCTTATTCCTTGGCGATAATCATTGTCTCAGTGATTGGTTTTCTGTGTGGCGAGTAGCAGGCCCTAGATCAAACCCCTGGGGTTTCAGCAACGTAACAATATGGAGATGCAACTGTCAGAGGCATGTAAACCAGAGCAACTCCATCTTGAATAGGAGCTGGGTAAAATGAGGCTGAGACCTACTGGGCTGCATTCCCAGACAGTAAAGGCATTCTAAGTCATAGGATGAGATAGGAGGGTGGCACAAAATACAGGTCATAAATACCTGTCTGATAAAACAGTTTCCAGTAAAGAAGCTGGCTAATACCCACTGAAACCAAGATGGTGACGAGAGTAACCTCTGGTCGTCCTCACTGCCACACTCCCACCGGCACCATGACAGTTCACAAATGCCACGGCAACGTCAGGAAGTTACCCTATATGGTCTAAAAAGGGGAGGCATGAATAATCCACCACTTGTTTAACACATAATCAAGAAATAACCATAAAAAAGTGCAACCACCTGCCCTCAGGTTTGCTCTGTCTGTGAAGTAGCCATTCTCTTATTCCTTTACTTTTCAAATAAACTTGGCTTCAGTTTATGAACTTCCCCTGAATTACTGCTTGTGTGGGATCCAAGGACCTTCTCTTGGGGTCTGCATTGAGATCCCTTTCCTGTAACATCTTTCTGGAGACTGCGGAAGGGACTATAGTGTGGAAATCCCCAGCCCAAAGGCTAACTTTGGGTAAGTGGTGGGGTCCAGTAACATCTTTCTGGCTAACTCTGAAGGGATGATAGTAAAGAAACCCCCTGACCCAAAGGAAATAGACTGATCAGCCGACTTTGGGTAAGTGGTGGGGTACCCAGGTAAAGGATAGGATCAGGTTAAGAAGCCCAACTTAGGGGAGTTAGAGTCTCTCCTAAGACAGAGTGGGTTAGAGGGCCCTCTTAATAAAAGACAAGGACACTTAACTGACCTTGCGTTAGAGGCCCAACTTAGGAAGTTTACAGTCCCTTATAAGATTTAGTGAGTTAAAACCCCTCTCAGTAAAGTCCCTCTCAGTAAAGTCCCTTTCAGCTAAGAATGGCTTTGGCACTACAGGATGTTAACTGCTATTCTCTTTGGATTAATCTATTGTGCACTCTTTGCTGAAGGATGTGGGAGGCAGGATTAGGCAAATACAGGATCATGGGACATGGGGAGCTTTTTCCTCCCTAAAAAGGATACTTCAGAGTTCAGGGGACTGCTGGAAAAGATCTCTTCTCGACTGATAAGCAGCCGCTTGAAATTTTCGGTGTCACTGTGATTAGTGGGTCTTTCTCTGGCCTCCCTGAGCACCTTGCCTTCCCCATTCTGCCTCAGGCAATGCTTCTCTGTCTCTCTCTCTCTTTCTCTCTCTCTCTCTGTTTCTGGGTGTGTGTGTTTGTGTGTGTGAACAAACTGGTTAAATGGTAAAAGTTACTGTTTATCTCTTGTAAAGTTTTGATTAATGGAAAAAAGGGTTTGTGAGGCTAGTCTTAAGCTGCAGCCAATCTGGTGTGCTTTGTGTGTCTTCCTGCATCATTCTGTCATAAAGAGGGGTACCTTAGGATAGAACACAAGCTTAGATACCTGTAAGCCTACTGTTCAAAGATGACCCAGCAAACTGGTCATTTACAAACTTTGCTGCAGGTCCCTGAGAAAACTGAACGTGGTTTCCTTCTTGTCTTACATATCCTTAAGAGCTTGACCTTATAACCACATGGCAGTACTATCTGTTGGTCTCCACCATCACAATGGTGGCCTGGGTTCAGTGTTCCACTCCTGGTTTGGAAGATGAGTCCTCTATCTTCTTCTGTGTATTTATGTTTATTATGTGTGTGATGTTTATATATAAAAGAGCTTGAATTAATTGGTTTAATAATAATAATAAGACCTTAAATCAAATATTTTGTCAGAAAAGTAAAAAGTGTAATACCTTTCAGATCATGTAACTTTAGTAATCTTTTGGAAATAAAAACAGTTTTAAAGATTATTGGTAAAATCGAAATATCTTCAAAAATGTAAACATTTAGTTTAAATTACGCAGGTCAGATATTAAACTTGTTAATGCTTTAACATCATAAACTGCTCCTTTGACTTTTGAAAATTGTTCAATTTACCTGCCTCGAAGTTATTAGTTTCTAGAAAAGTCCTGTTGACATGTAGAATTAGCCATGCCCCCAATCTATGAAAAGAAATTTATAAATAAAAGACATTTTATATTATAAAGTCTGCTGTATGGTAAATTCTTGTCCTAAAGTAAAAAGACTATTTCTTTGTAAAAAAGGGATGTTTAGGACAAATCAAAAAGACCAAACATGTCATACAAGGTCTATGTAAGTCATGTAATAATTTATAAAAAGGAATTTTATGCCACAAATGTTGTACAATTTCAAGGTGAGTAGGCCTCCTAAATGCTTCTTAAAATGCCACTATGACTTTCACTGTACAGCTTGACTGTTTTACAGTTATGGAGGCCTGGAACACGTGAAGTTAGATGCTAGAAAGAGCCAGACCTTATCTGTACTTCTGTCTGGGTCCTAGACTCCACACCTAGTACACAATTAAAATTGTGACTTACCAAGGTTTTCACCAAAACCTTGGTAAGTCACTAAGAGTTAACATTGTAACATGTAATTGAGACTAATGAAGAAACAATTTTACATGCAAGTTGTGTAAGGAAAGTGAAATGTGTTTTGGTAAAAGATTATAGAAAGGCCTGGGAATCTGGATTTCTTGCCTGAGTTTAGAGGTTTAAAGGATTGTTTCAAGTTAAAATAAAGCTGAAGATTTAAGCAAAGTGTGGAAGGTCTGAAAAACCACTTGTAAAAGATATTCTGTTTGTGAACATATTGGCTAAAGTTAAAGGGGTATTATTCAGTTTTTCTGTAAATTAAGCATTGGAATAAAAGCACAAGTTTTTCTTAGAGCACTGATCTGCTTTTAAACAAAATTTGTAAAGGGTTATAAAAGTTTTATGAAAATCTTAACTTATGGCCAAACTGATTAAAATTAAATGCATCCATCTATAAGGTTTTATTGAGAATTGGGTTTGACATCAATAATGCACTAATGCCACAGCGACCTTTGGCTTATTTGTTATAAAAAATCATACAAGAAGCATTGTCAAATGTAAAATAGTGTTTGACTTTCTTTGGGCTATATTTGTATAAACATTTATTGATATGTGTTCCAAAATAATGGGAAACTCCTGTAATTCTGATATGACAGTGTATATTAATTAATAATTATAATTATTGTATGACACAAAGGTAACCAGATTTCTTTGTCAATCATGTTTTTGACTGGGGCTGTCCTAAAACTTTGTCATCCACAAAAATTGTCGTGTATTGGTCTTCCTTAAAATGTGCTTTTATAATCAACTATATTCTGAATCTTAAATGCAGGTTTTCTGATAACTTTGGAAATTTTTGTATCAGAATACAGGAAAAAGCTCTCAGTACTCATGGAGAGCTGAAATGTTGATGAATATCAAACAGAACAAGAGTTAACTGCATAAATTAAACTAAAGAAGTCTGAGATATTCTTAACTTTTTGCTTAAAATGTTGTTCATCCTTTGTTTCATTTTTCAGAGTCAAGGAAACTTTACTTTTAAGCTATTTACAGCTTTTGACAATTGAGTAATATATTTTATCCAGGATTTGGAAACTATTTGTGAGTATTCTTAATTTATGGCAATAGAGTTACTTGCACAAGTGCAATAAGAATCTGTTTTCTTTCATAACAGGAAACAGTTGGGGAAACTGGATATTTCACCAAGGCTTTGATTGGAATGATATGTTTTCCTTCAAGGAATCAAACTTTGCTTGTAAAGCCAATAAAAGTCTCCTGAGGAACTGGCCTCAGACATTGTCTACAACAGTCCCTGTATAGCGTTTCCGACCTGTGGCAAGTAAAGAATGTCACTGTCTAACAGGTCCAGGAGCCCCAAGTTATCTTGGGAACCCAAAATAAGAGGAATTTACTCAATTCATAGGTATATGAGGGTACAAAGCCATAGTAGGGCTCGGCACTAAAAAATCTTACCTGAAATTCCTTCTATGGAACAGAGTTCCATCAGAGACAATTTACGAAGAGTTTATGTAGAAAGTAATTATTCTTTTTGCACATTATACAAATAACCAGGCCAAATATAATAGAGCAAATCAGGCTTACCATGATTTGTCTTCAATAAAAATAAGAAAACTATAGAGAGAAATTATGTTTCAAGAACTATGGTACATTTATTATTAGATTCTAGTCTCATCAGTTGTTTTTAAGCTTGTTTCTGTCATGTAGGCTAACCCTGCTTGTTGCTGTGAAACAACCGTGATCTCTGGCTGCTACTCAGAAGAAACAGGAGTGTTGGGTAATGTAAAAACCTGATCAATATTATAAGTCTGGGCACATTGGACTCAGCTAGCAACCCTATATCAGCTTGGTTCCAAGAGTTGCCCAGTTCATGGAAAGACTTCTAATTTAATTTACTTGGCATAATTTTACTTATTTTGCTTTACTGCTGTGGAATATATTGCCATTGTACTCTGTGTAGGAATGCAGGACAAGCTTACTGAATGTTTTAAAAATTGAACACTTATGAATCTTCCAGATATCACCTCTTGTCAGAACTCAAGAGTCATGAATGGCTCTCACCATACTGATGCTTTCTGACTGAGCTCCTCTCTACCCTGAATATGAGAGATCTTAGTAGTTAAGAAGGTCATTGTCCCTATTTAGCCTCAAGAAATTACAGAAGATGGATTTTCATCTCTCTGCAACCTTTAGGATTAACGATTCTCTTATAAAAGGGAGAGGGAAACGTCAGAGGCATGTGAACCAGAGCACCTCGATCTTGAATAGGAGCTGGGCAAAATGAGGCTGAGACCTACTGGTCTGCATTCACAGATTGTTAAGGCAATCTAAGTTACAGGATGAGATGGGAGGTCAGCACAAGATAGAGGTCATAAAGACCTTGCTGATAATACAGATTCCAGTAAAGAAGCTGGCTAAAACTCACCAAAACCAAGATGGTGACAAGAGAAGAGTGACCTCTGGCTGTCCTCACTGCCACACTTCTACCCACACCATGACAGTTCACAAATGCCATGGCAATATCAGGAAGTTACCCTATATGGTCTAAAAAGGGGAGGCATGAATAATCCACCCCTTGTTTACCATATAATCAAGAAATAACCATAAAAATGGACAACCAGCAGCCCTTGGGGTGACTCCATCTATGGGGTAGCCATTCCTTTATTCCTTTACTTTTCTAATAAGCTTGTTTTCAATTTACAGACTTGCCCTAAATTCTTTCTTATGCAAGATCCAAGAACCCTTTCTTGGGGTTTGGATCAGAACCCCTTTCCTGTAATACAATGATTTTGCTATTAAGAGCAAGATTACAACTATGTGCAGGATCAGGCTATGTGGGATGATAGCTAAATTAGCTGTAATTTTTCAGATTGAATGAGCTAATAAGTGATATTTATATTTCAGTTTTGTTTTTATACTCTGTATTTTTTGAATATTTTAATAACAATTATGGATTGCTTTGCAATCAAGAAATTGTATATGAAAAAAATTCATGATGAAGACTTTAAATTTTAAGTGCAACTGAATATGGAAAATTTATTATGAGTGGGTGTTATCATCTCCACTCTTTAATAGTTACAGAAAATATAATGCATACAAGTCATAAACTTAAATTCAGCACAGTATATAATAAGCATTTAGTAAACATTTATTGAATTAAATAGAATTGTCTCCATTATAAGCTTTTGGTATGTAAATCACTCTGAAACTAAGGATTGTAACTAAGGATTTACAAAATCCTTCCAGACATAGAAAGTGTCACAAGACACTTCAGCAGCCCCTTAGTAAATATTTTTTAAGCAAACGAATAAATGAATCCTAACCAACTTAAAGGGCTGTCATGAGGATAAAACAGACAATGCATTCATAGTGCCTGACCCAATACTTGATACATATGGTAAACACTAACTAAATGATGTCTCCTTCCCCCACACTCCCCTTTCCACAGCTCCATCTTTGCCTCTCGACTTAAAATCAAGTAAGAAAGCTATTTTGGGAAGGTTATGCAGGACAGATTTTGGTCTGCTCCTGCGAAGTAAAGTGTGAACCCTGGAATATTCTGCCCAATGAGCATTCTTGTATGCCTGATGCATGGGGCTACCTGGTATCAATTTGATCAGGTAGCTTATGCCAACATGTAGTTGATGAAAAACCCATCTTTTCTCTGGGGAGCTGGAGTTTGAACAGCCAAGGTCATTCCCTTACGGGCTGCATGTCTATGTGATTCACCTCAATCAAAATGCAAGATACCAAGGTGTATGTGAGCGTCCCTGTTTGACAAAACTTGGAATGCATTCTCACATATTTTTTCTAAGAGAATGAAGCATGTCTGTGTGGCTTTCTGGGAGATAAGACATGGAAATTTGTGCCTAGTTTCTCCTAGATTTTGCCCTGTATACCTTTCCCCTTGCTAATTTTAATCTGAATCTCTTCATGGTAATAAACTGTAACCCAAACTCTAACAGCTTTATCTGAGTCCTGCGTGAATCATGGAGCATGAGGGTAGTCTTAGGTAAACTCACCCCAGGGGCAAAAATTTCATTCTAGAATTTGTGAAGAAGAAATCATATCAAATTACTGGAATTGTATTAGGAAGATTTTAGATCCCATGGTAAAATACCTAGACTTCATCTCAAAAGCACGAATTTTTGACCACAGGACATGCATGAAAATTTTAATTTTCACAAGATTAGGTTAATAGAGATTTGCAGAATGAATTAGGGTACAAGAAATCTAATTTCATAATAATGGCATTGGAAAACAATAGGAAAGTAAAATGTTGACCGTTACAAAGAACTAGTTTGTAATTGATAATTGAGCATTTCTTTTTTTTTTTTTTTTTTTTTTGAGACGGAGTCTTGCTCTGCCGCCCAGGCTGGAGCGCAGTGGCCGGATCTCAGCTCACTGCAAGCTCCGCCTCCCGGGTTCACGCCATTCTCCTGCCTCAGCCTTAATTGAGCATTTCTTTTGCCTCATTTGCATTGTCTGGTCAAACTGTCTCAAACAGGCTCTCCTTCTTATTAAAATAAAAGAGATCTTACAGACGTGACAGATGACATTAATCCCTACAGCTGTCATCAAATCTCAATGTTCATTCTACGTTGCTTTTCAGCAGCATTGGATGTAGCCACTACTCCCTCTTTGAAACCTTTTGTATTAGTCTACTAGGGCTGCCCTAACAAAGTACCACAGACTGGGTGGCTTAAACAATAGAAATTTATTTTCCCACAGTTCTGGAGACTAGAAGTCCAAGATCGAATTGCCATCAAGATTGGGTTCTGATAAAGACTTTCTTCTTGGTTTGCAGATGGCAGCTTTCTGGCTGTGTCCTCACATGGTCTTTTGTCTCTCTCCATGTGTGTATGTGTGGTGTGTGGGTCTGTGTGTGTGTGTGTGTGTGGAAAGAGAGATCTCTGGTGACCCCTCCTCATAAGGACATCAGTTCTATCACATTCAAGCTTGGTGATGCTTGGTCACCTCTTTCACACTTACTTACATCTTGAAAGGTCCTATCTCCAAAGACAAGTGACTTTGGGACCTCAGCCTTCAACATCTCAATTTTGGGGGGGTCCATAAGATCTTCGTTTCTTTAAGTTCCTGTAAGACACAGTTTCCTTTGATGTCTTCTTTTCCGCCAACCTTAGGACTGATTTCATGGGTGTGTCACCTGTGCAGTGCTACAGAGCTTCCTACTTAAGAGTCTTATGCTACATTTAATTCTCTGCTGCTGCCTTCTTAAAGTTCTCAGTAATTAAAAAAATTAATACATGTTAATTGTCAAAGCCATGTTAGCTTCACAGCAAAATTAAGCAGAAAGTATAGAAGTTTCCATCTCTCTCTCCTGCACCCACTTGCCACGACGGTCTCCCCCATTATCACTGGGTCCCAGCACAGAGGTACATTTGTTACAATCAGTGAACCTACATTGACACATCAAAGTTTACATTGGGGCTCATTCTTGGTGGTTATACATTCTATGGGTTGTGGACAAATGTAGTATGACATGTATCTACCATTGTAGCATCATATAGAGTAGTTTCACTGCCCTAAAAATCCTAGGTATCCACCTATTTGTCTCTCCCTCCACAAGCCCCTGGTAACCACCAATCCTTTTGTCTCCACACTTTTGCCTTTCCCAGAGTGTCACATAGTTGTATACTCATACAGGGATGTAACCTTTTCAGATTGGCTTCTTTTGCTTGGCATTATGTATTTAAGATTTCTCTGTCTTTTCCTGTTGATAGCTCATGTCTTTTCAGTGTTGAAAAATATTTTATTGTCTGGTTGTACAGTAGTTTCTTTATTCACTTACCAACTGTAGAATACATTGTTTGCTCCAAAGTTTTGGCAATTATGAAAAATCATCTATAAACACTCATGCAAGTTTTTACATGGACATAAGTTTTCAATTCATTTTCAGAAACAACAAGAAATACAATTGCTAGATCATATAGTAACAGTATGTTTGGTTTTATAAGAAACTGCCAAATTATCTTCCAAGTGGTTGTACCATTTTGTTGCAAGCAGGAATGAATGAGAGTTCTGGTTGCTTCACATCCTTGTCAGCATTTGATGTTGTCAGTATTTTGGATTCTAATAGGTTTGTAGTAGTATTTCATTATTTTTTTACTTTGCCATTCCCTATTGATATACAATATCGAACATCTTTTCATATGTTTGTTCACCATCTGTTTATCTTCTTTAGTGAGGGGTCTATTCAGGTCTTTTGCCCATTTTAAAATTGGATTGTTCATTTTCTTATTGCTTAGTTTTAAGGCTTATTTGCATATTTGGACAATGGTCCATTATTAGACGTGTTTTCCACAAACATTTTCACCCCATCTGTGGCTTGTCTTCTCATCCTCTTGACAGTTTTTTGTTTGTTTGTTTACAGAAGTGAAGTTTTAAATTTCAAAGAAATACAACTAATTATTTCTTTCATAAATCATCCCTTTGGTGTTGTATCTAAAAAGTCACCACCATACCCAAAGTGAACTAGATTTTTTCCTATGTTAATTTTAATGAGGTTTATAGTTGTGCATTTTACATTTAGGTTGTGATCCATTTTGAGTTAATTTTTGTCAGAGATGTAAAGTCTGGGCCTATATTTGTGTGTTGTCATGTATGTGCTAAATGTTTCCAGAACCATTTGTTAAAAAGACTATCTTTTCTCCTTTGTCTTGCTGTTGCACCTTTCTCAAAGATCAGTTGCTCTTATGGATCAGTTTCTGAGCTCTCTCATCTGTTTCATTTATCTATTTGTCTATTCATTTGCCAAAACCACGCCATCTTAATTATTGTATTATTGTAGCTTATAACAACTCTTGAAGTCAGGTGGTATTAATTCTTCAACTTTCTTCTTATACTTCAACATTGAGTTGGCTTTTCTGTGATTTTTCATGCACCATATAAACACTAGAAAGAATTTTATGATATCTACAAGATAACTGATTGATATTTCTATTGGGATTGTGTTGAACTTATACATCAAATTGGGAAGAATTGACATCTTTACAATATATCTTTCTATTGTATGATATAGAATATTTCTTCATCTATGAAGTTCTTAGATATTTTCCCTCAGATTTTTATAGCTATTCTATACAGGTTTTCTTGTCTATTTTTGTTAGATTTATGTCTAAGTATTTTATTTTGGGGGATGCTAATGTAAATAAGTAATAATATGTTTCTAATTTTAAATTCTACTTGTTTATTGCTGGTATAGAGGAAACAAATTGACTTTTGTATATTAACTTTGTATCCTACCACCTAGCTATAATTGCTTTTCAGTGCCATGACTTTTTGTCCATTCTTTAAGATTTTCTATACAGACAATCATGTCATCTGCAAATGATTACAGTTTTATACATTTTTCCAATATGTATTCTTTTTGTTTCCTTTTATTGCCTTATGCATTTTCTAGAATTTATCATATAATGTTAACAATCAGGGATAAGAAGGGACATCCTTGTCTTGTTCCTGACTTAGCAGGAAAATTTAGAGTTTTTCATCAAGTATGGTATTAGCTATAGGTCTTCAGTAGATATTCTTTGTCAATTTGAGGATATTCTTCTCTAATCCTAGTTTGAGGAGAGTTTTAATCATAAATCATTTTGAATTTTGTCAAATTCTTTTTGTATGTTGATATAATCATGTGATTTTTTCTTCATTATTCTATAGATATGATGGGTTACATTAATTGATTTTCATATGTTGAATCAGTCTTGCATACCTGGTGCATTGACATGGTGAATATTCATTTTATACATTTGTTGGATTCAATTAGCTACTATTTTATTGAAGATTTTTACATCTATGTTTATGAGAGATACTGGTCTGTAGTTTTCTATTCTTGCAATATTTTTGTCTAGTTTTAGTATAAGGTGATGGATGATGCTTGCCTCATAGCATGAGTTAGAAAGTATGCTTTCTCCTTCTATCTTCTGGGGGAAACTATGGAAAATTAGTGTAGTTTATTCCTTAAATGTTCAGTAGAATTCACCAGTGACTCCAACAAGGCCTGGTGTTTACTCTTTTGGAAGTTTACAAGTTATTAATTCAATTTCTTAATAGATACAGGCCTATTCAGATGTTTATTCCTTGTTGTGTGAGTTTTGGCAGATTGTGTCTTTCAAGGAACTGGTCCACTTCATCCAGGTTATCACGTTTATTGGCAGAGAGTTGTTCATAGTATTCCTTTATTATCCCTTTTATGTCCATGGCATCTGCAGTAATAATTTATCTTTTATTTCTAATATTAGTAATTGGCCTCCTCTAACATTTTTTTCTCAGTCAGCCTTGGCTTATTGATTTTATTGGTCTTTTTTGAAGAATGAGGTTTTGACTGTTGATTTTCTCAATTTCCTCTTGGCAATTCCACTAACTTCTGCTCTGGTTTTCATTTATGTCTTTTCTCCTGCTTACTTTAAATTAAATTTGCTCTTCTTTTCCAAATTTTCTAAAGCAGTATCTTAGATTATTGGGTTTGGATCTTTCTTCTTTTCTAATTAAAACATTCAATGCTATAAATTTCCCATTAAGCACTGCTTTCACTACATATCACGACTTTTGATAAGTTGCATTTTCATTTTAATTTAGTTCAAAATATTTTTATATTGATCTTGAGATTTCTTATTTGTCCCATATATCATTTAAAAGTATGTTGTGTAATCTGCAAGTATTTTGGAATCTTCAAGTGACTTTCTGTTGCTGACTTCCAGTTAATTATATTTTGGTCTGGGAGCAGATGGTATCTAATTTCTATTTTACATTTGTTGGGTGTGTTTTCTGGTCCTCAATGTGGTGTATCTTGGTGAACATTCTATGTAAACTAGGGAAGAGTGTGCATTATTTTGTTTGATAATATAGTCTATAGATGTGAATGATATCCAGTTAGCTGATGGTGCTATTGAATACAGCTATGTCCCAGTTTATTTCCTTCCTACTGCATCTATTTCTGATAAGAGGTATGCTATCATCTGTAACTATAACAGTGGATTCACGTATTTCTCTTTGCAGTTCTATTCGTTTTTGCTTCACATATTTTGAACCTCTAATGTTAGGTACCTGTATGTTAAAGATTGTTATGTCTTCATGAAAAATTGATCCCTTTATCATCATGTAATGCTCCTCTTTATGGCTGGCAACTTTTCTTGCTCAGAATCTCTCTGCTGTTTCTGAAATTAATATGGGCACTTCTGTTTTTATTGGTGTTGGCATACTATATCTTTCTTTCTTCATTTACTTCTAATTTATATGTATTCTTATATAATGGAGGTTTTGTAGAAAATATGTAGTTGAGTCCTGTTTTATGATCCACTCTGACAACGTTTTTAAATCAAAGTTTAAGGTGATTATTGATGAGTTTGGATTAATGTCTACCATATTTATTATTGTTTTCTATTTGCTGATCTGCTGATCTTGTTCTTTGTTCCTGTTTATGTCTTCCACACATTTTCTGCTTCTCGTGATTTTTTGTTTGTTTTGTTTTTGGTTTTGAGACGGAGTCTCGCTCTGCCGCCCAGGCTGGAGTGCGGTGGCGCGATGATCCCAGCTCACTGCAAGCTCCGCCTCCCGGGTTCCCGCCATTCTCCTGCCTCAGCCTCGCGAGTAGCTGGGACTACAGGCGCCGCCACAAAGCCCGGCTAATTTTTTTTTTTTTTTTTTAAGTAGAGACGGGGTTTCACCGTGTTAGCCAGGATAGTCTGGATTTCCTGACCTCGTGATCCACCCTCCTCGGGCTCCCAAAGTGCTAGGATTACAGACGTGAGCCACCGCGCCCGGCTACCTTTTATGATTTTTTAACTGAACATTTTATTATTCCATTTTCTCTTCTTTCCTATCATATCCATTTTTTTAAATTTTGTCTCTGTGTGTTTATTTTTCACTTTTTTAGTGCTTTCCCTAGAGCTTGGAATATACATTTACAACTAATCAGTTTCCAATAACATTATTCATCTTCCCTGGTAATACAAGTACTTCATAAGAATAAAATATACCCAGTTCCACTCTTCTGTTCCTGGTATCATTGCTGTCAATCATTTCACTTAGACATGAGCATATATATACACATACAGGTAAGCGTACGTTATTGCTATTATTATCTTGAAAAAATTTTTATCTGATTAACTGATAACTGATTTATTAGATAATAATAAGAAAAATAAAAGAGTTTCTTTTACCTTCACTAACTCATTTTCTGATGCTCCTTCCTTTTTTATGTAGAATCAGTTTATGGATCTATATTATTTCTTCATGAAGAACTTCTTTAAAGTCTTCTTGAACAATAGTTCTACTTGCAACACATTTCCTCAATTTTTGTCTAAGAAATAATTTCTTCTTCATTTCTGAAAATTAATTTGTACAGTATAGAATTCTAGGTTGGCGTAGTTTCTTTCTCTGACTGCTTTAGACATCTGACTCCACTCTCTTCTTGTTTGCAGGATTTCTGAAGAGAAGTCAGATGTAATACTAATATTTTCCTTTCTATCTTCATGGTGCTTTTTTCCACCTCTGGCTTCTTTCAAGATTTTTGACTGAGCTTTGATCTTCTGAAATTTGAATATGCTACTAAGTGTAGTATTGTGGGGTTTTTGGCATTTACATTTTTTGCTTGTTTTTTTTTTTTTTTTTTTTTTTTTTTTTTTTTTTTTTTTTTTTTTTTTGAGGTTTCTGTGTCTGTGGTTTGGTGTGTGACATTAATTTTGGGGGAAAATATCAGTAATTATTGCTTCAGAGAACACTTCTTTTCCTTTCTTTTTTCTCCTTCCAGGGTTTTCATTGTACATGTGTTATACTTTTTGTAGCTATCCCAGAGTTCTTGGATATTCTGTTCTGTTTTTTTGTTTGTTTGTTTGTTTTTCCTACCTTTTTTCTCTTTTCTTTGCAGTTTTGGAAATTTTCACTGCTCTATCCTTAAACTCAGATATTTGTTCCTCAGTCATGTCCAGTCCACTAAAAGAGCCACCAAAAGCCAAAAGCAGTCTTCATTTCTATTACAATATTTCTAGCATTTAATTTTTACTTAGAATTTCCATCTCCCTGCTTACAGTTTCTGTTTATTCTTGCATATTGTACACTTTTCTCATTAAAAGCCTTAGTATATTGTATCATATATTTTTTTAATTCTGTTCTGAAAATTCCAATGTTCCTGACCTGACTCTAGTTCTGATGCTTTGCTTTTTTTTCCTTTTTTTTTTTTTTCTGAGACGAAGTCTTGCTCCATCACCCAGGCTGGACTGCAGTGGTGCAATGTCAGCTCACTACAGTTCTCCTGTCTCCGCCTACAGAGTGGCTGGGACTACAGGCGGGCACCACCATGCCTGGCTAATTTTTGAATTTTTATTAGAGATGGGGTTTCACCTTGATGGTCAGGCTGGTCTCGAACTACCAACAACAGGTGATATGCCCATATCTTTAAAGTTTGTTTCTGCCTTTTAATAGTTTTTTGTTGAAAGTCAGGCATAATGTCCTGCGTAAAAGAAACTACTAGAGTTGGATATTTCCTTCTACCTAGATGCACCGGGCTCTAACATAATCCCAGCAAGTTAAGCTCTAGTGAAATATTTTTTTCCTGAGAGCAGGCTTTGCTCAAAAGAAGAGAATACTCTGTTGAATTTTAAAACGGTTACCTTTCCCCTTCCCCAGAAACTTAAGGGGTGACTGTGATTCCTGGTAGAGTTCCTGAAGGTAAAATTCACAGATGTAGGAGAACCTCCCTATGACTGAGTTTCCCTGAAGTTTTTGAATCTCTGACTTGTTCACACTAGCCTTGAGCAATTCATCGATTACTTTCAGATTTTCCAACCTGACACTGGTTCCCAAGAGATTTCCATTCCTGGGTTTCTACTACAGTACATTGTGAGTCTCTGTATCCACTTATCTGTCCTCTTAGTTGTGAGCTCACTTCTACGATGCATCTTAGAAGAGTTGTCAGCTTTTTTTAGTTTGTGTGTTTTTACTTGTCACGAAAGAGTGACGGCTTCTAAACTCCTTACATGCTAGATTAGGACCTGGAGGTTATTCAAGTTTCTAGAAATTTGTTTTGAAACGGGCTGCATTTTTATTTAGTAGTGGGCTCTGCAAATTATATATGCTGGGCTGTTAGTGTTTTCCAGGGACTTGATGTCCTCTTTCTCTCTCTGTCTCAGTCTCATTCTCTCATATCTCACTAGGTAATCTCATACACGCCTGCAGTTTAAACACCGATCCTCTGATGACTCCCAGATTTATTATCCCCTACTGCCTATTTTATATTTATAGTTTAATATTTAATAAAAGTCTGAAATACTATATGCCAAAAACAAATGCATATTTTCTCCTTGAAGATTTTTTGTCATCATAATGGGATCACCACCTTCCTAATCACACATATCATTGTTTTTAAATCTGAGAATTATTTATTTGTCCTTGTATTCTCCTCAAACTCCCCAATGAATTCAACAGAAGAACCGGTCAGCTCTACCGCCAAAACAAATCTCAAACCAGAACACCTCTCACTATTTCTCCTACTATTTTCCTGGTATAAGCTGCCTCCAGCTCTTTAACTAATATAATATGAATCCCCATATATTAAACTCCTTTCATAAAAAGCAAATTTACAGAGACAGGAAGCAGATTAATGGTTGTCTGAGCTGATGGTGGTAGGATTCATTGTAAATAAGTGTGAAGCATCATAAAGGAGTGAGGGAGTATGTTTGAAAACAGATGCATAATGATAGTTAAGCTGCTTGTTAAAGTTGCTAAATATTATTGTAAAGTATATGCTTGCAATGGGTGAATTTTATGGTGTTTAAAATATACCTCAAAAATGTTCTTAGAAAAAGACAAAAACCATAACAAATAAAACTTCTCAACTGGATTCTCATTGTTAAACGCACACCTACAGAATGCATTCTCCATTTAGCACCCACAGTAAAAATCAGATCAGTCGCACTCTCTGAGTCTTCCAATAACTTCTCACCCCAACTAGAATGCATTCCCGATGCCTTTGCTGACGTCTTTGATTTCATATTCCACTATGTCCTCAGCATACTCTACATGTATTTGATTTGTTTCTGTGTCTTAAACTTGACAAGCTTGTTCCTGACTTGGGCTCTCATAGTTGTTACTTTCTTTGTTCCTTAGTAGGCTGTTTCTTTATTATTCAGGCCTACTGTCAGAGCTCAGAGGAGCTTCCCAGATTACCCAGCCAATATAGAGCCCCACTACACACCATACACCCTCCATCATTTTATCCTTGAATATAGAGCCCTGCCTACATACCAGACATCCTCCGTTATTATTATCCTAGCCCTTAGAGAGACTATCTACACACCCAACACGCTCATTTTATCCTTGAATATACAGCCCTACTACACACCAAACACCGTCCATCATTTTATCTTAGCCAATATAGAGCCCTACTATATACCAAACACCCTCCATCATTTTATCCTAGCCAATATAGAACCATACCTACACACAGAATAGCCCCAATCATTTTATCCTTGAAAATAGAGCGCTACCTACACACCAAACACCCTCCATCAATTTATCCTAGCCAATATTACACACCGAACACCCTCCATCAATTTGTCTTAGTGCATTTTATCCAAATGGTCTCTGAAATTCTTATTTCTGTGCTTACTTCTTTAGTTTTGCTTCTTTCAGCAGAATGACATTCCTTAAAAGCAAGAGTTTGGAATTGAACTCATCTCTGCACCAAGCGGACCTAATAGACATCTATAGAACTCTCCACCCCAAGTCAACAGAATATACATTCTTCTCAGCACCACATCACACTTATTCCAAAATTGACCACATAATTGGAAGTAAAGCACTCCTCAGCAAATGTAAAAGAACAGAAATTATAACAAACTGTCTCTCTGACCACAGTGCAATCAAACTAGAACTCAGGACTAAGAAACTCAATCAAAACTGCTCAACTACATGGAAACTGAACAACCTGCTCCTGAATGACTACTGGGTACATAACGAAATGAAAGCAGAAATAAAGATGTTCTTTGAATCCAATGAGAACAAAGATACAACATACCAGAATCTCTGGGACACATTTAAAGCAGTGTGTAGAGGGAAATTTATAGCACTAAGTGCCCACAAGAGAAAGCAGGAAAGATCTAAAATTGACACTCTAACATCACAATTAAACGAACTAGAGAGGCAAGAGCAAACACATTCAAAAGCTAGCAGAAGGCAAGAAATAACTAAGATCAGAGCAGAACTGAAGGAGATAGAGACACAAAAAACCCTCCAAAAAATCAATGAATCCAGGAGTTGGTTTTTTGAAAAGATCAACAAAATTGACAGACTGCTAGCAAGGCTAATAAAGAAGAAAAGAGAGAGGAATCAAATAGACGCAATAAAAAATGATAAAGGGGATATCACCACCGACCCCACAGAAATACAAACTACCATCAGAGAATACTATAAACACCTCTACGCAAATCAACTAGAAAATCTAGAAGAAATGGATAATTTCCTGGACACGTACAATCTTCCAAGACTAAACCAGGAAGAAGTTGAATCCCTGAATAGACCAATAGCAGCCTCTGAAATTGAGGCAACTATTAATAGCCTACCCACCAAAAAAAGCCCAGGACCAGATGGATTCACAGCTGAATTCTACCAGAGGTACAAGGAGGAGCTGGTACCATTCCTTCTGAAACTATTCCAATCAATAGAAAAAGAGGGAATCCTCCCTAACTCATTTTATGAGGCCAACATCATCCTGATACCAAAGCCTGGCAGAGACACAACAAAAAAAGAGAATTTTAGACCAATCTCCCTGATGAACATCGATGCAAAAATCCTCAATAAAATACTGGCAAACCGGATTCAGCAGCACATCAAAAAGCTTATCCACCATGATCAAGTGGGCTTCATCCCTGGGATGCAAGGCTGGTTCAACATTCTCAAATCAATAAACGTAATCCAGCATATAAACAGAACCAAAGACAAGAACCACATGATTATCTCAATAGATGCAGAAAAGGCTTTTGACAAAATTCAACAGCCCTTCATGCTAAAAACGCTCAATAAATTCAGTATTGATGGAACGTACCTCAAAATAATAAGAGCTATTTATGACAAACCCACAGCTAATATCATACTGAATGGGCAAAAACTGGAAAAGTTCCCTTTGAAAACTGGCACAAGACAGGGATGCCCTCTCTCACCACTCCTATTCAACATAGTGTTGGAAGTTCTGGCTAGGGCAATCAGGCAAGAGAAAGAAATCAAGGGTATTCAGTTAGGAAAAGAGGAAGTCAAATTGTCCCTGTTTGCAGATGACATGATTGTGTATTTAGAAAACCCCATCGTCTCAGCCCAAAATCTTCTTAAGCTGATAAGCAACTTCAGCAAAGTCTCAGGATACAAAATTAATGTGCAAAAATCACAAGCATTCTTATACACCAGTAACAGACAAGCAGAGAGCCAAATCAGGAATGAACTTCCATTCACAATTGCTTCAAAGAGAATAAAATACCTAGGAATCCAACTTACAAGGGATGTAAACGACCTCTTCAAGGAGAACTACAAACCACTGCTCAGTGAAATCAAAGAGGACACAAACAAATGGAAGAACATACCATGCTCATGGATAGGAATAATCAATATCGTGAAAATGGCTATACTGCCCAAGGTTATTTATAGATTCAATGCCATCCCCATCAAGCTACCAATGAGTTTCTTCACAGAATTGGAAAAAACTGCTTTAAAGTTCATATGGAACCAAAAAAGAGCCCGCATTGCCAAGACAATCCTAAGGCAAAAGGACAAAGCCGGAGGCGTCACGCTACCTGACTTCAAACTATACTACAAGGCTACAGTAACCAAAACAGCATGGTACTGGTACCAAAACAGAGATATAGACCAATGGAACAGAACGGAGCCTTCAGAAATAATGCCACACATCTACAACCATCTGATCTTTGACAAACCTGACAAAAACAAGAAATGGGGAAAGGATTCCCTATTTAATAAATGGTGCTGGGAAAATTGGTTAGCCATAAGTAGAAAGCTGAAACTGGATCCTTTCCTTACTCCTTATACGAAAATTAATTCAAGATGGATTAGAGACTTAAATGTTAGACCTAATACCATAAAAACCCTAGAAGAAAATCTAGGTAGTACCATTCAGGACATAGGCATGGGCAAGGACTTCATGTCTAAAACACCAAAAGCAATGGCAGCAAAAGCCAAAATTGACAAATGGGATCTCATTAAACTAAAGAGCTTCTGCACAGCAAAAGAAACTACCATCAGAGTGAACAGGCAACCTACAGAATGGGAGAAAATTTTTGCAATCTACTCATCTGACAAAGGGCTAATTTCCAGAATCTACAAAGAACTCAAACAAATATACAAGAAAAAAACAAACAACCCCATCAAAAAGTGGGGAAAGGATATGAACAGACATTTCTCAAAAGAAGACATTCATATAGCCAACAGACACATGAAAAAATGCTCATCATCACTGGCCATCAGAGAAATGCAAATCAAAACCACAATGAGATACCATCTCACACCAGTTAGAATGGCAATCATTAAAAAATCAGGAAACAACAGGTGTTGGAGAGGATGTGGAGAAATAGGAACACTTTTACACTGTTGGTGGGATTGTAAACTAGTTCAACCATTATGGAAAACAGTATGGCGATTCCTCAAGGATCTAGAACTAGATGTACCATATGACCCAGCCATCCCACTACTGGGTATATACCCAAAGGATTATAAATTATGCTACTACAAAGACACATGCACACATATGTTTATTGCGGCACTATTCACAATAGCAAAGACTTGGAATCAACCCAAATGTCCATCAGTGACAGACTGGATTAAGAAAATGTGGCACATATACACCATGGAATACTATGCAGCCATAAAAAAGGATGAGTTTGTGTCCTTTGTAGGGACATGGATGCAGCTGGAAACCATCATTCTTAGCAAACTATCACAAGAAGAGAAAACCAAACACCGCATGTTCTCACTCATAGGTGGGAACTGAACAATGAGCTCACTTGGACTGGGGAAGGGGAACATCACACACTGGGGCCTATCATGGGGAAGGGGGAGGGGGGAGGGATTGCATTGGGGAGTTATACCTGATATAAATGATGAATTGATGGGTGCTGACGAGTTGATGGGGGCAGCACACCAACATGGCACATGTATACATATGTAACAAACCTGCACGTTATGCACATGTACCCTAGAACTTAAAGTATAATAATAATAAAAAAAAGACATAAAAATAAAAAAAATAAATAAATAAAAATAAAAAAAAAAAGCAAGAGTTTGGCTTATTTTGCTCACTACCAAATTCTTAATGTCAGAATGATATCTGGTATATAATAGGGGCCCTGTATATACTTTTTACTTACCTATTGACATTAGAAATAAATCCGAGAGAATTGAAAATACACCTTTATTGTATAAGCAAAAGAAAAGACACCTAAGAAACAAGAGCACGCCTCTTCCTAAACACTATGCCATATTTTATAATGTCCATAATACAAATGGCCCCCATGTCAGATTTTTTATTCACATTCTTCATCATTACAATCTTAATAATAATACTTAACACTCTTAGCATGTTCCATCTTCAAACTGCTTTACAAATGATAACTGACATCAATTAATTAGCCATTATCAATTGATTTGTTGAATTAATCTCATTTCTAAAATTTCATTTTTATTGAAGATAATTAAGAAGGTGTCCAAACAGGATCTCAGACCATATCTAATCATATCTCCTGTGCATATATTGTGTCTCATTAAGAAATGGAAAATTCTTATTTTCCTAGTATATTTCTAAATTAGCACAGTTAAAATGACCTTCAGCTAACACCTCATTTATTCATAGTCTCTCACTTTTCTTTCTAGATCTAAAAAATCTTTAAAATGTTCTATGATAATGCATTTTTCTATCATAACCCGAAAGGTTCATAGGTGAGCAGAATTAACTTGCTTTCGCTTCCTTTTTGTCTTCGATACACCTTTAATTTTCTATTTCAATAATAATGTGTGAGTAACATCATTGTGTTTTATTACTCGTTAATTGTCTCAAATTTGTAATATTTATAACTAACTCAAAAATTTGTACCAACTCTAAATTTTATAGACTATGCTGCTTAAATAATTTCGAAGATGTAAAGTTTGCTCTCTAGGTGTTTCCATTATTCAAAACTAGGTTAAATTCATTTCCTCCTCCTTCTGTGATCCTTCAGAAACAAAATATTAACGAAGTAAAGTTATGAAAGCGTAGAAAGCATTTTTACTAATATTTATAGAGAATTTAATGTTTTCACATTCTTCATTAAGAGAGATAAGAGAAGATATTTTAAACACTTTAAAACCCAGTTTAAATGTCTGTTTTGTATTATTTAAGTGTGAATTGTAGAAAAATAATGACACTCATTGAACAGCACTTTAAAAAATTCTCAGTATTTGTGTTTGTTATCTTATCTCTGACTGTCCATAACAGCAAAATGAATCTTATTTGAACTATTCTATGGGGTTTGCTAGTCAATATAACAAAAATAACAAAATGTCAAAATGACTTGGTTAATCTCACTAAAAAAGCATAAAATAATATTGTCTTAGTTTTGTGTTTTTTAAAAAAGAACACTGGATTTAAATTTGGAGTCTTATCATTTCCATATTTAGGTAACTATATTCACAGTACAACCTTAAATCTAATTAAAAAAAGTTTCTCCCAAATCTGCTTCTGTAATCTAATTCACTCAAATTCTAGCAAAACAAAAACAATTAGAAACTCTAAAAAGTTAACAATGTTTTATGTAAGCCTATTAAACATTATTTCTTATTGAATATGAGTGCATTAAATGTGATTGTGTAATACCTGTCAAAAAAAGTTAAAACCAACTAATATGAACAATTTGTTATACCATTGTCTTTATTTTGCTGTTATGGGAAAAATATTCTCATAATAAAATATAAAAATGCAAATTTGATTTTTCTCTGAATAGGGCACATAATGTATATGAATAAAATTACAATAAAATATGAATACAATTTATAAAAATATTTATGATTATTCTTTTCCTAGCTGATCTCCATTCAAATCAGGCATGTTAAGTTTACATGGTTAATCTCAAATTACAGTTTTGAACAAATGATAGTCATTTTAATTTGAATGTAAATTTATACATTAAGAGAGTAACTGGGGTGGAAACTCTTATCTTCGATTTTCTTATAATAGAAACAGTATGTGTGTGCATGTTTTTATAAGCATATAATGTTTCACCATATAACAATGTTTTAGTCAATGATGGACCACATATACTATGGTGGTCCCATAAGAGTATAAGGGAGCATACATGCAACCTGATATATGGCACTTGATATTGGCACTGCAGATCAAGTAGAAGAAATGATTGATATTCAGCAATGATGTTGAGACGTTTGGTTTTTCATATTTTAAAAATCTATATAAATAAAAATACATATATTATCTGGGAATGTGTGAGTATACTCTATGATGCTTGCACAATGACATAATTGTCTAAGAATGCATTTCTTAGAACATATCACCATCATTAAGGGGGATACATATTTTAGAATATATCCTGATTATAGTGCATGGCTGTGTGTGTGTGTGTGTGTGTGTGTGTGTGTGTGTGTGTGTGTATGATATGGTTTGGCTGTGTTTCCCAGAGATCTAGGAGCAAAAAGTGGTTTTGTGGGCTGGGCCCAGGGTCCCTGTGCTGTGTGCAGCCTAGGGACTTGGTGCCTTGCATCCCTGCTGCTCCACCTGTGGCTGTAAGGGGTCAACAAAGAGCTCGAGCCATGGTGCAAGCTCAGAGGGTGCAAGCCCAAAGCCTTGGCAACTTTCACATGGTGTCAAACCTGCAAGTACACAGAAGTCAACAATTGGGGTTTGACAACCTCTGCCTAGATTTCAGAGGATGTATGCAAATGCCTGGATGACCAGGCAGAAGTTTGCCGCAGGGGTGGGGCCCTCCTGGAAAACCTCAGCTAGGGCAGTGTAAAAGGGAAATGTAGGGTAAGAACCCTCTCCACAGAGTCCCTACTGCCTAGTGGAGCTGTGAGAAGAGGGCCACTGTCCTCCAGCCCCCAGAATGATAGATCCACTAACAGCTTACACTGTGTACCTGGAAAAGCCACAGACACTCAAGGGAAGCCTATGAAAGCAGCCAGGAGGTAGGCTCCACCCTGCAAAACCATAGGGGAGGAGCTGTACAAGACCATGGGAGCCCACCTCTTGCATCAGTGTGACCTGGATGTGAGACATGGAGTTAAAGGACATCATTCTGGAGCTTTAAGATTTGACTGCCCACCAGATTTCAGACTTGTATGGGGTCTGTAGCCCCTTTGTTTTGGCCAAACTCTCCCATTTAGAATGGCTGTGTTTACCTATGCCTGTACTCCCATTGTATCTAGGAAGTATAACTAACTTGCTTTTGATATTACAGGCTCATAGGCAGAAGGGACTTGCCTTCTCTCAAATGAAACTTTGGACTGTGGACATTTGAGTTAAGGTTGGAATGAGTTGAGACTTTGGGGTACTGTTGGAAAGGCATGATTGGTTTTGAAATGTGAGGACATGAGATTTGGGAGGTGCCAGAGGTGGAATGATATAGTTCAACTGTGACCCCACCCAAATGTCATCTTGAATTCCCATCTGTATTGGGAGGAACCCAGCGGGAGGCAACAAAATCATAGGGGCAGGTCTTTCCTGTGCTGTTCTCATGATAGTGAGTAAGTCTCATGAGATCTAATGGTTTTAAAAAGGGGAGTTTTTTTCTGTTCAAGCTGTCTTCTCTTGTCTGCCAGGATGTGAGATACGCCTTTCACCTTCCACCATGATTGTGAAGCCTCCCCAGCCATGTGCAACTGTACGTCCAATAAACCTCTTTCTTTCATAAGTTTCCCAGTCCTAGGTATGTCTTTATCAGCACCTGATAAAGTTTCCTATTGCTTCCTTAACAAAGTACCATGGTCTAGTGTGTTTAAAACAACAGAAATTTACTTTCTCAGTTAGAAAATCAAGGAAGTGGCAGAGTTGATGCAATTGGAGACTCTGAAGGAGAATGTGTTTCCTGCCTCTCTCCTAGGTTCTCATAGTTCCCAGCACGTCGTGGTGTTCCTTGGCCTGTAGGCACATAAACCCAATCTCTGCCTCCATCATCATATCTCATTCTCCCTGTGTATCTCCACATCCAAATCTTCCTCTGCTTATAAAAGAAAACACTTTTCATAATTTAGGCAGCACTATTCAAGTATACTATATTTTAGGAAAACTGGGAAACTCAAAAATGTGAGATATTAACAAAATAACTTGGAGTTTAATTATTAATATTTCAACCTAATATTTGGAACTTCTTAGATGTAACTTCTTGAGTTTGAGAAATAACTGGGAAAAAGTGGCATAAAATATTTTGGCACCTTCACTTATAACAATATGAAAAAACTATCATGCTAACTATAAATATTAGACTATTTTACTAAGATAATTTACTACTGATGTGTAGTGATCAAACAGCAAAGGTGAATTAAGCTTCAAATTTTAACTGAAGGAATTGAATTGAGCAATAACTTACATTTGGATATCACAAGTGTTATTCTACTTACTTCCCACTCCCCCTCTCTAACCCACATATGTTTTTATTTAGTCCATTTTATCACCTAAGGAAATTGCAGCTAAGACACATTCAGTTACTTACTTGATTCACACAGAAACTAGGAGACAGAGATAAGGCTTAAAGGCATATTTTAGCATGAGTTTTGTTTTACTACATTCTTCTTCAATAACTTTTGGCTCTTTGTTATTTATTTTAGTTATTACATCTTTCTTCTTTTCCTGGAATATAAAGGTTATTTATTATTGAACATTTCTATCTTCCTTTCTATCTTGAAAGTGGTCTAGCATAAAGTCTACTAGAGAAAGACAACATAATAGCATCAAGAGCATTAAAGTGTAATTGACAAAACAGAAATGGAAATCACATAATATCTATAAGCTGTCATAAACATGTAGATCTCTAGAGGCTTACAACTATAAATTTTAGTTTTAAATAAATTATTTTAAACAGTTGGTGGGTCATATAATCATTGAGTATTAAAAAAGAACCAGGCTTAGAGCAAAGAAGAATGTTCATCAAAATCAAAAGTGAGATTTATGTCATTACTGCTGTCACCCTTGGGGCCGTGATACTACTTACTGCAGCGTCTTCTGTCAGTTCTTCACGTGTTCTTGCCAAGTGGGAGTGAGCAGGGGAATGGGCCTAGGGTGGGGGCTCTATAGGAGGATAAAAATAGAATTGGTGAATCCATCTACCAGTCAGAAAATTTCTGGAGCAGTTTAAAATGACTTATGGCAATAATTATTACATTAATATTTATAATATCTATGGGCAATAGCTTGAAATATCCTTGTTATTTTTAGGTTGAGGAACCTAAGATTAACAGATTAAATAACATGTGCACATGGCAAACATGTCCTGAGCTGGGAGCAATGTTCCCAGAACAAGATGTAGTACTTCTACTTTCTTGAAGTGTAGGAAATCTTTCACCAAAGTCAGAATTCTAGCTCCAGATAGGCCTCTTAAAGTCTCAGAGGCTCCCATTACAATGCAGTAAAGTGTTAAGCATGCTAGACTTGGCCTGACCATCTGGATTAAAATCCAGCCTCTAGCTAGGCTACCTCTTCACTCTTCCCCAGTGCATGAGTTTCTGCAAGTTGCTTACCTTCTCTGAGCCTCATAGCTGCCTAACACTTCTGCTTCGCTGTGTTGTTCTGACAATCGAATGAGAATGTATGTACATGAAAATGCTAAGCCTAACAGTTTGGCATGTAACAGACACTCCTGGAAACATTCAAGTCAGTTCATTACATCCACACATGCCTCTGGGAAACAAGATTGCAAGCCACAGTTAGAAGTCTATTCCTACCCTTAATGACGCTCAGATTAAGTCCCCGAAAACCATTCATTTAACAAGCCTGTTGTTCTCAACCTGGTGTGCTTGAAGTACATTAAAAAGCACCTGTTTGCCTCCTGCTGAAAGTCAGGAATAAAACATGACTAACCCAGTAAGTCAGCCAGTTAGAATATGCCAGTAGTGTCTTCCTCAGAGTGGGCTTTGCCGTCACTCCCACAAAGTGGACAGGTCACACTTGTAAGTCTCAAATGGCGCTACAGTCGACAGTGATGTTAAGCAGAAAGGAAGGTGTGAAATAAATATCAAAGCATTTCTGTAAGAGGGGTAACAACCAACCCAGAAATTATAGCTTGAGAAGTTTTATTCACTTGATTCAACTACAAATTAAAAGTACAACTATTAACCATTTGTGAAATTTCTTCATATAAGATTGTCATAATTTATATACTTAGGCATTTTGTTGTAGAAATCTAGGTTTCATTCCAGTAATCCTAAGACTAAAATGTAGTTTTAAGGTGATAAATATTTCAAAGAATGCATTATATTTTATCTATTACATGTATTTTATCCATTCATCATATGAACTATGATTTTGATTCAAAATTACAGTAAAATTGAAAGCATCAAACCCTGTCCCACAAATATCATAGATGATTTTGTATAATTGATTTCATAAAAAGAAAGACATATGCTTTTTGCATTTTGGAAGATTTAAATGTATTTTTTAAGATGTTTTCCTACTTATAACATCTGCAAATCTTTCATATGATGTTTCCTTCTTTTTTGTAATGAAAAAAAGTCTATAAAATATAACTACTAAGAATCTGACTATTCCGTGAAGTTGTTTTAAACAACAAAATAACCAAAAAAGGAAAATAAGAAAGAAAGAAAGAAAAACCTTTATAGTCAACTCCAAAGGGAAACATTTTCAGACAGGGTGGATGGGGAGTATACTATGTAAATCACAGGGAATTAAAATGCTTCTGTTGAGACTAGAGATGCATTTATTCACAGAGCCCTCACCAAGAGCTGCCTCTTGACTTCCTGTTAAGCTTCACCTGATCATCTAGGAAAGTATACTGCCTCAGAGTTTATTTGTAATCGAAGTGCTAGATATATCAAATCAAAAACAATTTCCAAACTGTGATTTGTTGTCCCAGGGAAGTATAGTTTGCAATTAACCCCATTGTTTCTGTGAATCCGAGTTTGCACATTAAAAGAATTTTATATATATATAATATTAAATATATATATATATATATTAGCACTAACAATGAAAACTGCCGTAACTGAAGGTTCTGGTGATCTATTGCACAGCATGGTAACTATAGTTAATTATACTGTATTGTGTATCTTAACAGGTTTCTATTATTATTAAATTTTAATTAATTTAATTAATATTAGCTATTTTAAAATGACATATTAATTTTAAATATTCTCAGCACAAAGAAATGATAAGTATTTGAGGTGGTAGATACATTAATTAGCCTGATTTGATCATTCCAATATGCATACATGTATCTAAACATCACATTATACTCCATAAATAGGTACAATTATTATTTGTCAATTAAAAAAGAAAACCACAAAATTTCAACAAAAAGGCTCAAGCTATTTCCAACACATTTATATATCAAATAGATTAAATTTATCCTAAAATAAGTTTCTTGTCCATCATATTAAATGCAAAAGAAATTAAATGGAAGTGTTCAATTGCTTTCACAGACAAAGAATTGATAATTACTACTCGGTGTTTTGTTAAGTAGGACTTTTGTAAATCACAAATTTTCTATTCTTGTTCTTGAATTATTTACATGAGTGCTGATGACTTAAAATTTCTGAAGGACATGTTCAGTGTAGACGTGAACAACATATGACTAAATCCTATTTCACATCTCTTAACCACCTATATTATTATTATTATAAAGATGTAATTTTTATTATTATTCTATGAAGAAATTGAATGTTCATGTGAAAACAAATAGTTAATAGATGGTGACAATATAATAAATTATTTATATGTAAATTTATCTAAACCCTTCTAAATCAGTTTATGTTTTCACATTTTACCATGTTTCAGAATAAATAGGCACCACAGATTTACTAGTTATGTAAATACAGTAAAACTTTGTCTTACAGAAATCAGCTTTCTAGAACGTCTCAAAAACCATGATAAGGCTGGGTGAGGTGGCTCATGCCTGTAATCCCAGCACTTTGGGAGGCTGAGGCGGACGAATCATTTGAGGTCAGGAGTTTGAGACCAGCCTGACCAACATAGTGAAACCCTGTCTCTACTAAAAATACAAAAAGAAAAAAATTACCCGGGCATGGTGCTGCACCCCTGTAGTCTCAGCTACTTGGTGGGCTGAGGCAGCAGAATCACTTGAACCCAGAGGTGGAGGTTGCAGTGAACTGAGATTGTGCCACTTCACTCCAGGCTAGGCAATAGAGCGAGACTCTAGCTCAAAAAACAAAAACCATGATAAAAACTGCAACTAATACACCCACACCCCAAAGAGCTTCACAGTGGCTTTGATGTAATTAGAACAGCCTCAGATACACAATATAAACCAGAAGGAAGAGAGAAAGAGAGAGAATGAGAGAGAGAGAGGGAAGAGGAAAACGAAAAGGAGGAGAAAAAGAGGAAAGAAGGAAATGAAGAGAAAAGCAGGATAGGAGGGAAGGAGGTAGACAGCGAGGGAGGGAGGGAAGGGGAGGGAGGAAGGAAGTCTAATCCAAATTTTAAAGCATATACCTCATGTATTGTGTTTTGTTATCATGTAAGAGAGGGAAAGTAAGTTTTTATATATTTGAAGTCAATTTCTTAACAAGTAGACTTCTTACACGAAAGCTTATAAACCACAGCAGAAAACACAGACAGAAAAGAAGTCAAAAAGAAAAATGAAGATATTGCTAGTAGTTTGAGCAGAATTAAAAGTTGCAACAACTATGGTAACCATAGACATTGATGGCAGAAATCTTCCAATGAACAAATGGCACAGAAAGTGAAGCAAAGTTTCCTTGGGGGTTCTACTGCTCTGGGAGCTTAAGGTGATTCCTGTCTATGGATATGCACTGGGGGTTTGTCCATTGGGGGTAAAGAGAACAGACATCTGGACTTCAGGGACCACCAGACTGAGTCTTTTTGTAACATGGCAGAAAAAGACTAGGTTGGCTGTGTTTGAATGTGCTGGTTCTACAGGAAACCAAAAAACAAAGCATCTGATAAATGGAAATTTCGTCATCCTAGAACATTGATTTTTACTCTTTACTTCAAGGGTTGAATGTGCTGGTTCTACAGGAAACCAGAAAACACAGCATCTGATAAATGGGAATTTCATCATCCTAGACCATCAATTTTTACTCTACTGCAAGGGTTAAGCCAACACAGAGATAGACAAAGTAGATTTCATTTGACCAACTGGCTTATCCTTAATGAAAGATCATTTGAGAACCCTAGGCATGCCTCAGGATGGAAAATTGTCCTTTGCTGGACAGCTACAGAATTCACCCTAAAGAAGCAGGGTAATTGTTAGGGAATACTTGTTGTGCTCTTGCTCTCTGGTTACTCCAAACACTTTGTTGATACACTTTGTGAATTAGGTTTTAATTTGGAAATGTAAATACTACTTCATGAGATGGTTTTGGGAAAAATTAGTCCATTGTCCATGACTTTCAATAAATAATTTGTTTTAAAATAATGTTTGGAATATAGCTTTTGATGGCATTCTGTTCACAAAATAATGTTAATGTCAATTTGGATGTGTATTCTGAATTGTCTTCCATTGGAGCCCTTATTCTCACCTGCTGTCACTGCCACACTCTGAGACCAGCATGCAAGTGATTAACTAAGACTTCTGACTCCTCCCTCCCTGAGATATCTAGAAATTCCTCTTCTGCCTTCAACGACACATTGAACTAATCTGTGAAGAGGTACACACTTCTCACGGTCTTCATAATGAAAATTTGCTTCTCAGACAAACTCACTAAACGGTGAACTCGTTTAAGCAAACTGCTTTATTCATCTTTAATTCCCTTGGTGTAGCTTTACATATTTTAGTGTTTTTGTTTTTCTTTCAAATGGGTTCATGTAGTATCACCACGCTTTAATTCATTTTATTCCATATTAAATATGAAAATGGATCAGTTTTTAGAATATAAAAAGTGAATTTATTAAACATGTTGAGACATAAAATCTGTTTAAATTTTAAAAGAGAAATTTATATTTTGTATTTTTCTAAATATTAATGAGTTTTCTAAACTTTTTACAAGTTTATTTGGCATCTTAAATTTTGAAATTTGAAACATTTCTTGTTAAGAACAAAGCATTTAAAGATATTGAAAAAAATTACTTTTTTTGAACTATTTGATCTTTGAAATTTCCTTTCCATTACCCCTTTTGTTAGACATTAATGCAGAAAAAAAATTGTTTCCTTAACATAATATTTCCCACATTAATGTCAAACTGATCAGCTAGAGGCAAGCAAGTGATTTTTTTTTCTAAATAGAGTCTTTGCTTCAAGAATCTTGTAAATTGCTAGCTTAAACTAAAACAATTATTATTAAAATAAGATACAAATCTCAGAAAGTCTAATAAGGTAAATTCAGTCTGTACATTCTACAATTTCAAGGAGAGATGCTATAGTCTATCAAATAGCTCTAACATTCCCTAAAACATTGATCTCTATACATTGATACTGCCCTCCTCTTCCACTAGAATTTAACACAGAACCTCTTAAATTTGTAAAAAACAGCTGCTTACAGGGGCTTATTTTATTTAACATTACATCTGTAATCCCAGCACTTTGGGGGGCTGAGGCGGGCGGATCACCTGAGGTCAGGAGTTTGAGACCAGACTGGCCAACATGCTGAAACTCCCTGTCTACTAAAAATACACAACTTAGCCAGGGATGGTGGTGTGGACCTGTAATCCCAGCTACTCGCAAGGTTGAGGCAGGAGAATCGCTTGAACCTGGGAGGCAGCGATTGGAGTGAGCCAAGTTGCACCACTGCACTCCAGCCTGGGTGACAGAGTGAGACTCCATCTCAAAAAACAAAAATAGATGTTGGAAAGGGCAATGAAATCCAGGCACAGATGAAGAGCTAATGTGGACATTGCCACTGACGAAGCATTTGAAATGTACCTGGCTTTCATTTTTTTTGTACAAACTTTATATGTAGCAAGTATAAGGCCATTTCGTACTATCATAACATCTCTGCTTATCCAGATGTCCCAAAAATTCAATTAATTTCAATAGTATCTAGGTCTTCAAAGACCATATACTATCTCTAGGCAATATTTTTGCAATGTACTTGCCAGATGTGAAACCTGAGCTATGAACCAGTAATTTTCTGACTCAATATTACATTATGTATGGTCTGATATCTCCATCCACATGGAGGAAAATGAATGCAGACTTCCCTCAATCAATATATGATGTAAAGATGCAGTAATTTGGATCATCTTACGTTAGGTTTGTTTAATTCTGCCCTGCCATCCTTTATGTGTTTTGCCCCGCCATCCTTTATGTGTTTTGCCCTGCCATCCTTTATGTGTTTTGCCCCGCCATCCTTTATGTGTTTTACCCCAACGTGTTTTTCTTTTCCTGAGAAATTAGAAATATATATTGCAAAGTAAGCACATTTCTTCCTTAAAATGATTAATTGCATTTCCTTATCTGTTAATAACCTCTCCCTAAAATGCATGTCTTATATTAAGAAATCCAACTGTCTTGCCTATTACAAAACTCAATTTGTATCTGAGCAGAGTTAAAGATGTCATAGAGCATTCATAGTGGATGTATTCATTAGAAAAGAGAAAGTAGGCCGGGCGCGGTGGCTCAAGCCTGTAATCCTAGCACTTTGGGAGGCCGAGACGGGCGCATCTCGAGGTCAGGAGATCGAGACCATCCTGGCTAACATGGTGAAACCCCGTCTCTACTAAAAATACAAAAAAATAGCCGGGCGAGGTGGCGGGCGCCTGTAGTCCCAGCTACTCCGGAGGCTGAGGCAGGAGAATGGCGGGAACCCGGGAGGCGGAGCTTGCAGTGAGCTGAGATCCGGCCACTGCACTCCAGCCTGGGTGACAGAGCGAGACTCCGTCTCAAAAAAAAAAAAAAAAAAAAAAAGAAAGAAAAAAGAAAGAAAAGAGAAAGTAGGCTGGGCACAGTGGCTCATGCCTAAATCCCAGCACTTTGGGAGGCCAAGGCAGGTGATCACGAGGTCAGGAGTTCAAGACTAGCCTGACCAAAATGGTGAAACCCTGTCTCTACTAAAAATACAAAACTTAGCCAGAGGTGGCTGTAATCCCAGGAGCCCGCCACCTGATGCTGAGGCAGGAGAATCGTTTGAACTCAGGAGGTGGAGGTTGCAGTGAGCCGAGATAGCACCACTGCACTCCAACCTGGGTGACAGAGTGAGACTTCATCAAAAAAAAAAAAAAAAAAAAAAAAAGAGAGAGAGAGAAAGTAGCTAGAGAAGGGTGTGTGTGTGTGTGTGCGTGTGTGTGTGTGTGTGTATTTTAAAGCAGGTGGCATGTGTGTTCAGGTTATATGATGAATGTAATGTAAGAAAGAAGACAGGTAAATTATTCTTATCCAGGCATCATCCAGTATATCCTTCTTAGCACTTCCAGTTTCTTATGCATATTGCTTCTTTCTGTCTTTTTCCTATTGATTTGGTCATATCTGCAAGTTTAAAAGATGAAATTTTTGTCCTCTATCTTTTTAGACACTACAATCAATTCACTTTACTCCAGTCTTAGATTAAATGTTTAAATTCAAATTTAAAAATAAACTCCCAAATCTAAATCTGGCAATGGTTAAAGATACACTAAATTATCACATATATTTCATAAAGATTTTTAAGCAAAAGGAATTTTGAAATTTAAAATAAAGTTAGCATCCACCTGATTCACCCGGAGGTGGTGGTGATTTTCATTCTATTTAGTGGTTTAATGGTATTAGTGTCTAACGTAAGCCGTTTTTGCTGCTAGTGGTCATTAAATGTTTTTTGTTTATATATTTTTTATTTCTAAAAAACTTCAGTTAGATTAAGAATGCTATCTTTCTCTTTTGTCTCAGGTTTCTGTTTTTAAAAAAATAAATCGATAGGAAGAAAATTTCATGTGATGCAAATTCTTCATGAACAGTAAAGATTTTGAATGCAGGACAGCGTAGTGAGTATGGTAAGACCCTGACAAGGAATATATGATTTCTATTTAGCTCTTCCTAAGGATAAAATGAGCAAAGAAATCCTTCAGTGAACATGATGTTATTCTGGAGGAAGCAGGAATGACTGAAAGGAAATCTGTGAAGGACGACTTGAAAAAGTGAACCGAAACTAGAACTTTCTAAATTAACTGCACCTTCAAACCTTTGCACATTACAAGATGCTTCTTCTCAAACTAATATTCTACTTTATATTCAAATTAAATCTAAAGTGATTAGCAGCACTTACATTAGAGCCTCTTCCTGCGATGACACTGTTCGCTTGAGAGAAAATTGAGTTAGGAAAAAGAAGTTTGGTTTGATGAAGTACAGTTGCAAGATTACGTCAGTGTCTGTGCCAGTTTATGACCTGGAAAATAACTGGAAAGAAGCAGTTTCATTATCGTCTTTCCATTCAAGATTTTTATATTGGAAATGATCATTTATAAAAACTAGAGCCAAAAAATTATTACAAATCTTGATTTCAGTTCATGTTCCCTTAAAATAGAAGAGTCTTCCAGTGTGCCTATTTCTGACTCAAAAAGTGGAAAACCACGGTATCGTTTCTCAAAGGTAACAACCCCACCACTGCTCTGCCTGAGGACTTTATTAGATTTAATGCTGAGAGCTCACAGTCAGCTACCGCCAGGAATCCCTTGAAAGCTAGAAACTTGGATTATCTTTTGTCTACATTTCTATTACAGAGACTGTTTTTAACCTTCCATTCCCAACCTGAACCTACTTAATGGCCTTGCCAACCAGCAGCAGCACCTCTGAGAGCCTCCAGCAAAATAAAAGCTCACCTAAGTAACATCTTAGGTGTTAATGTAGGTTTCCAAGAAGAAAAGTAATCAGATCTTTTAACATTCTGTTTGTACTTGCAAAGTGTAGCACATCTGCCTTATGATATAGCTTCTGGGAGATCAGCATGTGGATCATTTTGCAACTTTCAGAGGTGACTGAAATGTTTCAATTTAGAGTCCTGAAATAAAAGAGCTCATGGCCAGGGGGATTATCACTTCACAGGGTGGAAGATGAGGTTTACCAGTTATTAAATCAATAGAAATAATAGAAGTGGTAGGAATAACTTAGCTATGGGTTACTGGATCTTTTTTTTTTTTTTTTTTCTTTTATTTACTTTGAGATAATTTAAAAGATGACAAGTATGGTGAAAGTTTAACTCTTCATTACATAACCTCAGTTTTTCTGGATATTTATATACTGTGAACAGGAATACACATCAGAATGCTTCAAGTTAATGTAAGCATGATTATAATTACTCACTCATCCTCACATATTTAAACTAGAAGATACACATTCATAAATTTTTCCTTTTAGACATGTGTAAATTATGGAAAGAGTAATTTTTCTCAATATAACAGAAAATGGGAATTTTATCTATGGATAAAAGTGACACAAGTCATTTGACAGAACAGTTCTTTATTGTGTATCCCCAGGGCAGCATGCTTTTATTAAATATATAAATCATTACTTTATTATTGATAAAACTGATTAGTCATCAGAAAATATTAATGTATTTAAGTGAGAATTTTGTTGCATATAATTCAATATTCTTATTCTACATTTAGAAATAATACTTGAGGAAGTATTCTACTGAAGATATATATTTAATTTGAAGGAAAAATTATACAGATAGGCAAAATTAAAAATATTATATTTACTCTTTATTTCTGATCTATTTTACAATGACATCCCATGTTACAACTAACTTTCTGATAAATAAGATAACTCTTTTCTTTCATGTAGATTATCCCAAACTAAAATGCAGGAAAGATTGCACACCACTCTCAATGAAACTGACCTGTCATTCATGGTCTTGAAGAAAGATGCAGAAGAAAACTCAGTGTGAACTTCCAGACTTAGCAATCAAAAGACAAAATTCATAGTATGATGCTGATGACTAATGCTTTACAAAATATAGAAATGCTAACCCTTTTTCATAATCATGCTCATACCATAAATGACTAAAGTAAGCATTGTATCCTAAGAGGAAAATATGATTTTTATAGGAAGTGAATATTATGCATAGACATATGCCTGTGGCTATATGATGACTGAAAAAAATGATTTCTCTCACCATAGCATACATAATAAATCTTAAAACCATGGAGAGAAAAAAACACCGAAGTTTAAAACTATAAGGAACCAAAATCAGTTAGTCAGACTTTCATACTTTACGCGTAAAGAGACTAATGATGTGGGAGGTCGAGTGACTTGCAAAGGTAATAAAAAGCCATAGCTAACTGTCAATCTTCTAATTCACATTCTCATTTTGTTCTGCTATGTGATTTTAAATGTGAATTTACTATATTGTATATTACCTTAAGATATCTAAAACTTACTAGAAGTAGTGAGCTTTGCCATTACACAACCAAGACCATATTAAAAGCATTTATTCCATCATATATCTGCTCTGTGGGGTCACTGCCAAAGAGAGGGCCAGAGTTATCTTACAACATCCAGTCAGCTTGTTATCTTTTTATTGTTCTTAACAAACCTTAATTATTACTCTAACTGGTTAGCCTTGTGAATCTTCTGACATAAGTAATTGGCTTGAAGCCTTTAATATTAGCCAATAGAAACTGCCTACAAAATTTTTCTGTTGTTTAATTGTTTTCTGGTAAATCTTAAAGCGGCGTGTGGGGTTATGACTAAGTGACTGTGTCAATAAACTTTCCAAATGATTCATCAAATATTTATTGAGTAGTAATTATGTTTGAGAAATTCTATAATGTGTTATTCAAGGTTGAGAAAGTACAACTTTTTTCCACAATAAAATGATGAATTATGTCAATATATAGAGTACGCATTATGGCAGAACATTTGATTTGTCATAAGAGAAGTAAAATACAGTACTACATGGTTTCAAATTTTGAGTCAATTACATTTGTTTGAAAAACATAAGGAAAGCCTTAAGAGATGAAATGATAATTGTCTATGTTCCTAAGTAAATTTTTTAACTGTAAAAATGATTTTAAAAATTTTTTAACAAAAGAATACATGTTCATTATATGAGAAACAATAAGCAAAAACCAGAAAATTAAAACATATAAAATTCCATCCTTCATAGAAATGGATACCAAAGACACTTAGTGCATGTTATTCAATGTATGTACATGCATAGTATATATTTTTATGTTTAAAATAAGATATCCCTAGGTAAATCAATTTTCATTTATGTTAATCATGGTGATACATACTTTACTTAAGTTAAGAGAATATGTTTCTTTTGACACAGTTTCATTTCCAGGAATGAGAAATAGAGAGAGAAGATTCTCCACAGAGAGGGGAGCAAGGCATTTTGCATCTGCCACAGTCTCCCCCACCAAGGTCAGTGCAGAGTCAGGAGGACTTCTTCTTACAGGGAACAGCTAAGCTGGAAGTCACTTGCCCAGCCGTCCCCACTCCTGCCAAAAATGTCAGTAATCCGTCTCTACTAAAAATCCAAAAAAATTAGCCAGGGTGGTGGCGGCACCTGTAGTCCCAGCTACTCGGGAGGCTGAGGCAGGAGAATGGCGGGAACCCGGGAGGCGGAGCTTGCAGTGAGCAGAGATCCGGCCACCGCTCTCCAGCCTGGGCGACAGAGCGAGACTCTGTCTCAAATAAATAAATAAATAAGAAAAACTCCAGAAACTTAAAAAATACATATATATTAAGTAATATGCTCCTGAAAAACCAATAGGTCAATGAAGGAATTAGAAGGAAAATGAAGAATTTTCTTGAGACAAATGAGAATGAAAACACATCCTACCCAAATCTATGGGAAACAGTATAAGCAGATCTAAGAAGGAATTTTATAGTAATAAACATGTACATCAAAAAAGAAGAAAGATTTATAATGAACAATCTAACACTGCACCTTAAGGAACTAGAACAAACAAGAACAAATGAAACTGAAAATTGATGGAAGGAAGGAAATAATAAAGCTTACAGAAGATATAAGCAAAAGAGAGAATTGTTAAAAAAAAAAAAACTCAAAAGATTAACAAATGGACGACTTGTTTTTTGAAAAGATAAACAAAATTGACAAACCTTAGCTAGACTAAGAAAATAAGAGAGAAGACTCAAATAAGTAAAGTCAGATGTGAAAAGGCAGACACTACAACTGATACCACAGTGGGAGAAAAGATAATATACTGTTATGAACCAATATATGCCAACAAATTTGATAGCTTGTAAGAAATTGATAAGTTCCCAGACATTTACAAAATACTTTAAATTCTAAAGAGATTTCAAACATCTGAGTAGGTCGATAACAAGTGAGGAAATTGAACGGGTAATGAAAAGTCGTCCATCAGATAAAAACTCAGGACTTGTTGGCATCATGGCTAGATTTTACCAAACGTTTAAAGAACTAACATCAATCGGCCAGTGGCGGTGACTCACGCCTGTGATCCCAGCACTTTGGGAGGCCGAGGCGGTTGGATCACGAGGTCAGGAGATCGAGACCATCCTAGCTAACACGGTGAAACCCCATCTCTACTAAAAATTAAAAAAAAAAAAAAAAAAAAAATAGCCGGGCGTAGTGGCACACGCCTGTAGTCCCAGCTACTCTGGAGGCTGAGGCAGGAGAATCACTTGAACCCAGGAGGTGCAGGTTGCAGTGAGTCAAGCCTGCTCCACTGCACTCCAGCCTGGGAGACAGAGTGAGACTCTGTCAAAAAAATAAAAAATACATAAAAATTAAACAACTAAAAAAAAAAATCTATTTTCCTCCAACTATTCTGGAAAATTAAAGAGGAGGGAATACTTTCAAACACATTATATAAGGCTAGCATTTCCCTGATTCCAAAATCAGACAACACAAGAAAAACAGAAAATTATAGGTCAATAATCCTGATGATCATAAGTGCCAGAATTCTCAATAGGATACCACTGAATTCAACAGCACGCTAAGGAGACAATTTACTATGATCAAGTTGGATTCATCCCAGGGATGCAAGGCTGGTTGAACATATACAAAGCAATAAATATCATATACTACATTAACAGAAAGAAAGAGGAAATTGTATGACTATTTCAAGAGGCAGAACAAAGCCCTTGACCCAATTTAACATCCCTCTGTCACACAAACTCTCAACAAACTAAGTATAGAAGTTATGAATCTCAACAACGTAAAAGCCATATATGACAAACCCACAACTAACATCATACTGAGTGAGGAAAAGCTGAAAGAACGGGGACAAGATGAGAATTCCTACTTTCACCACATTTATTCAACATGATACTGCCAGAGTTCTAGTCCCAAGTTCTAGCCAGAGCAATTAGGTGAGAGAAAGAAATAAAAGGCATTCAAATTAGAAAGGAGGATGTTATATTGTCCATGTTTGCAGATGACGTAATCTTATATATAGAAAAACTTAAAGACTTCATGAAAAAAAGTCTATATTAGAACTAATAAAATTAGTAAAGGTGAAGGATACAAAATTAACATACAAAAAGCAGTAGCATTTCTATATGCTAATATTGAACTATCTGGAAAAAACAGAGACAAGACTAAAGAAAAATAAAAAATAAGCTATTTTACTGTAATCCCAGCACTTCAGGAGGCCAAGATGGGCGGATCACGAGGTCAGGAGATCGAGACCATCCTCACTAACACGGTGAAACCCTGTCTCTACTAAAAATACAAAAACATTAGCCGGGCGTGGTGGCGGCGCCTGTAGTCCCAACTACTTGGGAGTCTGAGGCAGGAGAATGGCGGGAACCCGGGAGGTGGAGCTTGCAGTGAGCCGAGATCGCACTGCTGCACTCCAGCCTGGGTGACAGAGCTAGACTCCGTCTCAAAATAAATAAATAAATAAATAAATAAATAAATAAATAAATAAATAAATAAAATAAAATAAGCTATTTTATTTAAAATAGCTACAAACAAACAAAAAACAAAGATATCTAGGATTAAACCAAGCGAGTGAAAGATCTCTACACTAAAATCTATAAAAATTTGATTAACGAAAGTGAAGAGGACACAAATAAATAGAAAGATATCCCATGCATATTCATTGATCAGAAGCATTAAGATTGTTACAGTAATCATAGCACTCAAAGAAATTTATAGAGTTAATACAATATCTGTCAAAATAACAATGATATCCTTCACAGGATAAAACAAAAAAGAAAAAAAAAAGAAGATTTCTAACAACCTAAAACTTTGCCTCGAGAAACTAGGAAAACAAGAACAAATGAAACTGAAATTTAGTGAAAGGCACTGTATTAAGTGAACACAAACAATAAATCTTGAGCCTTCACACCAAGTTCAAAACATACTAAAAGGTTGTAGGATGCAAAACAGAGTGGTACTGGCACAAAAACAGATACATAGACCCACGAAACAGAATAGAAAGCCCAAAAATTAATCCACACCTACAGCCAAATGATTTTTGACAAAGTGCCATGAAGACACACTGGGGAAAGACAATCTCTTCAATAAATGGTATTGTCAAAATTATATATCCACATGCAGAAGAATGAGACACAACCCTTGCATCTTATCATATACAAAAATCAACTCAAAATTGATTGAAGATTTAAATGTGGATCTTGAAACTATGAAAAGACTGGAAGAAAACAGACGAAAAGCTTCACAACGTTAGGCGAGGCAAGTATATTTTAAACAAAACCTCTAAAACACAGGCACCAAAAGTAAAAATAAACAGATGGGATTAGATCAAAATACAAAAACCTTTTCACAGCAAAGAAAACTGTTAACAGAGTCAAGAGAAAATTTATATAATGGGAGAAAATATTTGGAAACTATACATCTGACAAAGGGTTAATATCCAAAATATAAGGAAGTTAAACACCTTGACAGAAAAAATGAAAAACCCGAATTAAAAATGGGCAAAATACCTTAATAGGCATATCTTAAAAGGAGACATATAAATGGCCAACAGATATCTTTTAAAATGCTCAACTTCTCTAATCATCAAAGAAATGCAAATCAAAAATCACAAGAAGATACCACCTCACTCCAGTTAAGTGGTTATTATGAAAAAGACAAAAGGAAAAAAAATATTGGTGAGGATGTAAGCACAAGGAAACAATTACACACTGTCAGTGGGATTGTAAATTAATATAACCATTATGGAAAATAGTATGAAGGTTCCTCAAAAGATTAAAAAGGACTATCCTGTGATCCAACAATCATGCTACGGGGTATATATCCAAAGGAAATGAAATCAGTATGTTGAAAATATATATATATATGTTTCCATGTTTATTGCGGCACTATTTACCATAGCCAAGATATGGTAACAACTTAAGTGTCTAGCAACAGATGAATGGATAAACATGCAAAATAATACTACTCTGACATGAGGAAGAATGAAATCCTGTCATTTGCAGCAATATGGCAACATAGATGGAATCGGAGGTCACTTTGTTAAGTGATATAAGTTAGTCACAGAAAAACAATACCGATACTGCATGATCTCACTCATATGTCAAAATTGTTTTTACTGAAGTTGGTATCATAGAAGCAGAGAGTATTACCAGAGACACTGGGGAAGGGTGACAGGGTATGAGGAAGGACAAGTAGAGATTGGTCAACAGGTACAAAGTTACAATTAAATAGGATGAATCAACTCTAGTATTCTATTGCATAGTAAAGTAACTATGGTTAACAGTGAAACATATATGTAACAAACTAGCCAGGAGACAGATTTTCAAATGTCTCACCACAAAGAAATAATATATGAATGAGGTGCCAAATACACTAACAACATTGACTGGATAATTATACAATGTAGATACGTATCAAAACATTGAATTATACCACATAAATATGTAAGTTACAATGTGTCAGTAAAAAAATAATTAACTTAAAAGTTAATTTAAACGAAGTTAAAAAACATTCCAAGAGATCAGCATGTGGCTATGAAGCTAAGAATGTTAGATTCTTATTTGTGAAACAGAAAATAGGTATTTTTGCCTATAGCAGAGATTATTCTAAATCTAATTAAGGAGGAGGAAGCCAATTAATGCCAAAACACTGTTTAATTTATTATACAAAAATGCAATGATTATTAAACTGCATTTTTGGAGTTATATACTGCCACACAACTGAAAACCCCCAACATCTTTTACATAATAGTATCATAGGTATGTAAAGATTATTTGTTTCATTTTTTCATATTACAATGACTAATTTGTAATTTTTCTGTTACTAATATTTAGGGTCTAGGGTGGTGTTACTAATGTTTTCATTACATATTACTTGGGAATTTTTAGTCTATTTTTTATAATGTTAATAAGATTGTGTTCGGCATTAGGAGATAACAAAATGTATTGTATAGGCTATCTATTCATTTCAATTGTATAGGCTATCCATTCATTTCAATAAACCCAAAACATTTTATCACATTTTCACTCTTCTTCTTTCGGTGAACTATTAAGTATAAGTAAAAATGCTAAAGAGCTAAAATATATGTAAGTACTAATTTCTCCAAAGAAAATTTCCAATAATATGAAGGCTCACAGATCTCCAAATGTATTTAGTCAAGTCACTGATGATGATAGTTCAAATGCATTGATGCCTGCTCTGTGTTATGAACTGTGTTACTCTGTTTTGGAAACTCTTAAAATTCACAACAACTGCATAAGGTAGATAATATTATTCCCATTTAATAGTTGAACTGGCTGTAGCACAGAGATGATAAATATAAATAATATACACAAATTACACAGCTGGTAGGGGTGTGCGCTGAGAGAGCTGATCAAGTCACTAACTACTATGCAATACTATTATACCTCTCATGATGAAATGATGTTACAACAAAGGACAATTTTCAGCAGAATTTTTTTATTCTTCTTGGTTGAAAATTTTTAACATAAATTCATAGATTCCACAAAGGAGACATTCTATATTTATGGTTGCATAGCTTTTAGTGAAATTTAAGTCAGCACTTTTAGAAATACATTCTTCACAACACAAGTTCTATGAAATGTTAAAATACATTCCTTGAGGAAAGATATCTGCAATAAATTAATTTGAAAAATGTTGGGTTAAACAAAATTAAATAGCTTCCTACTGTGGCCATCTTAGACTTTAACATACTAATTTACAATATGATTCTTCAAGAGGAATGTTATATATACCTCTGCATATGAAAACTTTTTGATTAACAAGTACTACTATATTTGTTTAAATATTTAGGCGATTTTATCCTTTCTGTATGTTAAGTGATAGTGGGCATTGGGTAAGTCTTGTAGTTCTACTACTATTCTATTTGGTGAGGAATTTTGGGGAATAGTTTTGATAATTCAATATTTATTTGTACTGAATTGGAAAGATATATCACTGTTTTGAATTTAGAGATATTTAAAAAGCCTTATAATTGTAACCTCTGAAAACTTATTTCATGTCGAAGTGAAAGAATTTAGGAACATCTTCAATACTACATTGCCCAAGTCTACTTTTATAAAACGTTGCCCCTGATATTTTGTAATTTTTTTTTTTTTTTTTTTTTTTTTTTTTTTTTGAGACGGAGTCTCCATCTGTCGCCCAGGCTGGAGTGCAGTGGTGCGATCTCGACTCACTGCAAGCTCCGCCTCCCGAGCTCACGCCATTCTTCTGCCAAGTAGCTGGGACTACAGGGGCCTGCCACAACTCCCAGCTAATTTTTTGTGTTTTGGTAGTGACGGGGTTTCACCATGTCAGCCAGGATGGTCTCCATCTCCTGACCTCGTGATCTGCCTGCCTCGTTCTACCAAAGTGCTGGGATTACAGGCGTGAGCCACTGCGCCCGACCAATTTCGTAATTTTTTTAAAATCTGAAGTTTAGGGAGGTGCATTTCATTTAGTAAAAGGTGTTGAAACAAATTCCAAACATCTTTTTGAAAATATTTTAATCGTTTTCATTCATTAGCAGTGAGGAATTCTGCATTATTTATATATTTTTTTCTATTAGACGTGCATTTACTTTGTTTTGTTTTGATTTTTACCTTTATTTTAAGTTGAGGAGGTGCATGTACAGGTTGTTACATGGGTAAATTGCACGTTGCTGAAACTTTGTGTACAAATAATCTCATTACCCAGGAAGTGAGCATAGTACCCAATAGGTAGACTTCCAATCCATGTTCCCTTATCACCATCCCCCATCAAGCAGTCCCCAGCGTCTATCGTTCCCATCTTGGTGTCCATGGGTATTCAATGTTTAGCTCCCACTTACAAAGGAGAACATGTAGGATTTCCTTTTCTGTTACTGCCTTAGTTTGCTTAGGATGATGGCCTCCTGCTGCATCCATGTTGCTGCAAAGGACATGATTTTGTTCTTTTTTATGATTGTGTAGCATTCCATGGTGTACATGTACCACATTTTCTTTATCCAGTCGACTGTTGAGAAGCATCTTGGTTGATGCCACGTCTTCACTGTTGTAAATAGTACTGCCGTGAATATATGAGTGTATGTGTCTCTGATAGAAAAATTTATTTTCTTTGGGTATATACCTAGTAGTGGCATTGTTGGGTCAAATCATATTTCTAAGTTCTTTTAAAAACTTTTATTTTTAAAAAATTTGTTTAAAGCGGTAATCATCAAACCTTAAAGCACATTGGAATCACCTGCAGGGCTTGTTAAGCAGATTGCTTATCAATAGATTTGGGTTGGGGCAGAGAAATTAGCATTTCTATTACGTTTCCAGGTGATAATGATGCTATTTCTCAAGAGCATACCTTCAGAACCACTGGAAAACAGAACTCAGAGGACACTAGATAACGCAATGTTATGAGTCAGCGTTCTCCAGAAAAACAAACCAATAGGATAGATTAGATATAGACATAGAAAAAGAGATTTATTATGAGAGATTGTTCATGTGATTATGGAAACTGGAAAGTCCCACCATTTGCCATCTGCAAGCTGGAGGTTGGGGAAAGGCATGGGCATAGTTTCAGTGCAAATCTGAAAGCTCAAGAACCAGAGGCATTGATGTCCAACGACAGGAGAATATGAATGTCTCAGCTCAAACAGAAAGAGCAAATTCACCTTTCATCCACCTTTTGGTTCTTTCATGCCCTCAACAGATTGGATAACACTATCTCAGTTTTGTAAGAGGGAACCTTCTGTATTCAGTTTTCCCATTCAAATGCTAAAGTTTTCTGAAAACACTCTCTCTCATAGACATAGTAGGAAACAATGTTTTACCAGCGATCTGGGCATCTCTTAGCCCAGTAAACATGACACATAAAATTAACCATCACAGGCAATAAGTATTTGTGATCCTAACATTATTTTTAAGGATTATAATTCAAAATGGGATATTCTGATTTTAATTTTTCAGATTAAATAAATAACATTCGTTATTCAATTGAATACTGCATATTTAAAATATAACATTTTTAAAAAGACAATAAGATGAAACATTTTTTATCTTTTCACTGTCCCTAGTGAAAAGACTAATTTTCCTGTCCCTACTTTTCAGACTAATGATTGAATCATATTTAAATACCCTGAAAATATTACATGTAAAATTAATTCTTTTTAAAATGAGGACTACATATTTTAATAAACCATGTCATTTATCATGAATATGATACCAGGATTAATCAGTAAAATGTCATAGGCTCCAAAATATGAAACATGACTTCAGTTGCACCTGGAGCCATTAGTGATGATAGAATATACAGAATTTTTACCAGATGTCTTGGCTTACTCAACTCTGCAACACCATGTGTGTTATGGAAAAAAAATAAAATGACAAGGTATTAACCATATAGACATTCTTCTAGAATTAAACAGTATGTCTAAGTATATGGTCAGGAAGAGCAGATTGTAGCAGAAAGGATTAGAAGTACTGGGTTCTATTCCTCCTTGTTTCATTATTATGTCTGGGGATAGATCAGGTAGACTCTCTCTAAGTTGCATATTTGTGAAATGAAAGGATTTGGTTGAAGGAGCTCTGAAGCCTCTTATATTTTTGAAAAAAAAAAAAAGGCATACTGATTGTTTTTTCTTCTTTCGTTATTTCTCAAGTCTGTTGCCCAGAACTCTGTGATATTTCGATACTGGCCATGCTCGGTTTTACTTATTCAGTAAAATAAATTAATTAGGTGCTCTCTAATTGTGACAGCCATAAGAAAAATCAATTGGAAGTCATTAACAGATAATAATTACCTTTAAGTAGACTCTACTGTAATCCAAAATTCATGTTAGGTAAATAAGAACTTTTAATAAACTCTCTCCCATTAATTTTAGGAAGATTTAACAATTACAATTATAATAGTTGTATCTACATATATGTCACAAGAATATACAAAAGTAGCAAAGATAGTGAATATGTAGACAAAAGTAGAAAAAAAATCTGGATAAGTTCACTATATGCATATATACAGCATATACACATGTAAAATTTTAGGTTGCAAAACATAACACTCAGATGAAGCAATCATAGAAAGAAAATTGTCATCCCAAGTGTCAGTTAATGTTTGATCAAGTATAAAGCTGATCTATATGTGAGTAAGAGTCAGTAGGGACCCAAAAAGAAACCAAGTCATAAGCATATTCAGGTGACTGATCATGTACGATGTTCTAGATTAGGGTCAGAACCTCAAGTCTAAATTAAACACTTACCTTAAAGAAAAACTCATCAATTTAAAGTTAGCATGAGTATGACCCATAATACAGAAAAAAAAAGCAGCTTGCTGATAAGTGTGTGAATCATAAGTCTACAATGACATTTACTGAAAGAGCAAAAGGACAGCACAGATAAAATAAATTACAAAAGAGCAAAAAGATGGGAATTTTTAAACTCAAGCTATTCTATTTAGAGCAATAGTTTCAAAATCCACAACAAAAAACAATGTATCAAACAGAAAGGTTTAAAAGCAGCATTTTGATTTTGTGGTATGCTGTTTTTAAATCTGGAATGAGGTGGCTGGAAGAATATACTTAATGTTTTCTTTATATAAATGTATGGGACACAAGTGCAATTTTGTTAGATGCATAGATTCCTTAATGTATTGATATAATCTTCTAGCCATTTGCTTTTGAGATATTATGAGAATATAATTTTTTTTTTTTTTTACCTTTAGGTTTTGGTAGTATATTATTGTTCTCCTGCAACTGACATTGCAATTTACATGTTTCTGTTGAGATCACTGATTCTTTTTAATCATTTAATAAACTCAAGACAAGCAACAGATGTAAAATCTAGTTACAATTATAAACCTGCAAATTTGGGTAAAATTATATCTGATTGCATAAGGTGTGGTATCTTCAGTGCTTTATCCACATGGAAGGAAATAGCAGGGAGTTTAAAAATGTTAAAATGGGTAAGATCAGGGAGGGAAATATGACCATCATAACTTATTCCAAAGAAAAATCTCATTCAGAACTATGTATAACATATAACATATATGCAATAAATGCATACAAACCATGTGATGTTTAAATGATTAAAGCAGATAAGCAATGAAAATACATACAATTTTAAAATAAGAAGAAGTCTACAGAGACATTCATACACCAGACGTAGCCTTGTTGATGGAGAACTTTTAGAATTGACATAGATAATGAAAGCAAACTGCACAGGAATTAAAATCAATATAATCTGTGAAGCAAATATGAAGACACAAGACTGTGGAGATAAATGACTAAAGACAAACAGTGACCTTATGATACTTCCCAATTCTGCAATGCGGCAACTCAAGCACATGCATGGTTATATATATATATATGTATTTTAACGATCCATAGTAAAGAACAAAGAGCAAATAAATGCCGGTAGTGGGAACTCAAAGAAATAAACATCTAAAATGTAAATACATAGAACATAGAGTTATGGGATAAATAAATCATTCTTCAATCTAGTCATGATAGGGGCAATGATATATCTTAGAGAATATTAATGTGAGCTTTTTTCATTAAAAATTTTGCAATATGATCACAGCTAATCATTTTCAGTATCATCAACCAATGTGAAAATGTCTCACATGTAACAGGTGGGACTACTGAGTTCTCATAACGTAGAGGAAAGCCAAAAATTAGATTAGTTTTTTATATGGATAAATGACTTTAAAAAGATTTTCTAGAGGACAATGTTGTTCAACTATTGCTATAAGGTATCTGTTAATAAATTTTATTTATTTTTCTTCTGCTAAATTAAAATAATTATTAAATGGACCTTGAATCATAGAGAATGTTTGAGGTTTTATAAGTCAACTTAGCTTTTTAAATAAACACAGTAAAATTGCCACACATAGCAGTGAACAAGTAGTATGACAGTTGCCTAGTGCAAAATGACCTCTGCCCCTGGTCTCTAATAACCGGGGCTCATAGGCCGAGTTTATCCTTGAGGGTGCTGGTAGTCTAGTTACAGCTATAGTTTTGTATGCAGTATGTTTATACAAATGACATCGTTCTGCATACAGACTATTGTAATGCTTCAACATATAAGCAACTCTAACCCTAAATATGCTTAACAAGGTCAAACCATATAAGCTATTTGTACATACTAACAATGACCATTGGGGGTATCAGTTTTTCAAAATCTTTACAGTAATATCAACAAATACTTAGAAATGGGATTTGATATATTGTGCACAAGACTTGTTCATAGAAAAGTGTAAAATACCACTGAGGTAAATTAAAGAAGATTTAAACAAATTGAGATGTATACCACATTCACAGATACTAGAACTATTGTTAATACTGCAAATTTTACCAAAATTTATCTATATATTTAATGTAATCCCAATTGAAATCCTGTCAGATTTTTTTTTCTTTGAAAGAACTGCCTAGCTTGCTCTAAAGTGTATATTAAAAGCAAAATACTTACAACAGTAAAACATTTCTTTTAAAAGAAGAAGGTTGGAGGCTTACACGATCTGATGTCAACTTACTGCCGACCTAGTAATCAAAACAGTGGCGTAGAAAGACAGACATATTCTTCAACGAAAGAGAATAGAGAAACAAGAAATAGTATGCAGTTGATCCTTGAACGACATGGGGGTTGGGGTTCTCACCCCTCTGTACAGCCAAAAATTTACTTACAACTTTTGACTCCCCACAGCTTGACTACTAAAGCCTACTATTGACTAGAAGCTTTACTGATCACATAAACAGTTGATTAACAGCTGATTAATGTGTATTTTGGACATTAAATGTACTACAGACCTGTATTCTTACAAAAAAGTAAGCTAGAGAAAAGAAAATGTTATTAAAAATAATAGAGAAGAGAACTTATATTTACTCTTCATTAAGTGGAGGTGGATCATTAAGAAGGCTTTTCCTCCTTGTCTTAAGGTTGAGTAAACTGAGGAGGAGGTGGAATAGTCGGGGTTTGTTTTGTTGTCTCCACGGGTGGCAGAGGAAGAAGAGGTTAAGGAGGTGAAAGGGGAGGCAAGAGAGGAAGGCACACTCAGTGCAACTTTGCAGAAATACATCATAATTTCTGTCAGACATTTTTGCTTTTTTATTTCTTTAAAAATATTTGTGTATGGTATCAATCCTTCTTCTACCGCTTGCATTAGTTTCAGTGCCTGCATCACAAAATAGTCCATGTCATAAAAGAAATCAAAAGCGGTCTTGAACAATCAGAGCTCTTTTACCAGATTGTCTAACGTCAATATGTTTTCTGGCCCTGCTACCTCTGTCGTCTTCCTCATCATCTGGCATTGGTTCAGAAGCACTTATTTCCATCAGATTATCTTCTGTTAGTTCCTCTGGTGTGGTGTCTACATGCTTTTGAATTTCTTCATGATCCATATCTTGAATCCCTTACCACCACCCCTCACACACAGGCTTTTTTTTTTTTTTTTTTTTTTTTTTAATATGTATAGCCACAATCTGTTTCATGATTTTCTTGATTGACTATGTGGTAAATGCTGTGAAGTCATGCACAACATCTGGACACAGTTTTCTCCAGCAGGAGTTTATTGTTGCAGGCTTGATGGCTTTCACGGCTTTTTCCATAACCACAATGGCATCTTTGATGGTGTAATCCTCCCAGACTTTCTCAGAGTTCTCTTCCACAGCATTGACAATCTTTTCCATAAAATACCATGTGTAATGTGCCTTAATGTTCCTTATGACCCCCTGATCTAAAGGCTGAATCGGAGACCTCATGTTTGGGGCAAGCAGACCACTTCAGTGCTTTCAGTGTTCAATTCATGGGGTCCTGGGTGGTCGGGGCATGTCTGATATCAAAAGAAAGTTAAAAGGCAGTGCCTGACTGGCAAGGTACTTCCTGATTTCAGGGACAAAGCATGAATGGAACCAATCAAGAAAAAGAGTTATCCTTGCCAGGCTTTCTTGTTGTACAACCAAAAGACTGTCAACAGGTGTTTAATTTTTTTTTTTTTTCTAGGTTTGGAGATCAATAGCTGTATAGATAAGGGCAGTCCTGCATAATAAACTCAACTGCATTTGCAAACATGGAAAAACATTAGAGTTAGCCTATCCCTTCCTGCCTTAAATCATTGTGCTTGCTTCTCTTCTTTACTAACAAATGGCATTTTCCACCTACCCCTAGAATAAAGTATGTTTATCTGCACTAAAAGTTTGTTCAGGCAGGTAATTATTTCTCTGCAATGATTTTCTTTTTATTGTTATTATTATACTTTAAATTCTGGGATACATGTGCAGAATGTGCAGGTTTGCTACATAGGTATACACGTGCCATGGTGGTTTGCTGCACCCATCAACCCGTCATCTACATTAGGTATTTCTCTCCAGTGATTTTCTTAATGGCATCTGGGAAGTTATCTGCTGCCTCTTGGTCTGCAAAAGCTGCTTCTCTTGATTTCTTGATATGTTTTAAGCCGAATTGCTTTCTGAAAACATCAAACCACCCTTGGCTGACATTAACTTCTTCAGCTCTAGATCCTTCACCTTCCTTTTAAGTAGTCATGCAATGCCTTTGCTTTTTCTTGAGTCATAATAGAGACTGTAGCTGTGCCTTTCTTAAACAGCAAATCTGTACTGATAGACAAGCTACCTTTTCAATATGAGATAAATAGGTATCTTCCAAAGAGTACAAGACTTTTTCCAGCTGCCTGCATAGTTGCAAGGACAACATCACTGATTTCTTTTTCATTTTTTTACAGTGGTCCTTACACTGGATTCATTCATCCTGAAATGGCCAGTAACCATAGGTTTAGGTCTCATTCTATAGTACATACATGTAAAACAATTCAACTTTTTCTTGTAATGTCCTAACTTTTCTCTGCTTCTTGGGAGCACTTCCAGCATTAATAGTGGCATTTTGTACAGTGTTATTTAAGGGTCACAGTGTTGCCCTAAGCATGACAAAATATGTGAGAATCTGGAGAGATCACATTTACTGAGATAGGCAGTTTACTGGAGAGATGAACTGCTCACTCAGAGATGATTAGCATTACATGGTGTTTTAAGTGGATATTGGAAACACTTGAGCTTATCATAATAGCAACAAGAAGTGGTTGCAAACTTAATACAACAGTGCAGTACCCGCTATGGTTAATTATATACATATAGATACTAATGAGCTCCTCAAAGTTGAATTTAGAACAGTTCACCCAGTTATATAAGAAATAGTTATAAGAGTTCAGACTGTTTTTGTTTTGTTTTGTTTTGTTTTCCATTTTAAAAATGTAACTTTGAAATTCACTGAAAACAGACTTTATTAATATTCACTTACTTTAAAAAACCTGTCAAGACTTCTTCCTCCAGATGTGGTTTCCAGATGGTCCATGAATTGCCCAATGAGAGTCAAAAGGGTATATTTAGTCACAATAAAGAGCCAGCACCTTTTGTCTCTTAAAAACCACTAGTCTTGAATCAGCTAGATATGCACTTAGGGGAAAAATAATCATTCTATGTTTTTACAATAATACATCTACTTTTAGCCATGGACACTTAAATGATCCAGTCCCTACATAATTTAGATAATTCTATACCAATGCCAGACACATGAATACATTAAGACAAAGGCACGCAACAAACTTACAATTATCTCACATCATTGTGGGAAAAGATAACAGATCCTTTGAGACGAAAATCCAGGAAATTGCGAAGATAAAATGTCAATTTCTTCTCTTACCAAAACTCAAGAGAGTCTATTAGATTTTGAAATTTACCAATTTTTCTCCTACATTATTTTCCTTTCTTGAATTTGTATAAAGAATTTGTAAATATCCAAGGAAACAACCAGTCCTTTAATTATCTCAAAAAGATTAGTAGTTACATGAAAATTTCAGGGAATCTGAGAGATTGGTTTTTTGTTATCAAAATTTCCTCTTGACTGAATAAGATTTCTTACAAATGAAGAAGTGCAACTTTTTACAAATATTTACATAAGCTTTTGTTTATATTTTTATACAAGAAAGGCTGTAACTCAGAATAAAGATTTGTTATGATAAATTCTGCTTTGCCTTTTATTGAAATATTTTGATATTTCAAAGACCATATAATCCTAGTAGTATCTATATTATTTCCAGTGCAATTAAGAACTTGGAAATTCATGTTCAGAGCTACTCAAATTAGCATCCATGAACTAAAATAAGAGGAGAAAATTATGAAAAATAAAGCTAGTAAAATTTATTTTAATATATGTTTTCTTTAAATTACAATTAGTTTTATAAACTTAGGGAAAAAAATTTGAACAGAGACATATGTTAACAAGTGACAAATGACAATTATTTTGAAGAATAGAGAATGCCTGATTTTAGGAAAAGGAATCACACTCATTGTAAAACTATACATCTCCATTCAACATGTATTCACTAAATGTCTATTACATATAATGAAATGTGCTCATCATTACAGGGAATACAAATAAGGATAAAACAGAGCCACTACACCAGTCTAACTTTCTCTTACTCAATGAAAACAATAAAATGTATGCAAACAGCAAACACAGAATCTGACAAATAATTTGCCAACAAATAAGATGATTGCAGTAATATCACATTTTTTTAACTATTTTAACACATGGGGATCATGGAATAGTGATGGTGACAGTAAAGTCAGAAAGATACAAAATAAATTTTAAAGAATGTATAGGAGATAAAATATGTGGGTAAATTTTTGTTCTAACATGTTGCTGTTTAAATACGTTGTAATATGTCCTGTAATTCATCAAAATGACTCAGTGGAAGAAAGCTTAATTACAAGGCTGGAAGAGTAACACTTTATATATACTGCCTTCACATATCTTCCTTGCTATGATTTCTTTCTAGATAAACTTTAAAGTGATTGAACAATTACTTGCTGGCCCCCTGGTTACTTTTCTCTCTCATTTTTTGGCTTCACCTATTCAATTTCTGGATGACTAGAATAGTGAAAATAGTATTAAAACTAGAAAGATTGGTATTATTCAAACAGTATTAAATAACAATACATAAATTAACGTTAATTAATAACAGTAAAATAATCTCATGATCATTTTGCTAAAATAATAAGTATTCAAATTGATATTAAAAATATATATGGCATATATGTTATATAAATATATAAATGTATAAGATAACTACTCAGACAAAACTGCATCAGTAGATGCAGAAATGATGTCACAGTAGTCAAATGAAATCAGGGAAGTTTTATTATTTTTTAAGCAAGGACGTACTTAAAAATGTTCATATATTGACAAAGTATTCTTCATTCATTAATTTACAAATGTTTCTTTTTTTTTTTTTGAGACGGAGTCTCGCTCTGTCGCCCAGGCTGGAGTGCAGTGGCCGGATCTCAGTTCACTGCAAGCTCCGCCTCCCGGGTTCACGCCATTCTCCTGCCTCAGCCTCCCGAGTAGCTGGGACTACAGGCGCCCGCCACCTCGCCCGGCTAGTTTTTTGTATTTTTTAGTAGAGACGGGGTTTCACCGGGTTAGCCAGGATGGTCTCGATCTCCTGACCTCGTGATCCGCCCTTCTCGGCCTCCCAAAGTGCTGGGATTACAGGCTTGAGCCACCGCGCCGGCCTTACAAATGTTTCTTAAATATATACTGTGCATTAAGCACTGGATTATACATTATTGTTAAAGAAACAACTGTCAAGAAGCTGATGTTCTAATTGGCCTTTTACATTTACACAGTATTTTATAGTTTATAAAGATACTTCCTGACACATAAAATCATAAATCTCTCTCAAAAAGTTGTTCTAAAACAACACTTACAAAAAGGGTAGCAGAGAACATGGTGCAGAATGGAAATCACCAATATATTAAAAATATTAATTAATTGCCTCAATTACCATCTTCTGCCAGAGACTCAGATACGTAATCATCATGAAGTCTTATCGTCATGGAAACTTTAACGTGACTAGCGATTGTTTTCACTTTCAAGTAATTATTGTTAACACAGCAAGAGACAGCTCTCTGTCCTATCACAGCATGGCAGGTAGACAGTGGTTATCAATATTTGGTGAATAAATGTGTTGCTGTTGTTTGAGTGATAGTGCCTAGCCCTACGTTTGAACATTCATGTACTTCCGAAGGACATTTCTAGAATTCCTTCTAAAAACAAAAAATATAGGTGGCATGTAATATATTGGCTCATGGTACTTTGGGAATGTTCGAAAAGGATACCTAGGCTAGTCCAGATAAAGTAGAGATGGTGTCTGAGGAAAGTGCAGCAGAAAATAAAAGTAGATGGTGTCAGTCGAGGGAAAAAAGGGATCTCAGAAGTTTTCCAAGGCTGGGAATAGGAAGATGAGGAAGAGAGACTAGTGCATGCAGACAATAAAACATATGTAAAGAGAAGAGGGCAAGGATATAAAATGACAATGGGTCTGCCTAAAAGATGCAAATCAAGCCATGACACTGTGGTGCATACGTGAGCAAGCAAAATAAGGAAAAAAGAATAACTATGTACTGAACATTTCAGTTATAATCAAAGACACAATCATGCCAATATCACCATCTTTCAAAATAAAAACGGAGGCCGGGCACGGTGGCTCAAGCCTCTAATCCCAGCACTTTGAGAGGTCAAGGCAGGCGGATCACGAGGTCAGGAGATCGAGACCATCCTGGCTAACACAGTGAAACCCCATCTCTACTAAAAATACAAAAAACTAGCTGGGCGTGGTGGTGACAACTGTAGTCCCAGCTACTTGGGAGGCCGAGGCAGGAGAATGGGGTGAACCTGGGAGGCGGAGCTTGCAGTGAGCCGAGATCGCTCCACTGCACTCCAGCCTGGGCGACAGAGTGGGACTCCGTCTCAAAAAAAAAAAAGAAAGAAAGAAAAGGAAAAGAACATATTGTCAATTTTCACTTAATTCAAATAAGTAAGAGATGGCAGATTTTTACACGTTAGAGGATTTTTAGCTATTTACTTTTTGAGACAAACTAGAGGATGCTACAGTATAGAACTATAATGTTATTTTTTAATAAGCATTTATTTTACATTAGACTTTTAAAAAAACAATCCTCAGAGGCACTGTTGTAATGGACATGCATGAAGTAATTTATCAAGGGTAACAGTGTGGAGATTCTGTTGTGAAATATTCCACATGAAAAACAGAGAATTTTACAGTATTTCATGCTGTATTGAAAGATTTACTCTGAGTTAATTGGTATGTGGAAACATTCTTAACTGCACAAAAAAGGAGCAGGTAACTGCCTTATTCTACACCTGATAATTATTTTGAGCTTCCAGATTATTGAAAATTCAACACATGAAGGTTTAGAATAATAAACATTGTAGTTATATTACAGAAATATTACTATGGCATTTTTATATATTTAGGAGAGTTTGATGAATTTTTATTTTTATTTTTTTGAAATGGAGTCTCGATCTCTTGCCCAGGCTGGAGTGCAGTGGTGCAATCTCGGCTCACTGCAAGCTCCACCTTCTGGGTTCATGCCATTCTCCTGTCTCAGCCTCGCGAGTAGCTGTGACTACAGGCGCCCACCACCACGTCCGGCTAATTGTTTTGTGTTTTTCGTAGAGGCAGGGTTTCACCATGTTAGCCACGATGGTCTTGATCTCCTGACCTCCTGATCTGCCCATCTCATCCTCCCAAAGTGCTGGGATTACAGGCATAAGCCATCGCGTCCGGCCAATGAAAATTCTTTACTTGCAGAAATATTAATATAATAAGTACTGCAAATATTGCTCTGATTATATCTGTGATGATTAACATCATGCATCAACTTTGCTAGTCTATGGTACCTCATTGTTCTATCAAACATCTAGATGTTGTTGTGAAGGCGTTATTTTAGATGTTATTAATATTTGAATCAATAGACTTTGAGTAAAATAGATTCTTTCAGAATAAGTGTGGGCCGTGCCTAATCGGTGGACGGCCTTAAGAGAGAAGACTATGGTTTCTGGGGGGAAAAGGAATTCTGTCTCCAGACTGCCATTGAACTAAAGATTTCCACATTAACTCTTCCCTAGGTCTCCAGCATCTGCCAGCTTGCCCTGCAGATTTTGAACTTGCCAGCACCCTACATTTTGTAAGCCTGTAACTTAAAATCAATCTCTCCCTGTCGCTTTCACTTTCTCTCTTTCTTTGTCTGCATGTGTGTGCAAAAAATTTTGTATTGGTTCTCTTTCTCTGGAAAACTCTGACTAATACAATCACTCTTATGTAATCCATGTTTATTCCTTCATTCACTCAATACGTATTTGCTGAGCTCTTACTGTATGCCTGGCTCAGTACTTAATCTTAGAAGTATGTTAATAAGAAAAAGCTAGTAGATGGAATTTAAAATATGGTGGTTAGTCAGCTCCTCTCACACTGTTTATCACCCAAAACAGAGAATCAAACAAACAAAAAACTAACTATAATTCAGATCTCCATCGACCTTGATTTCAGGCAGACTAATCTTTAACTCCCACATATATTGCCCCAAATACCCACATTTGTTTATACCTATTTAGGATAAGTTCTTGTTAATGTTCACTCATTATCTTCTGAGATGGCAGGAATGCATGTGTCCCCAACAATGGGTGCTATTGGTACATTGCCCAGCCAATTGGGCACACCCACCTCCCAGCTGCTGCAGAGAATTGCCTTTAGTCTAAAGAAAATCCCCTCCCACCCAAGATGCACTCCTTGACAGTCAACAGCCAGAGTGACCAACACGGGGACTAAAAAGGATAGTCCCCTTGCCTTGGTGCGACCAATTTTTTATTTTTATTTTTTGGGAGGGAAGGGTGCAATACACACTGCCGAGCATAAATATTTTCTGCAGATATCTTCAACTTTCTTCTCCTTCCCTATCAGCGTCTCTCATTCCTCTTCTCCTAAGAGCCCTCCGTCAGTCAGCAATCACTTTCATAAAATCTGCATTTCCGGTTCTGCATTTCAGGTTCTGCTTCTAGCTATCATAGTTGAAGACAGGCCTTCTTGAAGAGAATCTTTCCTACTATTGGCCAAGTGAGAAATCCCTTCACCAGGAGATAGTCTAAAGTCCTGGGTGTCTATTAGAGATGATCTGATATGTGCCACCTGTTCTTGCTCTCACTCTATGCATGAGGGAGGTGACTAATTTTCCATTAAGGGATTCCCATAGAAAATGGTCTAGGTCTTCATGGCTGCAGTTTTGAAGAGTATGCCATTTCCAATTTACCCACATGTTCCCCTAAAATATTCCCCAGTGACCAGGGGCGTAATCAGTGCCTCTCGCAGTTACCTGTCTTATGGAATTGAGTCTGGGTACCCATCCCAAGGTCCCCTTTGTGTGCTGTCCTTTCTGTTACCTAGTCTCCACAAGGTTCAATCCTTTACATCCCTGTTTTGTTTTGTTTTGAGCTGGAGTATCACTCTGTCACCCAGGCTGGAGTGCAGTGGCGTGATCTTGGCTCACTGCAACCTCCATCTCCTGGGTTCAAGCAATTCTCCTGCTTCAGTCTCCCGAGTAGCTGAGACTACAGGAGCACACGGCCACATCCGGCTAATTTTTTTTTGTTTTAGTAGTAACAGGGTTTCACCTTTTTGCCCCATCCTATGTTTAATCACTTGGAGTCACAAAGAGAAGGAATCGCCATGCTGATCTGTATGTATCGAGAGCTTTCTCTACATTTTGTAAAACGTGGCTATAACATTTACAGGAGTGAGACACGCCATTATATTTCATGCAAGAGAGCAAAGCTCCAAATACTAAAGATGTGGAGAAATATCAATGACAGGCCATAGTCTTACTGAATAAAAATATTGCATTAAGTTTTAATCTAAAACTTTAAAAATAGGCCTAATTTTAGAGTTGTTTTTCAGCACTACTCACCTCTCCTCATGACAAAACTGAAATATCAGGGTCTGTCATCAATATAGAGAAAATTTAGAAGTTGAATCTAGACGGCAACAATGGTTACATAAAAATTTATGAATGAAAACAGTCATAAAATTTTCAAAATGTAAAAATACCAAAATACAAACTATATGTTGCAAAACTAGTTGGAGAATTTATTCATAAATGGCTTTTGGTGTTTTTAGTGTTGAGGTAATAATATTTTGTCTATTTATTTGAGTGCACCAATGTGGGTCAAAAAAGGAGGTCATGTTGCAAGTTATAAGGTCATAGAGTTTATTATATAAATCAATCAACCAATCAACAAGTATTGATTTCTAAGAAGAAAGAAATAAAGCCCATCAAGGATGACCTTTTCATAAATTTCTTAATTATTCTATTTACAGGTTGATAAAGTGGCTATTTTTTATGGACATGAAGGGTTTTTTGCTTCAAGCAGTCAAGTATCATAAATTTTCATCTGAGTTATGATGATACACTTAAGAAATAACCGTCAATTTCATCAGTTGATTAATTGAATCTGAATGGGAATGCTTTGTACAAAAATGAAGATTGTGGGAGAACACGTTTCCTGAGGTAAAGGCAGAGTCTGTTATGACCAGAATAGGGGCACAAGGAGGGCTATGAGAGGAGATGAGGCATCAGAGGGACACATTACGAAAGGGGGGGACATGTCTCCCAAGCAGATTTATCTAATTAATGTTTCTCAAAAGTGGAATCAAAATCACACTGTGGTATTCTTTATAAATGCACATTGTCCCAACATGGAATTTTATGACCACTGAAGTCTGAGAATCATTCTGTAATGAATGGGGAACCCCAGAAGGGTTTCTAACAGCAAGAGAAGGGGAATAAATAAGAAGAAAAGACAGTTAATTACCAAAGCCAAAGAAATATAGAATACATGGAATAAAATCAAGTTCTAAATGTGAGGCTATGGATCATTATTGGAATCACAGTATCCTTTAGACCTCTTTTTCAATCTATTTTTAGATAGGACATCTCTATAAATATAAAGTCAGAAAACCATATTTTGGACAAACTCAAGAATTACCATAAAAAACCTCTTTCAAATAAAGATCTTAATTAAATGGAGATTTATTTATATCACTCTAATTTTCTTTTCTCCTTTCAAATAATCCTCTCAGAAGACATTATCTCCTAACCAACTTTGATTTTATAAAATTTCAGCTTGATTTAATTTATATTTCCCTTTTACAAACTAAAGGATATAGTTTAATTTCCATTGTTGTTATTATTATTATTAGTTTTGATGAGGGTATCAAGAATGAGGAAGTAAGTTGTGCTGATTTCAGTAGTTAATTCTCTGAGCATACGAAATAAAATTAAATTCTGGAGCAGTGAAATTAGTAAAGCAAAAACTGCTTTTTATCTTTTTACAATTGATTTTTAGAAAATCCTGAAAGGAGCAAACCTAAATCTCAGCGGGTTTCTAGTGGAACAAATAGCTACTAAAAATACTCTTTTAATTGACACAGAAAACATATATGCCAAAGCTGTTGGCTCAGATGGAAGCCAAGTTAAAACTCCTTGAACTAAACAAAGAATTTTTGCATGCAAACTGTCTTTCTGGCAAATAATGTTAGTTCTTTCATTTTAAGAAATTTGGTTATATCTCAGTAGCCAGATTCCCTAGATTTAAATATTTGTATTTAGGTCTTCTGGGACGAATGATACTGCAAGTTGACTATTAAGCCTCTATCAGTTTAAAATGATATATAAAAGGATCAAGATTGCTTAAAAGTCTATGTTTTACCCATAAATATCATTAAAATCAAATATATAATAATACATTTTTAGTTAATTAAGCTTAGTACTTTATCTCTTAAGAAAGTTTAAGAATGGCATAGGCAACTACTTCTTCTGTTGGTAACATTCACTGCTTAAAATCCCTTGCTGTAAAATTATTCATGCATTTTTGGCCCATGTGGTAGGTGGACTTTAAGATGACTCTACAATTCATGCTGTCTTGTATTCACGCTCTTGTGCAATTCTCTCCCCTTAAGTGTGGAATGAACTTACTTGGTTGGTAAACTGTAGAGTAAGTATTCCAAAGCTTCGGTGAGAAATCAGTCCTATCCAGAGTAATCCTTTTTTTGATTAACTAAAAGTTAACTAATGTAAAGATCTGAATATCTCTGAAAAATCTCTTCTACCATGTAAGGTGACAATATTATAAGAATAATGTATTTATAGGTTCTGTCAAAATTCAAGTAGAGGGAATGGTACAAGGCTGAAGGTCACCTGTGGGACATGGGACACATTTTTGGATTCTATCTATTACAGCGAGAATAAAATTATTTGGTGGATTATCATGTAAGATCACCCAAGATTCCCCCCGCACAGGTCCTCGGGGGCATTCCTTTCACCCTGGCAGTGAGAAGTAAGTTTATGAGTGGAGCCCTAACATCACTGAAGAATTCTGCAGTAGATTTGCTCTATAGATTAGAGATTACAATGGTGACCGCTACTCCCAAACTGGGGATCCTAAACTCAATGAGGATGATGGGATCCGGGGTGGCAGAGGTCAAGTGGTAGCACTTCACAGCCAAAGACAAAGTATGGTTACCATAACCATTAGCAAAGCCAGTGCAGTAATCAGACTAACCTGACCAGCAGAGATTATTGACACTGGCTAGTTGTTTCCACTGTTCCTAGAACTGAAGTAGTGAATGGGCAACCTACTGAAGTCTTGTTTCATCTATATTAGCAGAAAAAAATTAGGTTAAGTAAATAGCAGTCTGCTTTGAAGAACCAAAATGGAATCAAAGGCCCTCAATCCATTCCCAGGTTTGAGCCAGGTCCCAGGCACAGATTTCCTTCCATGTGGAAGCTGAGAAATCTTGCAGAAAGGCCCTGCTACACTGTCAAATGTTTATACTGTTAACCTTCCTTCCAGCCTTTTCTTTTAAAGGAACCTGTAACAAGTTACTAGAATGACCGTATTGGAGAAGGGGAAATAATTAGACATTTCAGGAATTACTGGACACTGGCTCTGAACAGACACCAGATTTTGGTACTCTATATATTATGATGGTCTGCCAGTCAGATTAGGGACCTTGGGAATTGAAGGCTGATTGGAATTTTGCTTTATGACTATCTCATAGTGAACCCAGTGGTTCCCTGAATCTGCCTTGTTACTATCTCCTTAGTTTTGGAATGCATATTAGGATATACTCATATTCATACTTAGAAACTGATACAATTGCCATATTAGTTTTCTAATCTGTAAGAGTGAAGATTATTATATGACAAGTGGAAGTCACTCAAACTGCTTACCTTTAAAAACAGTAAATCAAAGACAATGCCACATTCCTAGAAGAATTGCAGAGATTAGTGCCATCATTGAGGATAGGAAAAATGCAAGGGTGACATTTCCCATTATGTCTCCCTTTTAACTTGTCTCTTTGGCCTATGAAGAAGACAGATGAATTTTGGAGAATGACCTTAGATTATAAAGTTTATCATGCAATGACTTCAATTGCAACTGCTGAACCAGATGTGGATTTGTTGCTTGAGTAAATCAATGCATCTCTTGGCAACTGGAAATCAGTGATCTGATGAATGTTCTTAATTTCTTCCTGTTAATCAGACCACCACCAGAATCAGTTTGGTTCTGGCAATATACCTTTACGTTGTTTTTTTTTTTTTTTTTTTTTTGCCTCAGGGACAATCAACACTCTAGTTCTAGCTCTGCGTTATGTCTTAGTCTGCAGGGAAGTTTACTGATTTTCCCTACCAAAATATAGCCCAGTGGTCCACTACCTGTATGACATTATGCTGACTGGACCTGATGAGCAGGAACTAGGAACTACTCCCAACACATTGGTAAGACCCCTGCATGCCCAAGAGTGGGAAATGAAGTCTACAAAGATTCTCAGGTGTACCACTTCAGTGACGTGTGCAGAGCTCCAGTGGTCTGCAGGATGCTGATAGTCCTTCCAAGGTGAAGAGTGACTTGCTGTATCTGGGACTTCCTGTTAGCCCACTTAAATATGGTGTTTAGTGCCATCAAAATCCAAAGAAGCTCACTAAGCATCTTGTCTCTCATTTAAATGTGCTATTCTTTATTCCTCCCCCCGCCCCTTTCTGAAACAGTCTCACTCTGTCGCCCAGGCTGGAGTGCAGGGGCACTATCTTGGCTTACGGCAACCTATATCTCCTAGGTTCAAGGGATTCTCCTGCCTGCCTCAGCTTCCCAAGTAGCTGGGATTACAGGTACACACCACCATGCTCAGCTAATTTTTTGTATTTTTAGTAGAGATGGGGTTTCACCATGTTGGGCAGACTGGTCTCAAACTCCTGACTTCTGGTGATCCACCCACTTCGACCTCCCAAAGTGCTGGGATTAGAGGTACGAGCCACCACACCTGGCCTAAATGTGCTACTCTTACCCACTTACTGAGTGACCCAAAAAACTTCCATTTTTGAGTAGGTTTCAAAACAAGAGGAGGCCCTGTGATAGATCTAGGTTACCATACGAGGTTCTTTGCCCCTTGGGCAATATGCCCAGCAGATTTGGTTGTATTTAAAATGTCAGTGGGGGATAGGGACCCTGTTGGAGCTTTTGGTGAATCATAGCTCAAACTCATAGCATTTGGAGCAAAGCCATGATATCTCTATGGATAAATATCCTCCTTTTGAGATACTATATTTGCCTTCCTACTGAGCTTTAATAGACTGTATGCTTATCCCTGGGATACTACATTACTTGAGCTAGTGATCATGAAGTGAGCATTTAAATAAGTAAATGTTTTGTGGTAAACACAATTAGGCATGCAGAGCACGCAGAGCAGCACCAGTCATCAAATGGAAGTGGTATATAGGAGTTCAGGCTTGAGCAGGTCCTGATGGTACCAGTAAGTTAGTGAAGAGAAATCCTCTGGTCTCTGCTGCTTTCCCTTTTCTTTCTTGGCCCACACTTAACTCAAGTTGGTTTATAGATGGTTCTGCAAGGCACAGCCCAAAAGTAGACAGTTCCCGCACTGCAGCCCCACTCCAGATTGCCCTGAGCAGCAATGGCATAGGGAAATCCTCCCAGTGACAAGAACTTCAAACAGTGTACCTAGTTGTTCATTTTGCTTGTAAAAAGAGATGCCCAGAGGCATGGGTCTACAAAATTTTATAGACCATGGCTAATGTTTTGGTTGAATGTATCAGGGACTGTATCAGGGACTAGGCAGAAAAATACTTTAAAAATTGGTTATAAGGGGGTCTAGGGAAGAGCTATGGATTGATTTTTCTGAATAGACAGAGTGTAAAGATTTGGGGGAACCATATAAAATGCTTTTAATAATTAAGTGGATAGAAATTTTAATAATTAAGTGGATACAGTGACCCATTCTGTCGCTGTAAGTTAGCCTTTTTCCCCAGGTACTCCTACCATTCTGCAAAGAACTCATGAGCAAAGCAGCCTTGCCAGCTTGAACTCAACAGCATGGACTGCCACTCAATATAGCACTTCTCACTACGACCACTGATATGTGCTCAACCTGTCAACAGTAGGGTCTAATCCTGAGCTCCCAGTATAACACCATTCCATGGAGAGATTGCCAGCAGCCTAGTGGCCAGTCGATTCTATTGGATCATTCTGTTGTGGAAGAGGCTGTACTTTTTTCTTACTGAGATAGACACTAAGTATGAATATGGAACTTAGTACCCTGCTCCAATGTGCTACATCTTTACATTTTCTTTTTTCTTTTCTTTTTGTTTTTTTTTTTTTTTCTTTCTTTCTTTTTTCTTTTTTTAGATGGAGTTTCACTCTTTTTACCCAGGCTGGAGTACAATGGAGTGACCTTGGCTCACTGCAACCTCCATCTCACAGGTTCAAGCGATTCTCCTGCCTCAGCCTCCTGAGTAGCTGGTATTACAGGCATGCACCATCGCACCCAGCTAATTTTGTATTTTTAGTAGAGATGAGGTTTCTCTGTGTTGGTCAGGCTGGTCTCGAACTCCCGACCCCAGGTGATCCACCTGCCTTGGCCTCCCAAAGTGCTGGGATTACAGGCATGAGCCACTGGACCTGGCCATCTTTACATTTTCTAATGTCTTATCCATCCCCACGGTATTCCACACAGCATGTCTTCTGAACAAGAAACTAATTTTTTCACAAATGAAGTATGACAAGGACATGGAATTCAGTGATCTTTTAATATTCTTCATAACTTGGAAGGAGAAAGCTTGAAAGAATGGAGGAATGGTCCACTGAAGACCAGATAAGTCATCACGCAGAGTACAACAACTCACACAGCTATGGTAATGTCCTCCAGAATGTAGAAGATATTCTAAATCCAGTAACTAAATTTCTTCCATAGTTACGATCAATGATTCTGTCAGTCAAAGGTGGAAATGGGAGTGACTTATCTTATTATTATTTTTAATTAACCACTAACAAAGTGCATGTTTCCGGTAGCCCATGATTTTAGAGTCTTCTGTGCTAGGAGTTCTTTGTTCCAAAGAGATGCTTCACAAGTGGCCACACAGTTATTTCACTGAGCTGGAATTTGATGCTGCCACCTGGCCCCTTTAGACTCCCCAGGCCAGCGAATCAATAGGAAAACAAGGGTTGCTATACTGGCAAAGAGGATTGAGCCTGCGTATCAAGGAATATTCGTTTTCTAATGCACAATATGAACTAAGAATGAAAATGTCTAGATTTCAAGAAATCCACTACATTTCATCTTGATATTTCCATGCTCTATGATGACAGTAAATGGAAAATTATACAACTAAGTACAGTCTGTACCACTAATGGCCAGGATCCTCCAGAATACAGACTCGGATTACACTTCCAGGCAAGATGCAACTGAATGTTTGCTGAGAGCAAAGAGCATATGGAATGGGTAGTTGAAGCAGATAGTTGTAAATACTAGCTATGACTACATGTCCAGTTGCAAAAACAAGGATGGTAATAATTACAAGTATCTATTTTTTATTTTATACGATTATTGTAAGACCTAAACCTTGTTTTTAGACTCTCCCTTAACTACCTGGCCTTGTTTCCACATGAACAAGCTTTCCCTTAGCTGAGAAAACCTGAGGAACTCCATTTGGCTCCTTTATTTACAAGACATCAAGGACTCCTTACCCACCCTCTTCCTCAAGGAGTTACTTGTGTAAGCTGACTCTCAACATATCAAAGAGTCCAATTAACTGATAAGGTACTGAAGCAAGCCATCTACGAAGTTCCCAGGATTTCGCTCAAGAGATAACACCATAAAGCCCTGCATTTGTATCTGGCAGAGCCCCCATACCTATTGCCTTGTGATAGATTTAGAGCCCCTGCACCTGGAACTGTTTGTTTCCTTGTAACCATTTTTCTTTTTAACATTTTGCATGTTTTACTTCTGTAGAACTGCTGCAGTTAAGCTCCCCTCCCCTCTCTAAACCAAAGTATAAAAGAAAATCAAGCCCCTTCTTCCAGGCCAAGAGAATTTCGAGCATTAGCCGTCTCTCGGTCGCCGGCTAATAAAGGACTCCTGAACTCGTCTCCAAGTGTGGCGTTTCTCTCAAACTCTCTCGGGTACAACAATTATGTTGTATATATTATAAACAACCACTTTTCTTACCCTTCTTTTACTCTTTCATCTCCTTATCATTTAAAATAAGATGTGTTAATAAACTGTATCTATATCTCAGTTGTGAATTTATGGGATATCACAAAGGAGAACATTTCAGCTGGGAGAAGAATAAATATCTCTCAAAGACTAAAAGGGGACTTTATCATATTCTGGGGAAGGATGGACATTTTTTCAATTGTAGGATAATCGTTTCATGTTAGGCATAAGAGTGATTTGGTTATTACTATCTTTATAAATTAGGTATGGTTGAAGGAGAAGTGTGTGGTTGCCAAGTTCATAAGGGGTAGACCGTGATGACATCATGTGTCAACCTAGCTGAGCTGAACTACACTTTCCAAAATCTTGTTTCTTGTCTGTTTCTGGTTAGGGGAGGCCACAAGAGAGATTCTCCTGAACACTTGGAGGATGGAAGTAGAGCAGCAGCCATATAGCTGCTCACACACTGTTGCTGACTTACCTCCCTGGCAGTAGTCAGGCCTGAAACTGCTCCATCTTCTCCTGGATTCTCCTTTTTTCATGGAGCAGCTATGCATATTTACCTCCATGATAAAGGGTCCAGCTTCTCCGGGACGCTTATACCACAGAGGCCAACGAGAACAGGTACTAACATGAGCTTCAGACCATTCTTAAGGTCTGCAGCTCGTACGTGTGGTTTCTAGCTTGTTCTTGGTCTCCAACACCTACCAACTTTTCTTACTAACTGCCTACTCTTCCAGCTCCAACATCAGATGAGAAGACAACAGCCTTCCAGAGACTGGACAAACAGCTGCTAAAATTGCAAAAGAAAACATCCGGTAAAACACATATATGAGGATTTTGAACGTGATTGAGCCGCAATTGATATACACAATAACCAGAAACATCGTGCTAGAAGTGTTTAGATTACTAATCTCATACATTTTATTACCTTTGAAAATCACTGCACGAATGTCCAATCATCATGTGTCAGAAGTCATTTGTCTAACAAATGTGAAGCTCAGTTTTAACAATGACTCCTTGGCCAACTCTAATCAGGCTCCTCGGAGTCCTCGTCTCAGCTAACCCTCAACTGTGGCCTATAAGGCTGCAAACTCTGAGCACAAATGATTTTCACCCACCCTTGCCTGCCCCTCTCACATACGCTGCACTGAGACTTGAACTAACACTGGTATACTTTCTAGAAGCTCAAGTCCACATCCCTAAGTTGATGGCTCTAATCCCCTTAATTTCCTGCCTGAGAAAGCTCACAGTCCCCAGGAAAATTTACTATTTACTCTTTGTTCCCAACAAAATCTTAAAGGAGAAAATTCTCTCTCTCGCTCTGTCTCTCTGTCAGTCCTTGTGGGAGGATAAGAAACTAACTTCAATAGGTTCCATGCTCCAACTTCCACCACTGCCTCCTGTCAAAAGATAGGAAACATTTGTCTCTCCTTCACTTCAGTGCCAATTACCAAGCCCAGATGGCCAAGTCATGTGGACCCACCTCCTGCAGTCCTTCCCCTGAACACACCCCAGTCTGTGAAAGGGCTCCTGTCTTTTGTTTTGGTGAAGTTGTTTGGATCACATTGGGCCTATTCCCCATGGTGGTAGTTATTACTGAGTAAAATCTGCCCTTCCAGGTTTACCTGGTGTGCATCTTTGTTTATCTTTGACGGTTAATTCTTTTGTGGGCCTGCATAATGGGCTACCATCCAGACCACTGTGTAGCCGGGAAATACCATGGCCCAGTGGTACGCAAGGGGATAAGCATCAATTGTAAATGTGTCTCCTTTTGAAGGTGAGCTGGAAAACCTAGTTGGTTTTAAAGTCGTTCAGATATTTTCATAAACTGGAGAAAATTAAACCTATAATTCCTAGGTTATATCTAAATAATTTAAAATACATCTGACAAGCAACAGGAACAAGAATAGGAGCAGGTGGCTAAAACACAACTACTATTATTATTTCAGGGATCGCTATATCCTTCAAACCTGACTAAGCCTTACCAGAGGAACACTGGAATTCCGAAGTGATTCAGTACCTAAACTCAAGAACATTTTCCAAAATATTAGGAATAACACGACTCTACAATTTCCTGTTTGTAAGTGTGGTCATTGTCTTATTTATACCTAAAATATAAATACATTAAATATTTCAAAGGAAGGTAGACAGCAAGGACCTTTCGTTTTGCTACATATAATCTTTGATTTTCAAAAATAAAAAAATTAATGTAAATTGTTTACAATCCATTGAGGATAGTTAATTTTCTTGTTTTATTTCCCTTTGATGGATTGACAGAAAGGTTTTATTTAGGGGAGAGTAACTACTTCTTGCTGTCCCCAGTAATAGGCATACTTCTATAGATTTTGGTTTGCTACAATGAAATTAAGGAAATATATTTAAATTTGGTTTATGTCAGTGAAATTACAGATATATATTTAAATTTGGTATAAATGAATGTGGCGTTGCACTATATCACCTGGTCAATCTTATCCTATAAATTAAACTGTTCTGAGTTACAGCAAGTGTCCTTGTAGGCTTGCCTGGCTCATTAGAATGTCAAATGTTAGATAGGTAAGTCTGACTAAAAAGCAGACACACTGACTCCTTGGCTAATGACTTCTTAAAAGTCCCTTTTGGATTTGATGCAATCAACATTAGTGGTCTTGTCACATTCTTTTCCTATTGATTTTCTGAATATCATTTTCTTTAACTTAAAAGGTCAGTGAGAAACAGTTTGTAGATAAGTTTGAATGAATGTGTGTGTGTGTGTGTGTGTGTGCGTGTGTGTGTATGTGTTGGTCAGATAAGATTTACTTTTAAAACAAAACGATGAATAGTGTTTTCTTAATTTTAATTTATAATTCGGTCTAAAATAAAATAATTCTCCTGGTCTCTGATTTAGTATTCATTTCATCGTAAGATTTTTCAACTCATGTTTAGTAACGTGAAGGACCATAACAAAACCTGCATACATTTCTACAAATTAGTGGAGAAGAAAACAGAGTTGGACTTAGTTAGACAATAACTAGAATAACTTATGTCACTGATCGGATGTTTCTATAAATAAAAAAAATTAATCTGCTGTAGCCTAGGCTATTTCTATACTTCTCACATGTGAAAATACTTTGGTTTTTAGAGAGTTCTAAAGTTTAATATTTATAACCCCAATCTTAGATGTTAATTTTTTTAGTTATTATATAACTTATTTTTATTTTGAGCACCTATTCTGCAAAAGTACAATGTTAGTAATTTCTGGATAAATGAAATCATTTAAGTGAATCGGTTCAGGATAAAAGCTTCTTTTACTCCTTCTCTCCCAAATGAAATCTAAGTTCTAGAGATCATTAAACTTGCAGTCACATTTGTAAAATCTTGGAGATACAGAAAGGGGAGAGGAGGAACTGAGTATTAACTCTCTGGAGCTGACAGTTGTTGTCATATGACAAAAATGTCCCCCAGCCACTCATATGGGTCCCCGAAGGGAAAGTGTATGTTAGAGGAGATTTTGGGCTGTGGCGTTGTCAGATAGGGGCAAACATATTCTGTGACCTGAAGTTGTAAGTAGTTTGCCCAGGCGAGGGTCTGCCCAGAATTGGACCAGGCAGTAGCTTTCAGCACCTGCTTATCTGACTCTTATTCTCATATTCCATAAGAAGCTAAGGGATTCATTTTATTGATGATATTAGAAAGTGGAGGTTAGTGCAGATGTAGCCTAATCATTTTGGCTCTCTCTTGTGCAATGTGACTTTTTACAGTTTGTGTGATTTTTCTGTTAACTCTATTTCCATTATGAAGTAAGACAAGAAAAGAAGATGCTCTGTGTAGAATTCTGTTTTTTTCAGTTGTCTTGAGCATGGTCTGTGGGAAATTCAAATGAAGACGTAAGGAGATGAAAGTTTGGCTCTGGGACAAAGCCTCATTTCACCATCCCACTTACTACATGTGCCTTGACCTTTCTTCCCCTCTCCCTTGGTTCAAAATAAAAGCAAGAGGGACAAATGATTCTCAGTCTTAAGACATCAACATTTTGCAATTCATCAGTTTAATGATTTATTCATTGATTCAATGAGCAAATGATTAAGCAGCACCTACTATGTGTTGGGATTTGGGTTAGATTTTTGGAAAAAATAACAAACAAAAATCAGTAAGATTCATGATCTCATGATGTCTACTGTTTAGTGGAGAGAATAGATATTCATAAAATTGTTAAAATAACACATGTTAAGTTTCAAACTGAGATAAACACACTGAAAGCACTTTACCAAGGAAATTGAGTCTACTTGATTTTTTAAAGAGAAAGAAGTGGGATTGCAAGGAAGACGTCCTTATAAAAATGATCCCTGAGATGAGATTTGCAGGATGACTCGCTAACTAGAAAAGAGGCTGGAGAGAGAGAATTTCTGTTCAAGGGTCAGCAGTAGCTACGTCCCATAATCAGGTTCGTGTTACCAGAATCATGATAAGCCAGTTGACATGGCGAGGTGCTGACACTCTTGTGCAAAGATTTGAGGCAATTTATAGGACCTGAGTCTATGCTCTGTGGTCCTAATTATGGTGGAAAAAACAGAGAACTCTCAAGGAACAGGCGGCAGATTAGTCTGGCTCAAAGTAGAGACTGAACAGGAAAGTGGAAGGAGGCAGTGCAGGTGGAAAGAACACAGAACATAAGTTTCTTGAAGAGGATTTTGGGTTTTATTACATCAACAATGGGTGGCAATCGAAGAAATTTATGATCAGATATGTGTTTTGAAAATTCACTCTGGTGCAACGTGGATAAAGATTTGGGACATTTGGAGCCGTGTAGAATAGATACCAAAAGATAACAGCATTTCCGTTATTCAGATGAAAAATCATAATAGTTTAACCTAAGGTAGTAGCACGTATTTTTAAGGGATATCTAAAACTAAAACCAGTACAATTTATCAGAGAAACAGCTATAGCATGCTTGGTAGCTGTATCTTCAGCAACTTAACTCATGGTGGTACTGTTGTAGCTTAGGAATCTTGGATATAGTTATGGTTAGAGGAAAAGTGAACACAGTTTTGTATATGTTTAAATTCATTTGAATCATATGTGTGTAAGTTATGTAGATCTGAAACTGATAGGAGAACCTAGAGGTCTCCTATCTAAAACACAAAATTTTAGATAGTTAACAGAATATAAAACAGAACGTCGGCCGGGCGCGGTGGCTCAAGCCTGTAATCCCAGCACTTTGGGAGGCCGAGACGGGCGGATCTCGAGGTCAGGAGATCGAGACCATCCTGGCTAACACGGTGAAACCCCGTCTCTACTAAAAAATACAAAAAACTAGCCGGGCGACGTGGCGGGCACCTGTAGTCCCAGCTACCGGGAGGCTGAGGCAGGAGAATGGCGTGAACCCGGGAGGCGGAGCTTGCAGTGAGCTGAGATCCGGCCACTGCACTCCAGCCTGGGCGACAGAGCGAGGCTCCCTCTCAAAAAATAAAAATAAAAAAAAAACAGAAAGTCATCTTTTAATAATGGAAATGAATACGAATGTAACTGTGAGGTTTCTTATGGCAATAGTTTTGATTATGTCAAAAACTGAGTACTTCCAGAATTTATTGTTCAGGTAGAAGATGAAAGGTATCAAGAGAAAGAGAAGGACCAAGCAGAAACATGTGGGAGGAAAATCAAGGGTATGTGGATAGATAGTGCTTCAAAAAGGATGACGCAGTTAACATATTTGGATGATTTTGAAACTTCAAGAAATAGGACTGAAAAATATTTACTGGAAGTAATGACATGCAAGTCGTAAGTAGCCTTAGCAAAAATTATTTTTGGAAAATATCTGTAGAGGCTGGAATACTGGCATGCATTAAAAAGTAAGAAACGAATGGAAGATAGGCACTTATATGCAGTGAGTAGGGACAACTCTATCAAAAAGATTATCTAAAAGTAAGAGAAGAGAGTGTAATAGCTGGAGGGGAAGATGAAGTAGAGTTGGTGTAGTTGATTTTATTATCTTTGAAGACATGTGGTTCAATTTTTCAAAAGAGAGTACAATAAATTTGATTAAATGTTAAAGGAAAAGACTGATTTTAAGGGGTGTGCTTGTCTATCGAGGTGAAGAGGGGTGATACAATTTAAATACACAGATTGACAGATGAGTCTATGTAATTTTTTTCTCAAATATTTATTAAGTGCCTGTTTAATGGACATATCTGAGAAAGAGAACTGCCAAGTATTGGGAACATTTCTATTGGTCCTGAGCTGGGCTGCGACCATCGCAAAGTAAAATGTTATCAAAGAACAAACTTTGCAACCTTTTCACATTCAACTCTTGCAGATATCATGTTTGTTATTCAAAAGCAATTTACGAAAGTTAATTCATTTTTTCACTTGTAATCAGATTCACTTAAAACATAAACCCTATGTGATATGTTCTTTTCTGAAGTGCTTCTTCAGAAAGGCAGATGAGCTAAATGTATAAACAGACACCTAATTGAACGGTGAAATTTTACTATTGCTATTGTGCTCAATTTACGATGCTGAATTTTAATGTTAGAAGACTATCAAAGCATAGCTACAGGGAAATGCCCTGCGTTGTAAATGTATATACGGAATTCCATGAAAGGTAATTATTGTGTTCATAACAAATTCTCAAAATATTTCACAGAAACACTGAAATTTTCTGTGTTCATAACTGTTTCACATAAAAATGTATTAAAGAATTACAGATATTTACTCTGACCCCAAATCTCAAAACAACTCTTTTGCTATCCTACTAAAGGAGTGGAATAGCACTGTTGCTCTATTTGTTAATATAACAAAAATGTAGGTAACAATAAAGTCTAATTTTTTTTTTTTAATTTCAAGGGCACTTCAACTTACCTGTCAATAGAAAATCTTATCTACAGTCACAGAGCTGTCATCTGTATATTACAAGGCATGATGAAAGAGTTTTGCTTTTCACAAGTGCAAAGAGGAAAATTAAAATGCCACAAAATGTATGGAACTTGAAGAATATGCATTCCAGCTCCATTTGACAAGAGAAATTTGTCAAACTCTCAGTTGTACTTATTAACCACATGGCTTCACAGTACCGTGTTTTAATCTCTCATTTTAAGTTTTATTATAAACTTAGCTTTCTATTTAACAAAACATCCAGACATAATAAAATTATGTTTTTTCATTTACTAGTTAAGATTCACTTGCAGCACTTAACTTTATTTATATTACATTTATTGTGTTTATGCATTCAAAACAAGCATGATTCCTACTTTAACAGCTTGGTGCTATCTCCATACTCAGTTCTGAACAGCGCAACATAACTGGGAAGCTTGGAAAAGCTAATAGAAACAGGTGGTATTTTCAAATAGAAAATAGCCACTACTGAGTTCATTTATATTAGGTAATTACACTTCTCATTACCTTTTCCTGTTGATGCCAGATTGATTGTTACTCCACAGGGAATACATAGGTAAGAAAACTGCATTTTCACAATTCCCTAACATTTATTTGATGGCAAAAACTGAATTCGGAATGTGAAAATTTGCAGGTTGTGATCAGACATGTTTTTCTTGCAGCTAAAATTGCACATGACGATTAAAAAATTCTTACTCAACACATTATCAAAGCATACTCCTTTTTCTCCTTTCTATCAGCAAGGCCTTAGGCAATTTCTTAGTTAGTAAGAAATAGCAAATTCTAAGGAAACAAGCACACTCTTAATATGAACAATTTCTTGTTAAAATTAAGCATTGAGTAACACAAGCAAATTCTGTTTTAGATAGACAGACAGGAAATCAACCTCAACTAGCCGGTGGTTCTGAACCTTACTCTTAATTAACAATTAAATATGGCTTTTGTTTTTGTTTTTGTTTTTGTTTTGCAAGAGCAAAGTAGTGAAGATTTTTTTCGCTGAGGCAGGTAGATAGAGTTGTCTTCAGGGTGGAGAACGAGGAGGGACTTTGCTTTGGCTTAGAGACACGCAGATTCCTTCAACATGATCAATTTAAAAGCTATTGGCCTAAAGTTTATTGTTATTCTTAAATTTTCATTCAAATATTTTGATTACACACTTGATTTTTATGAAAAAATCTGGTATATTTATCTTGGAATATTATCGGAAAATAAGGAAGAGAGAAGATAAATAATGCAAAGAAATATCTATACTGGCACAAGTGTTTATTCAGTTCCCTCCTCTTCCACGGGAACACAACTCTTCCTCCATTTCTGACTTTCAATTCCCAGGCTCTGCCAGATTAGCCCAGAAATTAGTAACTCAATTACAAGGACCTTCAGTCTGTCTCCATTAATTTTATTTTTGTAACCAAGGGTTTCCTCATATTGTTGGTGTCTCTACTTTAGATATGTTTGCATTTCTATGTCCCAGACATCTCCCAGAATGAACGCTTTCAGTATTCAAGGAATTCTTCTTGTCACCATGTCTTGCAGTCTTGACTACTTCATGCTCAGGGCAGCGGTCTGCATTCTGGAAGGCATTATTTTGCCATGCGTTCTGCTCTTCACTCACAATGACGTGTATACTGTGTTTGAACTTAATTAAACCTGTTTTTTTTACCTTTCACACAAATTTGTAAAAAGGTGATTTTCCATTGTATGATTTTCCTACTCTTCCTAACAAACTATTTTTCAAACGTTCTGCCCCATAGGCACTTTTCTTCATTCCTCTTCCTTTCTTGCTCAAGACACCTGTCAGTACACTTAATATGTTCTATTATCCTTAAACAGAAGGGGCCTCAGGCTGTAGCTTGACAAAGACACCCAAGGGTTTCGATGTCTCAAGTAGATCCAGCTGTCACTGCCTCCCCAGTCCTCTTGTTCAAAACAGAGGATGATTGAAGTGTTTGGTTCAATGATGTTTTAACATTTATTTTGGGCTCATTTTGTGTCAGGTCTTTAACATGTAAAAGATACAGGTCCACCCTCCAAGGAGCTTCCATTCCAAGATATTCAAAAAAGACAGACATGCAAAGGAGCTCTTTGTGAAATGTATTTTCCCCAAGTGCAAGAAAACATACATAGGAAAGAAAATCTGAAAACATTAAAGGAGAATTTATGACAGAGGCAATGTAAACCATGGTCTCTCTCCCTCTTGCCGTTTTAATTCGAGAGCCAGACAGTCTTAAACAATGAAAATAATTTATATTAAAGCATCACGCTGGCTAAAATAAAACTCTATTATTATTTTATATTCTTCCTATTCTATTTATTTATTGTTTTTGGAGATGCAGTCTTGCTCTTTCTCCCAGGTTGGAGTGCAATGGTACCATCTTCACTCACTTCGACCTCCACTTCCTGGATTCAAGCAATTCTCCTGCCTCAGCCTCCCAAGCAGCTGGGATTACAGGTGCACACCACCACACCCAGCTAACTTTTGTATTTTGGGTAGAGATGAGGTTTCACCATGTTGGTCAGGCCGGTCTTGAACTCCTGACCTCAGGTGATCTGCCCTCCTCGGACTCCCAAAGTGCTGGAATTACAGGCATGAGCCACCACACCTAGCCTTATTCTTCATATTTTTATAAGGCTTCATGTATATATTGATTTGGAGATGGCAATCTAGGATGACTCATTTCAAGACAACTCTACGTGGAAAAAGTTCTTCTTTGTGGAAGTGGAAAGATTTCTATATTGTTTCATGTGGGAATGAATCTTTAAAAAATTAGATAATTATTGGAATCTCTGGTGGCTTTGAAGTCTGGAAAACAGAAGAAGGACAGATTTTAACTGTTTCTTAAATTGTAATCCTACTGTAGGAAAAAAGGCAACCTGAAAGGCACTGTGAAGCAGACAACAATGAAAGGCAGTGCTGGCATTTTCGTTCTGGACTTATGATAATGAGCAGTAGGGAACATACAGGAATGTCTCCCTATATCAGGGAAGAAGAATACGCTGTCAGGACATTTGACCTTTTGATTAGAGAGGTAGAAAAGATTTGAAGTGCAGGGGGAAGAAAAAAAACCTGGATTAAACCATAAAAGGAGATAACATGAAAAACAACATGTTGTCACAGAAAAATGCAATTATCAGAGTGAAAAATATAGGGGGAAAATGAAAATCATTTCTATAACCCATATCTGTATGTCCATAAGCAATCTAAAAGCAGAATTTTTAGGCAGGGAAACTCATATAATGAGGTATTCTGGAACAAGGAGGTGTCATTTCTTCCTCTCTGGCTCCAGATAGTAAATTTTTAGGCTTTGCAGACCAGACAGGTCTTTAGCAAATATTCAGTTCTGCTTACATAGCGTGAGGTAGTCATAAACAATACATGAAGACATGAGAGGAGCTATGTGCAGATAAAACTTTATTTCCAAAAACAAGTGGCTTGCCAGATTGGAGTCATGGTTTGCCAACCTCTCTTCTAGAATCATTGAAGTTATTTCAAAAATGACTCCAGGTTGATATCTTTTATCTTTCATTTCTACGGTTTCACTCTACAGTATTTTAATTTTGATTTTACGGGACAGCTTTACACATAATAAATAATATCAAAAAATATGTTTTGTGTAAGACATTATCTTTTCAGCTAAAACTAGAGACAGTGTAAATGAAAACTAATAGACCCCATGGTTTTTTATTTGAACAATTGGTATGTTTCAGGCCACCTCATCTACATCAATAAAATATAATGCAGTTAAATATCAACAGTGTTTAGGTCACATATAAGCACATACATTGATTATAAGATCTTTTTAGTGACATTCATGTTTCTTTCTCACACAGTGCTCTCTGTGAACACCCTTCCCATTGTACCTCCTGTCTTTTAGGCTAGACCAGTGGCACCCATTATTCTCACAGGCAATTCCTTACTATGTCATTGAATATCAGCCATGCTCTGACTGGGCTCTGCACCCTGCTGAGTGATAATCACACAAGATGTGACCACAGAAGGATGGTCAGTGGACCCTGAATTAAGCTGAGCCTCTCAGGTCACAGTAGGCCCATAGCAAAGAATCATCTGATAATCCTATCACATAGCTGGTATTCTTTCAGCAATAGCTGTCAGACGTGTATCTATTCATGCTACAGCCATACTCACCTTCCCACAAAATCTCTTAACTGAGATAAATTTGACATTCAGAAATGATTAAGAAATGGCAACTTTTGAAGAGTCAGCCCTGCATCAACCTCAACTAATTTCTTAACGTGTTTTATCCCCTACTGTGAATAGTAACTGTCAGGACATGCAGGCTAATATGTGTGATTGCCTTGGTCTGGTCTCCCAAAGCCATGGGATCAAGCACTTAAACAAAAATGCATGCACACGTACCAATAACAGTGTATTTTCAGCATATTGCACCTTAAATTCAGATTTAAGAGATGGGAATAAATCTCCAACATTTCAGAGACATGGTTCTGTGAATAAACCTAATTTGAGTTAATTAATTCTGGTTAATGATGATATCACACTGCTCCCAAGAACTTTGAGGCTACTGGTTTTATATTTGTATAAATAAGGGACTCCAATTAGTGATTTTCCCCAAATACAAGGAAATCTGTCAAAAAGACATTGAACTTTTACCTCTAGACACCTAAAACTGTAGCAACATTGAAATACAGACAGTCTAGCTTTATAAAGACCAAGACTCTGTGTTTACCAGGCACCCAATTCCAATACAATTAGATAGACCAGTTATTGACAGCAAATGCCCTGCTGTCATCTCTGAGGGGAAACTGAAAGCTTTCAAGGGAAGCGAGTGTCAAAGTATCTGGAAACAATCATTGTTGTAATCCCTCTGAAAGATGAAAATGCATTAGAGGAGAACAAATGGAACTAACAGTTTAAATATCTATTCAAACAAAGTAACATAGTTTACCCTTGTTGTTTCTTCTGCTTGGAATTTTCTTCCCCTATGAAATCTTTGTGGCTCACTTTCGCTTCCTCTAGGTCTTCGCTCCAAAGACCTCTCGGTGAGACCTTCTCTAGGCACCTCTATCAGAGACTGAATCCTGCTTCCCTCCACATCCATCTCTCTACCTTACTCTATTTTTCTCATTAGCACTCAGCATCATCCTGTTTTATTCAACTCAGTCATTAAATGATTTCCTCCAAAACCCTGGGCTTGAAAGAGTGCTGCAAGAAGGCAAAGACTTTCATCTTGTACACCATAGGTGTTCAGTAATTATTCGGTAAATAAATAAATGATTGAATTAATGCATACATGAATAAATAATTCTTTTTCACCAAGAACCTACACCATTCCAATTTCTCTTCACCAACATTTAATATCAAGTTAGAATTTGCAGAGACTTATATGCAATTAAAAATATGTACTTCTACTTCAAGTCTATCAATTGTCAACTGTTTTATTCTCTTTGCTAACTTAGATTTTTGTCATGCTGGTTTCAGCATTTGATGCTTGATAATGATACTGCAGACAAACACTCAAATACTGTGACATTACATCAGAGTCCATGTAATTCATGTAAAAATTAACTTTGTCCACTGATATGAGGAGAAAGAAGAAGAAAAATGATTAATTAGTAAAAGTCATTCTTCCCACATTTGCCTTAGCTGGTGTAAGTGCCTGAGATGCGTGTAGTGTAACCGTCTCATCTTAAAGCACGGAGTGTTTTCCTAGGATCTATCTACCTTCTTATTTATAATACATAATATAGAGTTCAATCCCTGAACACAAGCTTAAAAGCGTGTTACATGTGCAAAAATTATTTCAATAAAAAGTTAAACATATAAAATACTTCACAATAAATTTATAGAGAAAGACAAGGAACCAATATGTATGAAAACATATTGAAGGTCACAAAATATCCGAGCAACAGAAAATATATTATGTGTTCCTGATGGAAAACTTAAAAACAGTCAGTTTTCTCATAATCAATGTAGAAATATAATGCAAATTTAATTAGAATACCAATAGATTTTTTTTAATTGTATAGAATAATCTGAAAATTTGTATGGAAAAACAAATACCTTTAATTAGAATACTAATAGATTTTTTTAATTTGATAGAATAATCTGAAAATTTTTATGGAAATACAAATACCTAAAATGACCACTGAATAAATGGCAGTGAGGAGGGCTCCATTTGCCTGATTTTAGGGCACATTATATAATCAAATACATTAAACCAAATTTTACAAAATCACATTGATATGATATTATTATAAGAAAAACAGACAAATCATGAGAATAATACATATATATATACACACACAAAAATATTTATATGGATAGATAGAAGAATTAAATACATGATCAGTGTGTCATTTATTAATATATATTCTTAAAAGTAAAATGCTAGCAAAACTGACATTTGGAAGAAAATGTTAATTCATTTAGAAGAAAATAAAACTGTGCTCCTATCTTTCACCATATTCAAATAAGAAATATAATACAGATTAAGAACTTAAATTTTTTAAAACCTTAAAATCTTTAAAAAATGTCTAGGACACTCTATATGTAATTTAGCAATAAAAACATACATGATTGGCTACGTAAAACTGAAAATTTTTGTTTGAGAAAGAATACTGTGAACCAATAAATAGATCTACAGCAGTGTAGGAAAATCTTCTTAAAACAGATGTTACCAATAGTTAAATGTATACAAGATAAAGTAGCTAACCCACACTAATGGAAAACATTGGCAAACACACCAATGGAAAAAGAGTCAGAAGATTTGAATAGGTTTATCACTGAGAAGCAAATGCTCATGGATGATAAACCATATCATGAGTGACTCAAATGCATTGTTTGCCTGAGAATTGCTAGTTAAAGTTGCCAGAAATCTCAAAATATACCCACAAACCTGACAGAAACTAAAAAGAACCATCACATCTGTGACTGTTGGGACAGGAAGAAAACATACCTTCATACGTTACCAGTGAAAACGTGCAATTCTACAGTCTTTCTGAAAAGAGAACAGACCATATCTAGTAGAATTAAAAACACATAGCCTCTGATTCAGCTATACTATCCTGGAATTAAACGCATACACACAAAAGCCTCAGAACATAGAATATGTGTACAAGGATGATTATTATAGCACTATTCAAAGGAAAAATTAGCTAAAATCTTGCTAGTATTCATGGATAAGGAAATGACTGGGGAAATTATGGTAAATTCAAACTATGAAGTATCTTGAAGAGACTACATGTAATGAGTTCATTCTGTGTCTGTTGACTTGGAGAGATTCATATTAGGAATAATTAAGTAAAGAAAGTTATATGCAGAAAAATGTGTTTATATGACAAAGTATATATGTGTATAAACAAAGATAAGTATATATGCATATACTGTATGGGTATATATGAATATGTGAGTATATGAACAGGTGACATGTATACTATATAAGTATACAAACAGGTGACAAATATGCAAGGATACATGCTAGTGGGTAAAATTGGAATACCTGATCTAGGCAGGTTGGGCAGGCATGAGTGTTGGGGAAAGACAGAAATGGCAGAGTCATGTGAAAAGCAAAAAGAGAAAGATGGCACTAAAAATAAGACATATATAATATGGTGATAGTTATGCATCATTTAAAATTATGCACAGATACATTAGCCATCAGGAAAATGCATATCAAAACCACAAGGATCCCATTTAATACCCACTGGGACAGTCACGCTCAAGAGGACTGACAACAGGTGTTGGAAAAGATATGGAGAAACTAGAACCCTCATACACAGCTGATGTGAATGTAAAGTAATGCAGCAGTTTCATTTTACTTGTTTATTATTATTATTAGTTTTTGATTTGGAGTTTTGCTCTTGTTGCCCAGGCTGGAGTGCCGTGGTGTGATCTTGGCTCACTGCAACCTCCACCTCCTGTGTTCAAGAGATTCTCCTGCCTCAGCCTCCCTAGTAGCTGGGATTACAGGTGTGCACCACCACACCTGGCTGATTTTTGTATTTTTAGTAGAAATGGGGTTTCATCATGTTGTCCAGGCTGGTCTTGAACTCCTGACCTTAGGTGACCAATCCCCTCAGTCTCCCAAAGTGCTGGGATTACAGGCATGAGCCAGTGCACCTGGCCTGCAGCAGCTTTAGAAAATGCTCTGGCAGTTCCTCAAACAGTTTAACATACACTTACCATATGACCCAGAAATTTCACTCCCAAGTGTATACCCAAAATAAATTTTTAAAATGTCCACACAAAAATGTACACAAAATTAATGGAGAATTATTTATAATGGTTAAACATGGAAACAAAACAAATATCCATCAAATGATACATAGACAGATAACATGTGGTATAGCTATACCAAGGAATATTATTCAGCCATGAAAATGAGTGAAGCACCAAATTCTGCAACATGAATGAACTTGGAAAACACGCTAAATGAAATATGCTAGACAGAAAAGGTCACATACGGTATAATTTTGTGTGTATGAAAGGTCCAGAACAGGCAAGTGTCTAGAGATAGAGAGTGGACTAGTAATTGCCTAGGGCTGGAGTGGATGGATTGATTAGGGGGTGATAGTTAAATAGAACAGTGTTTCTTTTGGGGATAGTGAAAATAATCTAAATCTGATTGTGGTAAAGGATGCACAACTCTGTCAATATGCTAAATGTCATTGAATTGTATAATTTGAATGGATGAATTGTATGATATGTAAATTATATGTGTTTTTTTTTTTTTTTTTTTTTTTTTTTGAGAGGGAGTCTCGCTCTGTCACCCAGGTGGAGTCTAATGGGGTGATCTTGACTCACTGCAACCCCCACCTCCCAGGTTCAAGCAATTCTCCTGCCTCAGTCTCCCGAGTAGCTGGGATTACAGGCACCTGCCACCATGCCTGGCTAGTTTTTGTGTTTTTAGTAGAGACAGGGTTTCACCATGTTGGCTAGGCTGGTCTTGAACTCCTGATGTCAGGTGATCTGCCTGCCTCTGCCTCCCAAAGTGCTGGGATTACAGATGTGAGCCACCGCCCCTGGCCGTGAATTATATCTTAATAAAGCTGTTCAATTATATACACACATACATGGATGAACCCATCTTTATTAGACCAATAGTACCCACAGATTATGTTAAACTACCAACTAAATGTAGAACTTTTTTTTTGTTTGAACTGTAAGTTAATAGACAGTTTAGCCAATATTTTTCTTTCTAGCCCATTTTAAAATTATTTTAGGTTTATATAAAGAACTCCCAATGGAAAACTTTAAGATCTTAACCAATAGATAAGTATAATATTGGCAAAATGGAATACATGTTTAACATCCTGGTTTGCTCACTGGAGCAATTGCTAGTTACAAATTAAAGATAACTGTGTTTGAATTCATTTACAGCTCAATTCAATACTGCATTGCTGCCCCATTACTGCAGGTGCTAATGTTGGCACCTTCTGGCTCCTAATATCCAATCATGTGCCCTTCTTCCCAACTCTGTATTTAGTAACATTGCATTGACAGCTTCAAATAGACCACGATGGTGTATTTACACAACAAAAACCCACAAATACTATAAGTTAGTCCCCATGCTCACCTCACTCCACCACACACTGATTTATCAGCACACTCTGGTTACAGGTAAAGAAGCCCAAGGCTGAGGGGAAAAAAGGCATGAAGGGCCACAACATCTGAAGAAACCTTCCAGCTTGCCACTAGTAGTTAGATTTGGAACCTCCCAGAGACGCTGGCTGACTGACTGTTTCTCACCAACTCTCAGTATACCCCTGCCTTCCCAGTGGCAGCAGGCCATTTCACCCTTTTCTCTTGGGATAAGGGAGAAGGCTCACTTCTCCCTGAAGCCAACTGAAGGGAGTGCTAAGAAAATTCCCTTAAAGTCTGATGTGCACATCCTGGAACAGTACACTTCAAACATCCTTCAGCCAGGTGCTTGCACAGCTGCTGGATATCTATGCCCACCCTGGTGCCACCACTGGAGCAAAGTGCTTGGAGAGATCTTGGGAAGATGTGCCAGATGTGCCAGGGGACACAGAGTATGGTGCAGTTTATTTTTCAGACCTTCTCTGAATATGAGAACAATATGGGAAGTTTTCCCATATGCCCACTGAGCTTCGGGTGAATACTTGAACATAAAGATGGACATCCATTTTCGCACAGCTTTCTGAATTCTCGAAGTTTTGTATTATAATAAGTGCCAGCATTTCTTTCAGCCCCTGGGACTTAGTGTGCCTGGAAAGAAATAGGGGCAATCCCTATATCACATCCATTCTCTGTAGCCCTCTAAGGGTGTGGAAGAAGACCTCAGAATTGCCTGTAGCTTGATGGGCTAGAACAATGGGGCTTTCCAGGTGGCCGCTGTCAATTGAAGAGTGGTCAACAGAAGAAAGCGTGGAGGGCCTACCTTTGATGAGGGAAATGAGTCATGACTGGTCCTCTGCAGAAATCTTCAATAGTAATGGAGATGGGTAAAGCCAATTACACCTGCAGGATGACGTGGATACAACCGAAATGGAGGCCACCACATAAGTGCAGTTCGCCAGCATCAAATAGAAGGGTTCATGAACCAGCCTGAGGTAAGGGATGACTTCCTACCAGCAATACGGCAGTCATGTAAGGGAATATTCGTTGCCTCTGCTAGCACCCCTACTTTTTTGCTCCTAACAACTGCAGAGCTACAAGAAGGGGAGGAAGAAGGCAGCTCACTGCCCCCACACCACCTCTGTGTAGTAGCCAGCCCCCCAAACAAAGCTTGCATGGAGATTAGGAAGAGGCCAACATACTGCCACGTTTGTAATTAAAGTTTTGCAAAGAAACAGGAATGAGACTTAAGAGCCATTGAAAGTGTCCAGAGATTTATGGAATCTGAGGAAGCTATCTCTAAGTGACACATAACTCAATGAGAAATCTAGATTCTAATAGTCTAGTAAAAAGCTGTGTCTGGGCAAAATAAAATTATTTAATGTTTATGTCCCAATGAGCTCTTCAATAAACTGGCTGCAGTTTAATTATTACTCTGCTTCCCAGCTACATCACTTCCATCAGCTTTTAAAGATGCCCCACCTTTTTTTTTTTCGCAACAAAACAGCATTTTCTTTTTCTCTTCAGAGCTGACAATTTTATTGAAAGTTTATATTTGCCATTTTTATTTACCTTATTTTCATTTTTCCTCAGACTTTCATTACTCCACCAAAAATATCTGTATCACTCAGTTGTTAAATCCAGAGGACATATTTCAGCCATCACCTAACTTAGACTCAAGGCAGTACATAATACAGTTAGCATGCTCTTCATTTAATTTATATTATAATATTTTAAAATATTTTAAAGTAAATTACCCGCACCAATATATTCCATACCTAAATACTTCAGAATATATTTTTTCACATATCCACATAAATTCATACATAACTAATGCAATATTATAACACTCTGTATAAGTGGTAATCATTCATTCAGATTATCTAATACTTACTCTATAGTCAAGATTCTACACCTGACCCTAAAATATTCCTCATAATTAAGCCTTTCTTCTCAAAATACTCTCTTCTCTAAGCTTTTATGGCTCAACTATCTCTTGATATTTCCACTATCCATCAGCCTAGTTCTCACCTGAGTCCTTTCAAGCCATTGAATATTTAGTTTCCCCAAATACACTGCCGTGGAGATTGCTTCTCACTCTGGTCTGTGACCTCACCCACGTCTGTGACTTTCATTACCACATTATATGATATGGTTTGGCTGTGTCCTACCCAAATCTCACCTTGAATTGTAGCTCCCGTAATTCCCATATTGTGAGGAACCCCGTGGGAGAGAATTGAATCGTGGGGATGGTTTCCTCCACACTGTTCTCGTGGTAGTGAATAAGTCTCATGAGAGCTGATGGTTTTATAAGGGGTTTCCCCTTTCACTTGGTTCTCATTACCTCTTGCCTGTCACCATGTAAGACGTGCCTTGTGTCCTTGTGTCTTCCACCATAATTGTGAGACCTTCCCAACCATGTGGAACTGTGAGTCCATTAAGGCTCTTTTTCTTTTCTTTTTTCTTTTTTTCTTTTTTTTTTTTTTTTTTTTTTTTTTGAGAAGGAGTCTCCCTCTGTGGCCCAGGCTGGAGTGCAGTGGCCGGATCTCAGCTCACTGCAAGCTCCGCCTCCCGGGTTCACGCCATTCTCCTGCCTCAGCCTCCGGAGTAGCTGGGACTACAGGCGCCCGCCACCTCGCCCGGCTAGTTTTTTGTGTTTTTTAGTAGAGACGGGGTTTCACTGTGTTAGCCAGGATGGTCTCGATCTCCTGACCTCGCGATCCGCCCGTCTCGGCCTCCCAAAGTGCTGGGATTATAGGCTTGAGCCACCGCACCGGGCCGGCTCTTTCTCTTTATAAATTACCTAGTCTCAGGTATGTCTTTAATATCAGCATGAGAATGGACTAATACATTATATTAATATTGTAACACTCCAATTTTTATTCTCAATATCCAATTCATTGAAGATGCTGTCTTTACAGCTTTTCCTTATTTATTTCTCTTCTCTCTCTGCCCACTATCTTAGCACAAGTCATTTATCTCCATGACCTCTGCTATTAAGGCCTTCTCACTGACACACTATGGTTTTCTTATTTTATTTACTTAGTCTTATATTTGACATCTCTAAATAATATTATTATGTATTTTATTATTTATAAATACTATTATTTTATATTCTTATATTTGATATTTCTAAATAGTGTTATTATCTGTACTTGCAGAATGTTTGCATTTTTCATCCAAACACAGGAGTAGCTGGTAGTTGAGAAAACATTTTGTAGTAAAAGAAATTAAAATATTTGACCATTTTCTTACTTAAGAACTTTAAACAGCATTCTATTTCTCTTGGGATAAAGTCAAAAATATTTAACATGAACAACAACAAAGATCTTGTGTGATCTGACTTGTAAGTACCTCTGCAGTCTTATTGAAAAATATTTTCCTTCAGGTTTTCTTCTTTTTATGTAGAGAGATCTCTTTTTTCAGTTCCTACAACCCACAGTATTTTTTTTATTGTTACCTGTCTCCCAAATTTTCACCCGTCCCCACCACTTTCATCTCCCACAGATATCACATGTCAGCTCAGATATCTTGTTCTCAAGGAAGTCTGGCAGATTTCTCTGTTACATTCTCTTAGGAAAGCATTATAGCAGTTGATAAATACAACTCCTTTGTGTGATTACACACTGAGGGCCGTCTCATCCATTAGTTTCTAAAGAACAAGAAGTCCAGGAAGGTGTCAGATTAAACCTATGATTTACACAGCTCTGGCGTCATAGGGGATGCTCCATAAATGCCTGCAGAATGGGTAACCAAATGAAGGGAGGCACATGAATGATTGTTCACTTATCTGAGGCCTAATGTATTTTGATCATGTAGAACTTGCATGTAGGTTAATAATAATGAGCGAATGCATGATATTAAAAGTAGGCTTTATTTAGTAAGTATACCCTAACTTCCATGAATACATATTTGTTAAATGGGTCATGAAGTTTTGGAGGAAAACTGTTACAAAACTAGACCACAAAGTATACCTCAATACATAGAATTTTTTTATAAAGTCAACTTAGTTGTATGTATTAATAAATCTATATTGTGTAACAAAATGATGAGCAAACAGAAATGAAATCACTAGCAATATTTTTAACTAATAATCAATTCTCAATTCAAAGATAAAATCTAAAAAGGATAGACTATTTTTCAATTACACTAGATTTTAAACCCTAAAAAAAAAAAAAAAAAAAAAAAAAAAAAAAAAAAAAAACCCGGTGCAGGGGCTCACCCCTGTAATCCCAGCACTTGGGGAGGCCGAGGCCGGCGAATTATGAGGTCAGGAGATCGAGACCACGGTGAAACCCCGTCTCTACTAAAAAAAAAAAATACAAAAAATTAGCGGGGCGAGGTGGCAGGCACGTGTAGTCCCAGCTGCTGGGAAGGCTGAGGCAGGAGAATGGCGGGAACCCGGGAGGCGGAGTTTACAGTGAGCCGAGATCACGCCACTGCACTCCAGCCTGGGGATAGAGCTAGACTCCGTCTCAAAAAGAAAAAAAAAAAAAAAAAAAAAAAAAATCCCCTAAACAATACACCGAGGGGAATTAGTGACTTTTGACCCTGTAAGGGTGCCAAATGGAACTTCAATTTTACAGTTGAAGTTGTATTTACTTGTACAAAAAATAGTTGCCAAGAGGTAACTACTAACTGCAGTACTTTTTAAAAATGAATGAGTGAATCATCATACAGGAAGTCAAAAGAGAAAAGAACAGAGATTATGGAAACACAGTTATAGCGACTAAGAAAGCAAAGGGTCCGTTATCTTCAGTAAGAAAATAGTTCAAATTAATAAATCAGAGAAATCTAAGGACAGTGAAGGAACAATATACAGCAAAAGGCAACTTGCTACAAGGCAAATATGCCTCTCAAGGTGGTAACAATCAGGGAGCTTCAGACCTGGAGGATGACGGTAACTACTGGAGTTTAAATTTCTTCACTTATCCTTCAAAAGGATCATAAGTTAGACAAGGAATAAACATAAAATCATGCAAGATGTATACCTTCAGAATCGCTAGAAGACAGAGAACACCACAAAATCCAGACGAGCTATAAGGAGCAAATAAACTCTAAATCCCAACATAGCTGTCCCTGCCACTGCAAGCCTGTGGGTAAGAGAGCCAGGAGAGGGAGGCGAAAGAGGAACCATGAAAACGAGGAGAGGAAAAGTGGTAATGTAGACAAAAAGTACCACAAAGAAACTCCTTAGAAGTTGGGCACTAGGTATGAACATTGTCAAAGCATCTCTGGGACATGTAGTTCCCAATACCAAATACAGAAAAGGGGCTTGAAATGAAGCAAGATGGAGGTGACGGCCTTGATGAGGTACAGCTTCAAACGCAGGAGCAGCTGGGGAAGCGGGCTCCTTGAGGACATGGCAGTGAAATCAAAGAAGAAAGAAAAGGGGAAATTGAGGAATCTGTAGAAACCAAAGAGAAACAAAAACCTCCAAAACTTCTCTTCCTGCTGTTACCGCCATGGCCAACTTCATCCATTAAGGAAACTGAATGTCACTAGAGTGCAGAAAGGGGCATTCCTTCTAGTATGTATGTAGGAATAGAAGAGAATTTTTAAAAAATAATTTAATACAATATCATGTGAGAAAAAAAACCCAGGAAGTATAAATCATATCATCTTAGCTAATAAAAATCAATACCCTTTATCCCCCAAAAGAAACAAAAATCAAATAAGAGCAAAAGAAAGTTATAACACAACATTCCAAGCTGAATTATTTATTCTCCAACAAGCATATGGAGATAAGCAAACAAGAAAGAAAATAAATACAACACAAAATGCAAAAACCAAGAATAGAAATAGACTAAAATGACAAAACAACAGAAAAAAAAATGCAATGAGGATTGATTGAAGTTGTGAAAGAAATTAAAGACAAAGAGGAAATCATCTCAGATGAGGGACAAATTAAAATTAGCCAGGAATGATCAACTTTGAGATATATCTTAGTAAAATCATCAAACTTGATGGCAACGATATCCTCAGGGAAAGCAAACAAAAGTTTAAAATGTTTAAAGGGTAACATGAATAGGTTCCATTCCGACTTTGTGTTTTCTGCCTCTCTTTGTTCTACTGGTTTTGTGATTCAGTGAGAGACTAATCCTTGTTTGGGAACCCACAGCTGAAAAGACTATGATGCTTACCATGGTGAGTGAAAAAACAAGGAAGGGTTCAGGACCGATAAAATTATCATATTAAATTGCAAGTTTCAGGGCAGCATAATTCTATGCTGTGCTTTAAGGCCAAGAGGTGTGCACCACTTTGTAAACTAACGAAAGCCTATTTTGATTGACGGTTTACCAATGGAACAGGTCAGATTCAGATTTGATGAGCAGCGAATCAATGAAACAGACACATCAGCACACTTGGAAATGGAAGAGGGAGAAAAATTGATACAATAGAGGACAATATAGAATACCAAAATAATTGACCTGATACTTCATAATTCTGTTCCTGTAAACAAGGTACATCTTCAAGTAATGAACAATTTGATTCCACCACCACTACATTCTTGCTGCTTTAATATTATCTTCTCTCCTCATTTCTTTATACTTCTATATACATATATGAATGTGAATTTTGCAAATGTTGCATTGTTTTATTTTATTGTTTTACTAAAATGACCAAAAGTTTGTTTTGATGGACACGATATATAAATAAATGAGAGAAGAAAAAAAAAACCTCCTGTTTTTATAAAAATCCCTCTCTTTCTCCTTTAGAGCCTTCAGGTTTGAAATAACACACCAGACACTATTATTCCTTCTGTGCAGCAGATACAAGAGGCAGCATTTTCACTTTTATGTTGGAGGGGATGCCGTGGCGTACCTCGGACCACTGGAGCTAACTGGATCTTACATCCTGAATCTTCGTGAGGTTTCTCTGCCATCCTCTGGAGTGCCTGTGTCTTACTGAGCCTACAGCAGTAGAAGCCAACTCTTGCTAATCTTGCCTGCTCAACGTGATGGCATCAATGCAGTGGATCAAAGTGAAGTACCATGTGATGTCCAGATGGCCTGGACTCTTCAGATTTTATTATGATAGAGTGCCTGAGCACGGATACAGCTCTAGGGAAAAACTCTGAGAAATTGTGTTGTCCATTGCACATGAAAGTTAACTCTCTGATGATTTCTTTTGATTCTAATAGAAAGACATGTATGCAATTAGTCAATGATCATATACCACATACCTGAGGCTTTGTTAATCTGCTCCAGCCATGCTACAAACTATGACATGATACCCACAATCAGGATTACTGTTTGATTGAGCTGGCAGTAACCATTTTTGTGGATCATCTGCATTCTTCTTCTGAGAAACAACTTGTGAATCAAATTTCTGACTGGATCACTCACCCATGCATGCATCCTGGAACTTTAATAATAGCATTAATATCTGCCACACGCATACACACAACACACACATGCACTTAATGAGGTGGGATTTTGTTTTTGATCTACATACGATGTTGGCAACTGGGAGGTTTCAGAGGATTTCACCTGTCTTCCTCATTAAAATATTACAGCCCTTTTATGGGTGTTACTCCAAATGTCCAGTACGTAAGCATAAATTTCATACTTAGGAATCAGAGAAATAAGTTGACAAGCATGTGGGCGGTCAGAGGGTGGATCCATTATAGGCCAGAGTTTCACCAGCACTCCATCAATTACCTGGTTCCATATGCATCCACTTTAACCAGAGAACAATAGTTTGCATCTCCTTTATCAATGTCAACTTAGATGTGTGTCCCATAGTTCACACATGGTCTGGGTGTTCCCTTTTTCTCACTGTGCAGAAATTGACGTAAAAGGCAATAGTTTCTTTGGGTGAGGAAAACAATTCCAATATATATTTGTTAGGGTGTGGCAGAGTTCTTCCACCTAGAGACCTAGCGATCTCTTTAGTTCATGGGTTCCAGATTTAAAACCTGGCTGTTTCTCAAATAGAGCAAGGGCAGAACTGGCTTCGTAATTAATGGGTCTCAATGAAAATCAAATTGTGAGATCCCTTATTGAAAAAGCAGAAAACAGAGCTGTTGACAGTACTGCTATACTAATACCTGGGGCTGTTTCTTTTGCTGTGTCTCATTATTTGTCATGACACTTCATATTTGTTACCTGATCTTTTCCAACAAAAACAATTAATTGAAAATATTTTTAAAAAATAATTATTTTGAAATATTTTTTAAAAAATAAGAAGTAGAAAAGATAAAACTTGGCGATCTATCTGAAGTAGCAAAGTTGGAAATCAGTGGTGATGAGTTCCTCAATTTTCTTCTGAAACTAGTGTGGTTATTTAATAATAAAAATGATACAGAGTATCTTTACTGAGTTATCTGAAATTGTCATGTTATTAGAATGGGTTTCTCTCCAGAGTTTTACTTTAATTTGTCAAGAAATAGCTAGTACTATTGAAGACTTCAGGGAAGGCTTCAGAAGTTTCAAAAGAGGCCAGGCGCGGTGGCTCATGCCTGTAATCCCAACACTTTGGGAGGCGAAGGTGGGTGGATCATTTGAGGTCAGGGGTTCTAGACCAGCCTGGCCAATGTGGCAAAACCCCGTCTCTACTAAAAATATAAAATTAGCCAGTCATGGAGGTGCACGCCTGTAATCCCAGCTACTCAGGAGGCCAAGGCGAGAGAATCGCTTGAACCCGGGAGGCAGAGGTTGCAGTGAACCGAGATTGCACCATTGCACTCCAGCCTGGGGAAACAGTGAGACTCTGTCAAAAAAAAAAAAAAAAAAAAAAGAAGAAGAGGAAGTTGCAAAACAAACAGAAACAGTGGTTCAATTCATAAACTGTCAACGGAAAGCTGTATCTACATGGAATTGTGGAATTTTGAAGAAAACAACTGTTACAGTGCCCCATATGGATTTGGGTTTTTTTTGTTTCATCTGCATACTGACTTTGCAGAGAAAATAATTCCAATATTTTTTCTGAGCAATGTATATATGTATTTTGTCATCCTAAACTATTTTTAAAAAGTTATCTTTAACCATTTTGACAGAATATAACAATATTTTTTGCAAATACTCCATAAAAAATATGATAGCATAAGTCAGAGGTTTTTCTCATATAAAGGGGTTTGTCTGAGTTATAAATATAATACAATTATATTTACGTTAATTTTTATCAAGCAACAATTATAAATATTTTTAAATTAAAAAATTAAAATAATTGACTGGGCACAGTGGCTCACGCCTGTAGTCCCAGCACTTTCATAGGCTGAGACAGGTGGATCACCTGAGGTCAGGAGTTTGAGACCAGCTTGGGCAGTATGGCAAAACCCCATCTCTACTAAAAATACAAAAATTAGCTGTAGGCACTGTTGCATGGACTTCTAGTCCCAGTAATTTGGGAGGCTAAGGCGGGAGGATCACCTGAGCCCTGGAGACATAAGCTGCATTGAGCTGAGATCACGCCACTGCACTCCAGCCTGGACAACAGAGTGAGACCTTTTCTCAAACAATAATCATAATAAATTTTCTGCATGGATGTTATAATGTGCCTTTTGTACCGTGTGATTTTTAATTGCAAAGAATGAGAGCATTTCATTGTTATAAGAAATCACTGAAATTACTCAATTTGTATTTTATAGCTCTGACATGGCTATGTATTTCATTCTTAAAAGAACAGTGAAAACACTGCACAAACGTAACTCTACCTCTTAATACATTCATGTTCTACCAACACCCTGTAAGATGTGTACCTTATACTCACTTTGAGTCTCGCACACAGTGTGGGTGCACTGGAACTCTATGCTCGGGGCATCATGAACTTTGTATGTGAGTGGAGCAACAAGGACTCGTAGGAGATGCGCACACTGCGTAAACCTCCTTTGCTCAGGCACAAGCTCGATTGGCTCATCAGACTTCCCTTGCAAAATACAAGTTCAAAGGAAAAGTTAGCAATACTTTTAAGGTATAAATAGCAGAGCATTAAATTAAATGTGAGGCCATTTTGAGCATGGGGCCCCGTGTAATTACATAGGTAACACACTCAAGAATCCAGTCTTGGCACAAAATTTTTAATTTGTATGAATTAGCTGGTATCAGGCTTCTCCTCCTTCTTTCCTGTCCCTACAGGTGCTATGTTCAATTAAATACTGCAGGGAACAACTCTCTGAAGGCCTAGCCCCACGACTACCGGCTCCTGCTCCTCCATTGTCCCTATGACTTGGGAGTCCCATCATCCCAACAGTGTCACCATTTCTCTTAAACAGCCTTAAAATTCGCAAAAGGGCATTTCATCATTCAACATTGCACTTCCTAGAAACTGAACTAAACCAAACTTTATTTTCCTTAAAAAGTAGTGATTTCACCAAGATTTCAAATGTATTTGTATGGAACTCTGCTGGTCTTTGTTAGTGTCATGTGGCTATTGAGGACTTGAAATGTGGCTCGTCTAACTTGAGATTTGCTGTAAGTGTGAAATAAGCACTAAATTTGTAACATAGATGCTCTTCAACTTATGATGGGGTTGGCAGAGCCTTAGGAACCTTTGGGACCATAACAAAGATTTAACATTTATGTCATAGGAGTCTTAAAAAGAGATGAGAAAGAGAGTAAGTCTGAACAAGGATTCGAAAAATTAATAGCTGGGAACTTCAAAATTTGGCAAAAGACATAAATATACTGATACAAGAGTAAGATAATCCAAAAAAGGATGAATTCAAAGAAATCTACAGCAAGACACATCATAACTAAACTTCTGAAAACTAAAGATAAAGATAAATGTTGAAAACATCTAGAGAAAAATGACACCTTACCTATAGGACAATAAAACAATTCAAATATCAGCAGGTTTTTCAAATCACAAAGGACATGGCACACCATTTTTCTGGCATGCCAGAAGGACATGGCACACCATTTTTCACATTCTAAAAGAAAAAGACTGTTACTCTATAATCTCATATCCAGCAAAATTATTCTTTCTGGTAAGAGAAGGAAATTAAGACATGCTCAGATGAAGGAAAACTAAGAGAATCTGTTGCCAGCAGTCCTACTCTAGAAGAATGGCTTATTGGAGTTCTCTAAATAAAGCCAAAAGAAAAGAAACTTGAGAACATTGAGAAGAAAGAAAGAACACACTAAGCAAATCCATGAGTAAATATAACACACTTTTTTTCTCTAGAGTTTTCTAAATAAGTCTGATGCTGAAGCAAAAATTACAATACTGTCTGATGTATTTCTAAATATGTATAGAAGAAACATTTAAGATAATTACAAGTGGTGAAGGGTAAAGAGATGTAAAAGGAGGTGAGGTTTCTATATTTTACTCAAACTAGTAAAAAAAATATGGGTAGACTGGGATAAGTTCTGTATGCATAACTAAATTAAAAAGCTGTATGAAAACACATACTCAAAAATACTATGGATAACTCAAAATGAAATTGTAAAATATGTTTAAGTAACCCATAGAATGGTATCCACACAAAAGAGACAGGATAAAAACAGAGGTAATAAACATAAAACCAAAAAGTAAAATAAAATGGCAGATTTAAATCCTAACATACCAATAATTAAATTAACATCCAACATTAATAAACAACCTAATTAAAAAACACAGATTTCCAAAATGGATTTAAAAAAGTCTCAACTCTACGCTGCCTATAAAACTGATTTAAAATATAAAAACCTATGTAGGTTGAAAATAAAAAATGGAAAAAATAGATCATGCTACAGTTAGGCTGAAATGTGTCCCCCAAAGATAGCAGGTGGTAATTCCTGGAACCTATGCTACCTGATCTGGGAAAGGAATCTTTGATGTAAGGGTAAATGAAGGATCTTGAGAGGAGGAGATTATCTCACGTTATCTAGATGTGCCCTAAATGCCATCGTAAGTGTCCTTATGAGAGAAAGGAGGAGAGAGATTAAACAAACAGAAGCGGAGTTAACATGATCCTCAAAGCAGAGATTGCAATGATATAACCAGTGGATGCTGGAAGAGGCAAGGAACAGATTCTCCCCTAGACAGAGTGCATCCCTGCCAGCACCATAATTTCAGACTTTTGGCCTCCAGAACTGTGTGAGAGAAATTTCTGCTATTTTAAGCCACCAGTTTGTGTTAATTTGTTAAAGCTGTCACAGAAAATGAATACACATGTCAACATTAATTAAAAGAAAACAAGAATGACTTTGTTAATATCATATAGAATATATTCAGATCCAAGAATATGACCGAGAGAGAACAGGACAATATAGAATGTTAAAAAATAAGCCATCGAGAAGACATAGCCATTCTAAATATGTATTACCCAAACAAGAGGCCTACAAAATGTGTGAAGCAAAAATTAATAGAACAAAAAAATAGTCAAATCAAGTATTATATTTGGAGACTTAACAATCACTCTCAGCAATCGATGGAACAATTAGGAAATAAACAAAGATGCAAAAGGACTAAACAATACTCTTAGTCACTAGGACCTAATCAACAGTTACAGAAAACTCTACTCAAGCACAGTAGAATACACATGACTGTCAAATGTCTGTAGAAAGTACACTAATAATAACCCAGCCATCAAGCAAATTTCAACAAATTTAAAGCACATGCTGTGTCCTCCAAACACAATGGATTCAAATTAAAAATCAATAAGAGAAAGATAACAGAAAAATCTCCGAGCACAGAAACTAAACGACAGACTTTAAATAAAAATCCATGGGTAAGGTAAAAATCTTGTACATGTACCCACTGAATCTAAAACAAAACTTTAAAAAAATCCATGGTTAAAAGAGAAATTATGAAGAAAAATTTAAAAAACACATTTAATCCAATGAAACTGCAACATACTAAAATCGGGCAGATACAGCCAAAGCAATGCTGAACGAGGAATTGTAAAAACAAAGCACATACACTAGAAAATAGGAAAAAGTCTCAAATCAGTAATCTAAGCTTCAGCCTCACAAGACTGGAAACAAAGAGCAAAATTGTTTCAAAACAAGGAGGAGGAAGGAAGTAAATGTAAGAGCCAAAATTAATGAAATTTAAAATAAGAAAATAATAGGTAATAGCAATCAAACAGAAAAAGCTGGTTATTTAAAAAGTTCTATAAAACTGAAAATCCTCTAATAAGACAAATAAGGAATAAAAGAGACAAGAAATAAATTGTCAATATCAAGTCTGATGTAGGTCTATTGCCCCTGCAAACATCAAAATGATAATAAGGAAATAATACAGACATCTCTACACATGTAAATTTGACAACTGAAATAAAATGGCCTGATTTCAAAATAAAAAATCACATCTTACCTCATGTGGAATAGTTAATTTGAAGTCACATAACTCTTAAGGAATTTGAATATGTTACTTTGAAATCCTAAAAATAAATTCTGATAACCCAGATAGTTTTACTTTTGAATTATATCAAACCTTTAACATTTCTATACACTGTTACCCAGCAAAAAGAATATAACTTTATAATATAATATTTATAATTTTATAATATAATATATCATATTATAATATAATATCATATTATATTATATATATTATTATAATATATATAATATAATATATCATATTATATATATTATTATAATATATATAATATAATGTATCATATTATAATAATATAATATCATATTATATCATATTATATTATTATAATATAATATAAACTTACCAATTTATATTATGAAACTTGTATTACCCTGATAACAAACTAGACAAAGCCAGTACCAAAAAAAAGTAAGAAAGAAAGAAAACTACCAAATATTAACTTTCATGAATATAGCAGAAAAATCCTTAACAGGATATTATTATATACAATTCTTCACCTCACTAATCAAATGGATGCATTCCAGCCAGGGATGTAAGTTGGTTCAATGTTTGACTATCAATCAATTTTATTCACCATGTTAAGAGGATAAAGAAGATCCTATCAATCAATGTAGAGAAGACATTTGACAAAATTCAATACCCATTCATGATGAAAACTCTCAGCAAACTAGTAATAAACAACAATAAGTATATAGGGAAAACCTACAAGTAACATTGTACTTAATGAGGCAAGATTGAATTGTTTTCCTCCTCCAGTTGGGAATAGGACAAAAATACTCACTCTCAGCACTCTCATCCAACATAGTGCTGGAACTTCTAGCCAGTACGAGAAGACAAGAAAACAAAATAAGTGGCCCGGGTGTGGTGGCTCACGTCTGTAATCCCAGCACTTTGGGAGGCCGAGGTGGGTGGATCACAAGGTCAGGAGTTTGAGACTAGCCTAACCAACATGGTGAAACCCCATCTCTACTAAAAATAAAAAATTAGCTGGGCATGGTGGTACTTACCTCTAATCCCAGCTATTCGAGTGGCTGAGGCAGGAGAATTGCTTGAACCCAGGAGGCGGAGATTGCAGTGAGCTGAGATAGTGCCACTGCACTCCTGCCTGGACAACAGAGCGAGCCTCCCTCTCAAAAAAAAAAAAAAAAATATTAAAGGCATACAGATAGGAGAGGAAGAAATGAAACTGCCTTTATTTGCAGATGACATGGTTGTCTATGTAGAAGATCTAAAGGATTTTTTTTAAATAGAAGTAACAAGTGAATTCAGCAAAGTCACAGAATATAAGCTAAACATTTTTTAATCTATCATATTTGTATATACTAGCAAGGAGAACATGAAGCCTGAAATTAAAAATACATTTGCATTTACAATCAATAAAAAGAAATATTTATGTGCAAATGTAACAAAACACAAAAACAACTTCTATGCTGAAATCTACATAATGCTAATGAAAGAAATAAATGCAGTAAATAAAACAAAGAAATATACACTTTTCATGCATTGGAAGAGTCAGCCTAGTAAAGATGTCAATTCACTTTCCATTGACATAGAGGTTGAACGTAATTTCTAATAAAAGCCCAGAACAATTTTTTTGAACAATAGACAAGTTTATTCTAACATTTCTTTGAAAATTTAAAATACTAGAATAGATAAAGCTATTTTCAAAAGGAATAAACTGAAAGAAATCAGTCTATCCATTTTCAAGACCCATTGGATAGCTACAGTAATCAAGACTGTGATAGTAGCACAGAAATAGACATGTAGATGAATGGAACAGAATACAGAGCCCAGAAAGGCCTATGCAAATACTGTCAACTTATTCATGACTAGGGTTCAAAAGCAATGCAATAGAGAAAAGATAAACTTCTTAACACATTTTGCTAGAGCAACTGAACATTTCTGGAGAGACAAAAATGACAATTAACCTTAACCCAAGTTTCACACCTTACACAAATCAATCATAGAGCTAAAAAGTAAAATGTACAACTGTAAATGTTTTAGAGAAAAAAAAAACAAAATATTTGAGATCTAAAGCTAAGCAAAGAGTTGTTAGACAACACCAAAAAGCATGATTCATTAAAAATACATCAAAATTTGACTTTATTAAAACTAGACGCTTTTGCTCTATGAAAGATCCTGTTAAAAGAATGAAGACAATTTAAAAAGTAGGAGAAAATATATGCAAACTACATATAGAACAAAGCACTACTATCTAAAATATATTTTTAAAAGCTATCAAAACTCAACTGTTAAAATGTAAACAATCCAATTACAACATGAGCAAAACACAGAAACAGTTTCCCAAAGACATACTGATGGAAAATAAAAACATGAAAAGATGTTCAACATCATTATCATTAGGTCAATGCAAATTAAAATCACACTGAGATTTCGCTATATGCCTTTTCAAATGGCTAAGCAAAAAATAGCATCTATAACAAATGACGGTAAGGATGCAGAGAAAATAGATCCTCACATTGCTGTTGGAAACGTCACATGGTACCACCAGCATTACCATTAGAAAGCATTTTGGCAGTTTCTTTAAAAACTAAACATGTAACTATCGCATGACATAGCAATTTCACCCTTGCTGGGGGCATTGATCCCAAATAAATAATCTTTGTTTTACTACTAGTGATGTGTTAATGTTTCCTGTTGTATGTTCCTATTTCTTCTCAATCTCTGGCATTTTCTTTTTTATATATATAATTCATGTGTATTTGTGAGAATGTGTGGGTGTTTGGGCATATTTAAAACACTGATGATAGTAATGGTTGTATAACCATTCTGAATTGTTTTTTTATTACTAATCATAGTCTTTTTCTCATCTAGTGCTTTTCATCTGAACTATATTTGTTCTGATATAAAATTCTCAATCCTTGTTTTTCTATTGCTTCATTTGCCTGGTGGGTTTTTGTTCATCCCTCTGTTTTTAGTCCTTTCAAATCACTGTTTTAGGTGTTCCCTAAGAGTGGGTTTACCTTGATAAACCACTCTGAAAATCTTTGTTGTAAATTATTAACAGTAAAGCACACTCATGTTCATTGATGACATATTGTCCTCAACTTCATCATGTATTTGCGTTATCACTCCTGGATTGTAATGATAAATGCCATCATCAAATTTGTGAGGGTATTATTTATTCATTTATTTATTTACTTTTGTTATATTTTAAATTTACTTTTGAACTTTTAAAAGGCTTTTATTTTTATTTTAGTAGTTACTTTGCATTTACAAATTTGATAGAGACATTTTTTCTTGTTTAACATTTTACAATGGAGTCTGTCGGTTTTGAATGGTGATTTTAATTCTTACTTATTCTCTACAACACAGTCAATGATGCCAATCTACTTTTTCTTTATTCTCCCTCTTCTTTTTTGGTAATGATGCCCTACTTCTGTGTTGTCAAACGTAAAATGTTTTCATACTTTTCTTCACCCATATCCTTAAATTCAGCTTGGTATTACAATTAAATATATTCAACGTTTACATTAGCCTGTTGCTATAACTTCCCCAGTTTTCTTTTGATTGGTTAACTTCATCCTCCAGTAGATTCTTCCAGAAGCACATGTGTATGCATTATTTCCTGAGTTAATTCATATCCAAAACTATATTCTGAAGCCTTACATATCTGAAACTCATCTAAATACAAATTCCTTAGTTTATACTTTTTTTTTCCTCAAGCCTCTTGAAATTGCTACTTCTCTTATGCCTTGACTTCTATGTTATCTTGAGGACAGTAACATCACTTGTTTTCTCAAGTAAAACATTTCCTTAAATAATAAATTGTATGACAGGAATCATTTATTTAGAGAAATTGCCCCCACATAAAGGTCAATGTCGGCCAGGCACGGTGGCTCACGCCTGTAATCCCAGCCCTTTGGGAGGCCAAGGAGGGCGGATCACAAGGTCAGGAGTTTGAGACCAACTCCTGACCAAGGTCAGGAGTTGAGGCCAACATAGTGAAACCCTGTCTCTAATAAAAATACAAAAAATTAGTCAGATAGATTGATAGCTGTGGGTAAGACAAATTGAGGAATGTTAGTGGAAGAGGGAGGTGAGTATCACTTGCAGCCCTAAAATCAACTGCAGAGCTGGGAGCTGCATAGCATCTTACTAACGTCCTTCTAATTTCTTCCTCTAGAAGACAAGCCCAAGGGAACTGTGGAGGAGATGCTCTGCAAATATGCGAGTAGACTTGAATCCGTGCAGTAGAAAGGATGAACTATCTAGAGGGGGCATCACCCTTTTTCTTAACCTCAGCACATGATTTGAAGATAAGGAAGCTTACCAAAACTTCTTTCTCCACACTGTGTATTTGCATTTCAGAACTAAAAGGCAGAAGCATGTCATGTATTTTAAAAGATTGCTTTTAAAAGATTCTCCCAAGCTCTATATTTTTTTTAGAGAACAAAATGGAGATGAAAAGACCTACTCTTTCTTTTGATTCATGCTTATATATCTGGAATAAAGCAGGGAGATGTCTAACAATTTTATGATAATATCAACTATTTTTCCTGGGCTTCATTAATTCAGCAAAACAGAGTTGCTTCTGATGGAATTCTGAAATACAGATTGTTCCTGAAACTAGGAACTATTAACTAAGGAGTGTATTTGAGGTTTTTAGCACTTAATTTGGTATAATCATGCCTTATGAAGTAATAGTCAAGACGTTGTATAGTGTTTCCAGCTGTCAGACATTTTTATAAGAAAGGGAGCTGCATAGCATCTTACTAACGTCCTTCTAATTTCTTCCTCTAGAAGACAAGCCCAAGGGAACTGTGGAGGAGATGCTCTGCAAATATGCGAGTAGATTTGAATCCATGCAGTAGAAAGGATGAAGTATCTAGAGGGGGTATCACCCTTTATCTCCCCATCCAGACATAGGGCTTCACACCCATCTTGTTTCCTGGGCCCTCCAACATAATATAGTAGATTTGCAATTAGCCTTCAAAATATGACTTATTGTCGCTCTACTCTCACATCATCTTAGTTGTGATACGGAGGTAGACTATAATTTTCAGAAAAAAAAAAAATCCATAGTATACAAACAATATCATTATAGCACACTGGAACCCAAAAGCTCTTTATTATCACATGTAGAGTGAAGCCCACAAAAGCTTGAGGGCTTCAGAAATGTTTCTCACAAGTGAGTCACAGAAAGTTCTCTGAAGAGGAAAACTGGGAAAGGATTGAGATTCTCTCTCAATCTTCTGTCCTCTCCCTCCTTCACTTTCCCTTTGATTTCCTCCCTCCTTCATTCCTCCCACTCTCTCATTATCTCTTCACTCCATTTATCCTCCTTCCGTCCTTCTCTCCCTCTCCTTGCCTCAATACTTTCTCTCTGTCCCTTCCTTTATCCTTGGCTTCTATTTCTGCCTTATTCAGAATTGTGTGGAAATCAGCTTCACCTTAAGCTAAATTGTCTTATTTACAAATATTTAAAAGAACTTAAAAGACTATAACATTTCAAACAAAAGAACTTTTGCAATATAGTATAAGTATGGACTACCCTTTTACCTGTTTTTACCTTTAAACTATTTCTTCTATTAGAAGTAAACTTGCATGTGTTCATGTCTGAAGAGCAAGCGGTGGTTTAAAAGACATATTTATCTTGTTTTGACTTCTTTCATTCCAAGACATTACATTATTAAATGTGATGTAAATACCAGAAAGAAGTAGAAAGTTCTTGTAAAACTGTAACTATTTAACAAAACTTACTAAGATATTTTCACATACAAACACCCACCAGAGTGCTGTGAAATGAACCCATCACAGTGCCCCTGGTGAGTGAGAGATGGGTGGTTATGCCCCGTTTCTCCTGCAGAGGGCAGGCAGCTCCAGACACCTCAGAGCTAAGGTAGTTTCTGTAACCTCCTGGCCTGCAACTGGGATGATTTCTGTAGCTGGAATTAAAACACTGTGGCCTGAAAACTCCTCCTACCGGTTGCCTGAAAGGGGTATCCACCGGACACCTCTGACTGGGCTTAGCAGCTACACAATGGGGACTGTTGTTTTCAACCAATACAGAATAAATGGGTGTGAATTCTTCAATTGCATATATGGGCCTGATTGAGAACTAGGGTGGAAACTGTCCCTATTTAAGCCAGTTCCACTCTTTGCTCTCCCAAGGGAACTTTCCCATTAACATTAGAAGTTGTGTCTCCTTATCTTCAGATTCCTTTTTTTGTTTTTTTGTTTTTTTTTTTTTTTAGAAAATAAAGCTTTCCTTTGCTTTTCCTTGGGGGTACCTCATGGTCTTTTCTTAACAGTATATATACACATTAAAAAGGCAGACAGAGAGAGGGAGGCAGACTTTAATATACATTATCCATAATTATGAGTAGAGTGTATATTATGTATATTTTCTATAATATGTGCTAATAGAAGGATCTCCTATCCATAGATTGACAGTTGCAAGTCAAAGGTTACAATAACTATAGCCTATTACTACATGGACAGTTAAATTGCCTAGAAATATAGCCTCCTCTCTCTTTTTAGTGAGTGTTCCCCAAACAAACTTTGTAAAACAAAAGTTTCATTTCATTCATATACCTGATAATATCCTTGATTGGATGTATATTAAAGTCAACATGTACTAAAAATAACGATTTATTATCTAGTTGCTCTCTTTTAAAACAGCAACATGGAGCCTCTTAACATCTAAACCTCTCAAATATATTTCTAAAGATAAATTGTTGGTATGTACTGTACCTATAAAATTGTATATTTGCACTACCCTTGTCACTAATTATACAAAACATGCATAAACCTATCCTATGAACTATGTACTAAAAATACACTAATGTACCTATAAACTATGTACTAAAAATACACTAATGTACCTTAAACTATATCAAAGTAGGGCTATGTGTATTTTATAGTTTTAAGATTATATTATTTGTTTTATAGTTTTAAGATTATATTATTTGTTATAGTCTTAGCCCTTCCCTGTTTTTATACCCATTCCCAAATATGGGAGGAAAGAGAAATAGAAAAATAGAATAGGAGGTAAAGAGTTTTTTATAATGATAAGTAAGAAAATGATATACCAGTTTGAAATGCAGGATTTCAGTCAGTCACTTTCATTGTTATTCTGAATATTCAAATAAAAAAGAATAATCTCAGTGGATTCTTTTGGAAAAACAAATAAATTACAAAATGAGGAATGTGTATTTGCCCATCTGTGCATTTTGCAGCCATAATGACAAATTGTTGATTTGATACCATGGGCATTATTAAAATCAAAGTCCTGCCAATCCAGCTTTCATACATAACAGATTATACTAATTATCTATTGGGACCAAATTCACACTCTAGCTATTAACTCTTATCTACCTGAATAGAAAAATCAAGTACCCACAATATAAAAGCCAGCAATGTCCAAAACAAAAAATAATTGGACTGGAAGATGACATTAACTGCCTAATACATTCTGATATCAGTTTCATTTTCAATTTTTTTAAAAATTGAAAAAACATTGTACTACTTTGAATAAGGCTTTCTGATACTGAATAGCCCTTCTAGTCTTATTACTCCAAACAAGCCAGTGAGTGACTAAATTTTAAATTTCAACCTCTCCAGCAATATTCTTTAATTTATCTGAGCACCTGTGTTTTCCCTCAATTTCATTTCTATTCTCTCTGGATGAAATAAGGAAAGGGCATAGTGTGTACATCCTCTGGTGGATCAATTAAATTAATGAATTAATGAATATTTATTTAGCAATCATTTACCAAGCATATATTATGTGTCCGATAATCTAGAGTCTATTCCTCATGAATTTTAATTATATTATTGTTAAGATCAAAATGTTCCCAATCTCTATGCTCTCTAATGTAAGAGATCCATTTTTTCATGAACCACCCCTATCTAAATACTTACTAAAAGAGCCAGGTGGATTTTCATTAAGATCCTATTATCCGTTCTCAGTGCAGTCCCAGGCTGGACAGTAGCACCAAGTTTTCATTCACAAGTGCCCATTGGTGCTGCTGCTATCATCCTGGTGTAGCATAAGGCAAGAGCTTCATCTGGCTCACCCTTTTGGAAAGGGATGGGATTGAGTGCTTCCATTCTTGAGGAACGGAGTGATGGGAGATAAAATTCAAAGGTCACTAAATTAACCGAGCTGTACCAAACATTCTGGCAAAAATTCTTCCCTACTATCCACACATACACACAGGAACAAACACACACATTTTTCTTTAACCCCACCCAAAGTCCCCCATGAGCTCCCAGATTTTTTGAACAAGATTTCTCTGTGGGATATTTTGGCTTATGCACCTTTAACTCATAATGTCACACTCCTATCTGACCTTGATTTTCTCTTCTCTACTAAAACTTTTCTCATTAAAGTCCCTGAACTTCCACATCACTAAATCTCACAGGTGCTTCACCATGTATACACTCCAGCAGCTAACCTGGTGGTCCACTCTACTGTTTCTTTCTTAAGACACTATTTTCTTCATTGTTTCATAATACATCATGATCCATGTTTTCCCCAAAATTCTTATGCTCATTTGTAACCGTCTTCTTTGCCAAGATTTACTCATCTAATTGATCTTAAAGATTAGTTCCCCATGTCCCCGTCTCTTGTCCTCACTCCATCTTTTTTCTTCTCTCCTCCTTTTATTCTCTACTTTTTCATCCGCTAGTTCTAATAGTCCCACCTGTCCACTTTTCTGCTATGAATTTCACAATAATCTATAGACAGACAAATAGCTATTTCAAACTTCAATTTCCCTGCTGACCCCTAGGCCAGATTATCCAGCTGCTACTGACGGCTGCAATAAGATGCAAACCCTTCAGATAAAGGGAGCATCTTCAAAACTAATGTCACCCTCTCAATTCCTTATATAGTATACCTAATATCATTAAATTGTACCACTGTCCTCAAATGCATTCCAATGTGAAACATGGCAGTCCAATATGCCTCTCTTCCTTTCTTATTTCTCCATTTTCACTGATATTATCTCTTAAATATCATTCACATCTGTCTTCTGCCTTCAACCTAGCCCAAGACATTGTCTTAAGAAAGTATCTCTGTATATTTCAATAATATCTTTTACTTTTCTTTATACAGTCCATCTTCTACAATGTAACAAAAATGTTATACTTGAAACACAATCTTATTATCTTACACTTCTGTCTAAACTCCTACAATAGTTTTCATTACTTTAGGAGAAAGTGCAACATTTTTAATGAATTTGAACCTTCTTCCTATTCGTTCTCAGTACATATGCACATTCAACTCCTTTAATTTCTTAAACATTTCTAGACATGTTCTCAACTCCATGTCTTGAGATCATCTAAAACCTCTATCTGAAGCAGTCATACTCACCTCCCTCTCCTTCTTTCCCAGCTCAACTTAGATGTCACTTAAGACATGGTTTCTATCCCTGGCAATTTTAAATTGCCATCCCATACATTCATCTAGCACCCATGTACTACAACTCTGGATTTTTTCACTAAATTGTATGTCTCCTGCACTTGACTGTTGAGTCACAATAGCAATAATATCTTTTGAGGGAAGAAGGATGCAACTATCTCATTCTACTTTAAGGTCTGAGAGAAGATGGCCCAATGGATGTCAAGGGCTATATATCTTTTAATACCAAAGTCACTGTCTCCTTGGATATGCATATGCAAAGAGAGTCACTGGTTCTTGATGAATTTTGTTACCAACCCTCAAACTACATCCAGAATAAAAAGATCATTCTGACCCATATACCTTGGAATCAGGTCTGGATTGATGGTCTATGTGTCTTCTTCCTTACAGTGAGTTAGATTCAGAAATCATAATTCTTTTCCAATATCCAGACATATGTTGGAGCCATCCAGTCTGTCATGGTTTTGTGCACTCTTGAATTTCATTTGTGGTCAGGCTTTTTGTCTTTTTCTTTTGCAGGATTCACCTCAGTACTTGTGTAAGTAAGAAGGAAAATTAATTGCCTGAAAGAAAGCTATTGTTAAATTAATTTTCATCAAGTTTCCAGCTCCTGCCCAGCAGGGTTATACTATTATAGACAAATTTCTGGCAATATGCCAGGAGCTGAATTTTTACGGATGAAAAGACATGATATCTGCCATGAGGAAGTATGAGAGAGCATTTTATATGTACATTTTTGTAGGTTACTGTAGCAAATTATTCAATGAAATATTAATCCAGGTTTTTCTGGGAAGATATCTCATAGATGTGATTGAAGTCCTTTGTGAATTAACTCTAGGTATGGGAGACTATACTAGATAATCTGGGTGAGTCTCGTTTGATCAGTTGAAAGACCTTTCCAGAGCTAAGACTTTCCGGAAGTAGGAGAAATTCTGCCTGTGGACAATAGCTTCAGCTTATGCCAAGAGTTTCAGCCTGCATTTCCTGACAGCCTGCCTGATGGGTTTCAGTTTGTCTAGCTAGCCTCCATAATCATGTAATCCAATGCCTTGCAATAAATTTCTTAGTACACATTTTACATGAGTTCTGTTTCTCTGGTTGAATACTGACACAAGAAGGAGGAAGAACCTAGTAAACAAAGAATGATCCCAGGTAGCAGCACCAGGATGATACAGAGAGGAATGCCATGATATCTATCCATGGGGAGGGATGGGAGCTCAAAATATACTATAGAGAAGTTACAAGTTGCATTAGTTCCTGAAGGATTAATCATAAATTATGGCCTAGTCATAAGCCAGGGTAAGGACAGCCAAAAGCAGTGGGGGCAAAGAAAACCACATCAGAAAAGTAATGGAGGCATGGAACCCATGGCAGATTTTACGAAAAGCAAGTCATTGCTGTACGTGTATGGCGAAAGGACAGCGTAGAAGGGAAAAAGTGATAAATAAGGAATCTAGAAACAGTTAGGATATAGATAATGAACTTTATTTAATGCCATGTTTAAGTGTTCTGAAAATGAGCAACAATGAAAGATATAGAGCTATGTTCAAATACAATCAAAAATTTTGTTAGAAAAAAGCTACTTTTTCTGCTATGTGGGTGATGAACTAGAATGGAGCATATTTGAAGACATATGATAAACAAGAGTCAAATTCAATGGCAAATGTGAGCAATGTGGAAAACCTGAGGCAGGGGAGTGCTGCTGTGAGTGTAAATAAAGGGACTAATTATAGATATACACAAGAGCATGTAGTTACCAATTGAATATAGGGAGTAAGGGAATTTTTCAAGTCTAGAACGGCATTTTATTAATAACTATACCAGAAGACCCGGCAGCAGTAATGAAGATACCTAGGTCAAAAAGGGAAATGGAAAATCTGAGAACAGAAGAAATGTAGAATGGTTTTAGTGTTATATATCTTGGGCCTGAGATGCACGTAACTAATGAATATACTGGTTTGTACCTCAAGAGAGGCTGTTAGGGTTTCATTTAGCTATGAATAGCAGAAAACTTTCACTTGAATGACTTAAACAGATAAAAGGCTTATGTTGTCAGATTATACACAGTTGAGGTTGGCAGTTCAATGTTAATAGGGTGTCCAGTATTGCTCCCAAGAACACAAACTTCTTCCACCTTCCTTCAAACTAGCTGGATGTGTAGAGTATTTTTCCGCAGAATCCTTGGGGAGGGGTGTGTGTGTATCTGTGTGTGTGTAGAAGAACTCCTTCCTCAGGCATTTCTAACTATAAATCATTATCAAAAATCCTGCCGAACAGTCCATCTCCAGCTACAAGAAAGACTGTGATATTGACTATTTTGGCTTCCCAGTGTGTACATTTTTAAAAAAAGACAAAACGTGACTGAGTGGTGTGGGTTCTGAGTAAGAAAACCATTCGTACCTTCCACACAGGTCATTTTTAGAAAGGCAGGACTGGGCAGGATAAAACATATTGGTAGCAAATAAACATTGGTGATTAGGAAATGAGAAGAAAAGCACAGGAGTTAAAATAATATATTGTGCAATGGATAAGGACAACACAAAGTAGAACTGAAGGAAACTACCCAAAATCTAGAAAGAGAATTAGAATAGGGAGATGTCACATAAGCAGAAAAAAAATGATTTCAAAAAGGAATGTACAGGAAATTCAGGTTTAAAAAATGATGAAACATGAACATCCTAGTTGTTGATTAGGGGTTCATTTAAGACTTTGTCAAATCAGTGTTATTGCAGTATTTTTACTGTGATGTTTAAAGTGAGTAGGACAGTCACTGTTCTGGGCATGGAGAATGCAATAGTGAAGAAGGCAGATATGGTTCCTGCCTGATCCCATAAACTGCATATAAAGGTGGAACAACAGATACACATATTATTTAAAAAGAATTGATGAAGGTAATAAAGGCAGTGAATGGATTAAATGAACAAAAAACCAAGAAAATTAGAGAAGGGGACAAAATCAAGGTCAGGTTCTCATAGATCTCCCAGATGAGACCTAAATATAAAAAACTAAAAACATAAAATATGGGGGAGAGGAAAGGATCTTTTTGCTGAGTAGGTGGTAATTTGAAAAAGACCCTCAATAGCAAAGGCAATTCTAAGCAAATATAGTGAAGCTGGAGGCATCATGGTACTGGACTTCAAACTATACTACAAGGCTACAGTAACCAACATGGTATGGCACTGGTACAAAAAGAGACAAATAGACCAATAGAACAGAATAGAGGGCCCAGAAATAAGACCATACACCTACAACTATCTGCTCCTTGACAAAGCTGACAAAAACAAGCAATGGGGAAAGGACTCCCTAACTGGCTAGCAATACGCAGAAAATTGAAACTGGATGAATGCCTTCCTTACACCGTATATAAAAATTAGCTCAAGACGGATTAAAGACTTAAATGAAAAACCCCAAATTATAAAATTCCTGGAAGACAACTTAGGCAATTACTATTTTGGACATAGGCACTGACAAAGATTTCATGATAAAGATGCGAAAAACAGTTACAACAAAAGCAAAAACAGACAAATGGGATCTAATTAAAGAGCTTCTGCCCAGCAAAAGAAAGTATCAACAGGGAAAACAGACAACCTACAGGATGGGAGAAAATACTTACAAACTACACATCTGACAAAGTTCTAATATCCAGCATCTATAAGCAACTTAAACAAATTTGCAACAAAAAAAATGCCATTAAGAAATGGGCAAAAGACATGAAGAGACATTCTTCGAAAGAAGACATACATGCAGCCAACAAGCATATGAAAAAAGTTTGAAATCACTGATGATTAGAGAAATGCAAATTAAAACCAATAAGATAGTATCTCATAGCAGTCAGAATGGCTGTTATTAAAAAGTCAAAAAACAAGAAATTCTGGTGAGGTTGCAGAGAAAAACAAATGCTTATACACTGCTGGTGGGAGCGTAAATTAGTTTAACCATTGTGGAAAACAACGGTTATTCCTCAAAGAAGAATTTCTCTTGTGATTCCTCAAGGAGCTAAACACAGAACTCAGCAATCCCATTACTGGGTATATACTCAAAGGAATTTAAATCATTCTATCATGAAGACACATGCGTAAGTACGTTCATGGCAGTACTATTCACAACAGCAAAGACGTGGAATTAACCAAAATTCCCGTCAATGTAGACTGGATAAGGAAAATGTGGTACATATACACATGGAATACAATGTAGCCATAAAAAAGAATGAGATCATGCCCTTTGCAGGGACACAGATTGAGCTGGAGGCAAACATCCTTAGCAAACTATCACAGGAACAGAAAATCAAATGCCATATGTTCTTCTTTATCAACCGGAGCTTATGGGTGAGAACACAGGAACACATAGAGGGGAACAACAGGCACTGGGGACTCGCAGAGGGTGGAGACTGGGAGGAGTGAGAGGATCAGGAAAAAATAACTAATGGGTATTAGGCTTAATACCTGGGTGATGAACTATTCTGTACAACAAAACACCATGACACAAGTTTACATGTATAACAAACCTGCACATGTACTCCTGAACTTCAAATAAAAGTTTTAACAATTTTGCCTAAGTTAGAAAGAGCCTGACATGCTTGAGAACCTGAAGATAGTTCAGTGTGACTGGGGCATTGGACTATACCATGCTGAAATTATTTTTCCAGTTCAACTGTTCAATTATACAGGGTGGGAAGAATGACATCTATGTACTTTGCAAGAAAACATGGATTAAAGAAATGACCTTTCACTTGGTATGAAACTCATTTGTTGTGTATCTGAACTTGGATGGCTTCAGTTGGGCCAGGCGTTTTGTTGCCTCCATGTATATATGTATGTGTCTAAGACTGGAGATGAATGAAGCTCCATCTTCAACTGGATTGAGTTGTATATTAGCTTTTTTTTTTCTTTTACAATGATTTGTGTATTAGCATTTTTTACAATGTAACCATCTGAAATATTTTTCCAGAGAAGTGTCTCTTCCTGTAGTTATTCCTGGTATTTTGTGGATTTATATGAATGTAAATGTATCTGAAACATCAAAGGGACAAGAAAATGATCTTTGCTATGAGTCACAGAGTAAGAACAGTAAAAGCCCACAGATCAGGAAGTATTCAGAAGATGCAGGAGCATAATTGATGGGACTGGTGATCTTTTTGTAATTAAAAAACATTAAGAACCAGAAAAAAGTCATGGAACTAAATGTCAGGTGTCACACTGTGAGAACATTATTATTAGTTAGCACATTTCATCACTTTTTTTTAAAAGTAGGGATTCAAACTTATTTTATTTTTCAGGGGTACATGTGCAGGTTTGTTACATAGGTAAACTGGTGTCACAGGGCTTTGTTGTACAGATTATTTCATCATCTAGGTATTAAACCCAGCACCCATTTGTTATTTTTCTTCATCTTCCTCCTCTCACCCTTTATCCTCCAATAGGCCCCAGTGTCTGTTGTTTCCCTCCATGTGTCCGTTCCTTTGTCCTGGATGGTATTTTCTAGATTGTCTTCCAGGGTTTTTATAGTTTTGGGTTTCACATTTAAGTCTTGAATACATCCTGAGTTAATTTTTGTATATGATGTGAGGAAAGGGTCCGGTTTTAATCTTCTGCATATGGCTACATGCTGAATGAATTAGGTCATGAAAAAGAGTTGGGATTTTATCCCACTTGAAATGTAAAGTTTACTTTATTTTTTAATTGACAAATAATTTTCATATATATTATTGGGGTATGTAGTGATGATGCTTTGATATGTATTTCATTAGTCCACTTACATTGGACTAATGTAAAGGCTATAAATTACTGAGGCTCAGTAATTTACAAAGAAAAGAGGGTTAGAGGACGGGTGCGGTGGATCATGCCTGTAATCCCAGCACTTTGGAAGGCCAACGCGTGCAGATCACCTGAGGTCAGGAGTTCAAGACCAGCCTGGCCAACATAGTGAAACCCCCTCTCTACTAAAAATACACAAATTAGCTGAGTGTGGTGGTGGGCACCACACTTGGGAGGCTACTTAGGAGGCTAAGGCAGGAGAATCCCTTCAACCCAGGAGGTGGAGGTTGCAGTGAGCTGAGATTACACCATTGCACTCTAGCCTGGGCAACAGAGGGAGATTCCATCACAAAAAAAAAAAAAAAAAAAAAGGGTTTATTTGGCTCATGGCTCTGGCTCTACAGGCTGCACAAGAAGCATGGTGCCAGGATCTGCCTCTTGGGAGGGCCTCAGGAACCTTTTCTCATGGCAGAGGGCAAAGGGTGAGCAGGCATGTCACACGGTGAGCAAGAGAGAAAGACAGAGAGGCCAAGGAGGTCACAGACATTTTAACAACCAGACCGCCGGGCGCGGAGGCTCAAGCCTGTAATCCCAGCACTTTGGGAGGCCGAGACGGGCGGATCACGAGGTCAGGAGATCGAGACCATCCTGGCTAACACCTTGAAACCCTGTCTCTACTAAAAAATACAAAAAGCTAGTTGGGCGAGGTGGCTGGTGCCTGTAGTCCCAGCTACTTGGGAGGCTGAGGCAGGAGAATGGCGTAAACCCGGGAGGCGGAGCTTGCAGTGAGCTGAGATCCGGCCACTGCACTCCAGCCTGGGCGACAGAGCCAGACTCCCTCTCAAAAAAACGAACAAACAAAAAAAAAAAAAAAAAAACCAGACCTTGTGTGAACTAACAGAGGGATAATTCATTCGTTGCCTCCAGTCTTATGGTCACAAATGAATTTAATAGAGTAAGTGCCCGGGAAATATAGGTTTTCTGTTTATTCTGAGGAGAATGAAAACGTTTGGTGAACACATAATATTATTTCTGCCACCAGAGATATTTTGGAGATAGAATTGATGGGAATTTTTGATGAGTTGTACATGTATGTGTGTTGCTGAGTTTTATTTAAAAAAAAAAAAGCAACTGGGAAACCTTGAGGTAAAATAAGTATTAAGTAAAACCGAAGGCATTTTCTGGATTGTTAAAATATTGGCAGCTTAATGTTTCACCATCTGCATGAGTTGGCATAGGAATACCTGAATGAGTCTGTTCACTGGCACAGGAAAATGTGAGAATACAGCAATGTTTCGAAATAAAAATTTCAGAGTTAATACAGGTTCTAGAAGTAGGCAGAAGCCTAATTATGACGCATTAAGAAATAATAATTGGTAGTCATACCGTGTTAGTGACAATAGCTATGCCATTCAAAAAGCTTAACGGAGAAAGGAAGGAGAATATTAGCATGGTAGGTAAAGGGAGGCAAAAACCTAGGTCACCATAGACTGGGCGCAGTGGCTCACACCTGTAATCCCAGCTCTTTGGGAGTTCGAGGCGGGCAGATCACGAGGTCTAGGAGATCGAGACTATCCTGGCTAACATGGTGAAACCCTGTCTCTACCAAAAATACAAAAAAATTAGCCAGGCGTGGTGGCGGGCGCCTGTAGTCCCAGCTACTTGGGAGGCTGAGGCAGGAGAATGGTGGGAACCCGGGAGGTGGAGCTTGCAGTGAGCCGAGATGGCGCCTAGGGCACTGTTTTTCAACTAGCTTGTTACATCCTATATCTTTTTCTGCAAAAACTTACAGTGTGAGCAACTAAATTTATATCAATTTTATATATATTTATAACAATATTATATGTGTGCCTACACACAATACACATATATTTATATAAATGAATGCTCTTACAGCAACAGCTATCACACAGAAGGTTGAACTGAGAGAGTCATTTCATAGAACATGCAATGAAGAGCAACTAAGTGCAACTCATAAGAGGGATATTGAAATATGAAGCAAAAAAAAAGGATGTTTATCTCATGAGTATATAAGAGAACATTAGTAAATTAGAAAGCTGATTCATTTAAGTAATGCATGGGATGCTTCCCTTGACACAGAGTTATCTCTGTGTTGAAAAAATGCTATGTTGTGTTTATGGTGCACGAGCAAATTTTAACAACTGCTCTCTGGAGGTGTGGGGGTAATGGGAACCAACTAATTTTGTGGACTTTTTTTATAGTATTAACTTATTATTTTTAATTTTACATTTATTTCTGCCCTTATTTTGAGTTCTTCCACGTAAGACAAGTCATATGCTAAGACTGAAATGTTTATATCTCCTCAAAATTCATGTTTTGAACGATAATCCTCAATGTCCCTTATAAGGGACTCCAGAAAGGTCTGTTTCCTCTGCCACCATGTGAGGACACAGTGAACCAGAAAGTGGGCCCTCACTAGACACCAAATATTCTATTCCCTTTATCTAGGACTTCACAGCCTTCAGCACTGTGAGTAATACGTTTCTGTTGTTTATAAGCCACTTGGTCTATGATGTTTCATTATAGCATCTTGAATGGACTGAGACACAATGAAAGCAAGCACCATATATTATCTTGCATATCACTTTATCCTCAGCACCTGACCTTAACTAGTATTCATTTAGTAAATAAGTAAATAAATAAATGAGTCAATAACCAAATGGATGATAAAGACAATATCATATTGTTTAGAGTATTAAAAGAGGACGCATATCAGCAGCAAGAAAAGAAATCTCATTGGTAGTTTAAGGAAATGTGACTATAAATTTCATGGACTTGTTGGTTATGTTTGACAATTTCCAATTTGCTTATTTCCGTGCATCTTCAGACTTTTCTGGAATTTGTGATTGTCAAAAGGAGTAGGTATTGATCTCATCAAAATATATATGTGAGTGGTAGACACAAAAGAGTTCATCTCAAGAACTGTGGTGGATTGGATTTTCTTAAAATCAGGACATATTTGATGTCTTCCAGACAAATGGAGCTCAGAGAAAATATAAATTCAATACACACACATAGGAAACTCACAGTTTGTCTCAATTAGATTTTTCCTAATTTTAATCCCATTAGATAACAAATAAGAACAGATTCAGGAAGGCAGACAGTGATGAAGAAGGGAAAAGGGTAAATATGATATGGATACCATGGCTAAGAAATTAGATGCACATTCAATTTTTCCATCTTCATTTTGTGTGTTTATATTCACAAACGTAAGAATAATACTAATGCTATTAATGAAAATGATGATGATGATAATAAAAGTCATCCCTACATAGTACTTTCTGTGTACAAGGCACTGTTCTGAGAGGTTTTGATTGTAGTTTGCCGTTTAAATTTTACGACACCATGAGTTAACTGCTATTATTACCCTCATTTTCATGGAGAAAACGACATTGCTAAATCAATGTAAACAATATAATTGTTTTATCTCAAGTAAAACAAAATGGGATATTGACCAAAGCAATCTCTGGATCTTGAGCAAACATTTTTAAAATGATAAAAATGATAGTGTATTTAAGAAAATAGCTCAAATACAGTGAAATTAGAACTTGTGTCCCAATTTCTTCTTATATGGAATGTCTTGGAAGCATTAATAGTCATTTGAAATCACACTTGATAAAGACCCTGAATGTCAAAATATAGCAACTCTAAGCTCCCAAAGAAAACTTATTTAACCTTCTATATCAATGCCAAAAGTTTCTGTAGCACTGAAGATTGACAAACCTTTCCTGTGAATTTGTAACATCATAGAGTCTTAGAACCCGAGATAATTTGACTTTATAAGGCTTTAAAGGTTAAAGGCATAGAATAATTTAAGTATTAAAAAGAGGAAAGGAGTATTTTCTGAAGCAAAGAAATTACTCTAGTTATTCAAAGTCTTTCTTTTCCTCAGGGCAGCCAAAATAATTGGATTTATGTGTATCTGAATCACTGGCAGGGGGCAGAGAGGAACCAATGTCACTTTTTATATTCATCCTAAAATATTTGTTTCATTTTTATTATGTTATTTAAAAATAAATTTCTTAGCAGAGCTAAATACTGAATATGTCATCTAGTATCTCAGGCAAACTATTTGACCACAATGTAAAGGAAACTATATAAACTTCCCTGTAACATCAATTAAAGTTAACTTAAACTGGATTATCACTTAGGCCATTGACTATTTATGATACTTTACTTAAATTATTCTATATATTTAACTCACGCCTTTATAAAATTGATATTACTATTTAACAAGATAAATACCACGTCTAACCAAATTCTGAATTTTATTTTGATTTTTTTCCCTGTGTTAGCTGCTAACTCGTGAATACCACTCTACTTATCACAAGACATAAAAGGCATTGGGTAAATAATTACATAATTATGATGAAACATTTATAGAATTAACTTACAGTGTTTTTATATATTAATATCAAAATACAGAGATATACATCCATCTTTCTTAGTTGATTTCTATAATGTAAAATTTTGTATAAGATTTGAACTTGGCTTAACATTTTGTGGATTGTTGGTGATATTAAAAAGAAATATAGAAAAATACTGACTTTTACGTCACGGATATAACCTAGTATAAAGTGGCAGTATATCTCAGTGAGGACTGTCAGCAATCAAAGTTTCATAGAATAGTTGGCACTAATTCTTAAAAAGAGAAAGATAGGCTGAATTGGTAAAAACTAACAAAAAAAGATAATTGAACTGATAAAAAAAAATGAAGGGAGAAAACTCTTAAAGCACTGCAGATACTATTAATTAACAGCAGAAGACAAGATGTCTACAAGGATCCTAGGGAGTAACACGAATGTGTATATAGCTCATATCCTGAAAAGACCATCTTCCTAGCCCTGATAGAATGTTTGGGGATACTGCAATTTGCATTGGGGAACAGTGTGTTTAGTTGGTGATTAGCTGAATGGTGTGTTTATTGGATAGCAGAAATGGGTCTAGGAATAAAAGTAGGTCTGGAAACAATCCGTCACATCACAGGGAAACATGTCGTGCAATACACTTATATGATGCTTCTAAAGAAATGAATCAGAAAAGGCTACATAGTTCCCTGCTCAACGGATCATGTTTGCTCAGGTGGGGATTAAAAGCTAAGTAACAAATTGGTAAAATATCTCTATCTCCCTGTTACTCTGAAAACTTGAAAACTCCGGAGAGATCATGATCATTCACAGAGGTACCTCTTGCACTGTTAGACCTCACTAAAACTCTCTAAGTCACACCATTCATGTGATTTTATCTGACGCTTTATGATTTATGAAATGTATTTCACAGGATGTGGAGGGTTAATTAACTGAGATTGTATATTCAAAATCGCCTTGTGTATCATATATCGATACATGTCTTCACAGGAATACTTCCAATTAGGTTCAAAATTTAAAATCCTCACACAATTAAATATTTACTATAAATGTTCAAAAACAAAAGGAAAATACTGAGGACTGAATATAAAGCAGGAAAGCCACAGCAAAAGCTTTCCAAATATCATTTAATATTTTCTGACTACGCAATAAACATTTCTTACTATCTCTTATGCCTAAGAAACTGTGAGTTTGGCAGAATATTATAAGGACTAATATTTCTAAAACCATTTAAAATTTGAAAAATGTTCTAATGAAGAGTTGTGTATGTCTGACTCATTAACATAATATATTTTCAGAAGATTTTGAAGTAAAATTGGGATCATTTCATGTTTACAAACCAAACGATTATATTAAATGCATAATCTATTATTTGAATAGGAATGTACAGTAATGATAAACTAGATAACAGCCAGCTTAACCAAGGTGAATGAAATGAGTATCATTATTTTACATTAAGAAAGAAATACAATCTGAAGCTGAGTCACTATAAGATGCTCTAGAAAGTATTAATGTTAAAGAACAAATTAAACAGAATTGCAGTTTTAAAACATATTAAATGTTTACAGAGAATGGCGTCCGTTGTTATGAAACAACCAAAGACAAATCAATGTATTCTTTTTCTTAAGAGAAAACTGAATACATGGTGTAGTTTCTTCTTATACTGTGTACAAAATCTAGCAAATGTCCTGGTGAGTCTTTTAGTGCTTCCAGAGTAGAAAATCTAGCATGTTAAATCTCATCAGAATGGGCCAGGAGTTCCTATAGAATGAGTCTTTGGCATATAATAGTGAGTCATACTATTTGTAATTTAAGTCCGAAGAATCTCTCTAGGAAATAGAACTATGGAATCAAGCTGACATGGACTGAGATTTCATGCAAGGATTAAACAGCAAATCCTTGTGGCAAAACCTAGGCAGCATGAAACTGGTCCTTAATAGGAATAAGTCAAAGTGGTGTACATTAAGCTTGGTTAAAAGTTCGATGTCCGAGTATTTGAAAAATAAAAAAGTTGATGGAAAAGGAAAATCTAGGTCTCAGTATTCAAGATGCAACTTACGCACTTTTAAAAATTTGATATTGCAAAATTGGCCTTTAATTTATTTAGATAAAGCAATATTTAGCAACAATAAAATCCTATAAGGGGCATTTAAATATATATGTAACCTTAGGGATTCTGGGAAAAACACAGAAGAAAGATGACTCTGCTCAGATTCCAATGCTTAATTTCAAAACCATAATAAGTGTTGTTCACAACAGCTAAAAGGAAATGATGTTAAATTCAAAAACTTAAGGAGTTTACTGCTTTGAGCTGAAGTTAGGCTCAAGAGATTGAGGAGGGACTTAAAATATACCTGGAGAACCAAAATACCTGCACAAAACATACAAGCTAATTTGGAGTCTGTGAGAGATTTTATTAAAAATAAAAGCTTTTGAGCTCAGAGCCCAGAAATTTGATGGAAGAAGCTTTGTTTTGTATACACTTTGTAGAGGAAAGAGTATTGCTATTTTTAAAAATATTGCCTTTGTTGTCCATATCTAGCTCTTAAGTAACTAAAAGCTACCAAGGCAGAAATCATGCAAAAGACGTAATTACAAATAAAACCATAGTATAAATATTCTAAGTTCATATTCGTCATTAAAACCCCATAAATAAATATAGAAATTATTATCCATAGAGTTCTAGTCTCAGGGTGTGGCAATTCAGACACTTGTAGATATGCAGAATAGAAGTTTTTTAATAAAATATTCTTTGAAATAATAACGTATCTGTAAGAGGGTATTGACAGACTTTCTAAAGAAAAAAAAAAGAAAAACACCCCACAAAAACCTGTGTTTATGATTGCTGCTGCTGGATGCTTGTTCTTATGGGTTAAGTCATGATCTCCCCAAATTCATAATTTGAATCCCTAACCTCCAGTACCTCAGACGGTGCCTGCATTTGGAGACAGGGTTTTAAAGGGGGTAGTTAAGTTGAAATGAAGTCTTTAGGGTGGATCCTAATCCGATCTGGTGTCTTTCTAAGAAGAGGGCATTTCGACACACAGAGAGGCGCATTCACACAGAGGAAAGGCCATGTAAGGACACAACAAGAAGGGATCCCCACGGTCGGCCACGGTGGCTCACGTCTGTAATCCCAGCACTTTGGGAGGCCAAGGCGGGCGGATCACGGGGTCAAGAATTCTAGACCAACCTGGCCAAGATGGTGAAACCCCATCTCTACTAAAAATACAAAAACTAGCCGGCGTGGTGGCACGTGCCTGTAGTCCCAGCTACTCAGGTGGCTGAGGCAGGAGAATCACTTGAACCCAGGAGGCGGAGGCTGCAGTGAGCAGAGATCGTGCCACGCACTCTAGCCTGGACGACAGAGCAAAACTCTGCCAAAAAAAAAAAAAAAAAAAAAAAAAAAAAAAAAAAAGGGGGGGGATCCTCAAGTTACAGAGGCTTCAGGAGAAACCAACCAAACCCAAACCTGTGGACCGTTCGATCTTGGATTTCTTTCTTTTGAGACGGAGTCTTGCTCTGTCGCCCAGGCTGGAGGGCAGTGGCCGGATCTCAGCTCACTGCGAGCTCCGCCTCCCGGGTTCCCGCCATTCTCCTGCCTCAGCCTCCCGAGTAGCTGGGACTACAGGCGCCCGCCACCTCGCCCGGCTAACTTTTTGTATTTTTAGTAGAGACGGGATTTCACCGTGTTAGCCAGGATAGTCTCGATCTCCTGACCTCGTGATCCGCCCGTCTCGGCCTCCCAAAGTGCTGGGATTACAGGCTTGAGCCACCACGCCCGGCCTCGATCTTGGATTTCTAAACTTCAGAACTGTCAGAAAATAAATTTCCGTTGTTGAAGGCACCCAGTCTGGGATATTTTTTATATCAACCCTAGCAGTTTAATACACCCATATACAGTTTTTTCATGTTGTTCATGGAAATTACATTTCATAACGTTGCTACAAACACCGGATTCGCAATAACTGAACCACTGCTTTGAGGAAAAATAAAGGAGTAGGTTCCCTGCAAGCATCTGGTTACTGATTTTCATCAATTGATCAATAAGTAACATTACTTTATGTTTGTTTCTGTTTAAAGACAACTTTCTGAATATATGTTGCTGATTCATGAATGTTCAATTGGCAATCAACAGCACTATAACACACCCGTAACAAAGCTTATATATCACACGTTTCCATCAGCCACATTGCAGCCAGTTCTGGAGATTAGGAACAGGAGACAGCTCTTCAGCACTATGCTTGGGGGAAGTTTTAACGTTGAAATAATCAACATGAAGCACAGAAGTGTGAGGAATATAGCACCAGACAGATCGTGAAAAGGACAGTTATTTAGAGTATAAAAGCTGAAACAAGAAGACAGAAAGTCACTTTTTTCATTGACGACATGCATCTTGAGTGATTCGAACTTTTTGTTACTTTGTACATCCGTGAATTTCTGCTAAAGCACCAAAAATATTGATTTGGGGGTTACAAATAAATTTTATAGATAATCAAATTTGCAAATGTGGAATTCATGAATAATGAAGGTGAACTGTACTGAGAATTTTTTTCCTTAAATGCACCCTTGCAGTCTCACACCTACTTCCCATATCACATAATGAGAGAGCCCACATTCCTCATTGTGGCTCCAGGAGAAGTAAGCCTGCTGGATACTTCTGTATTCAGTTGTGCATTTCTTATAGGCGGGTAAATTACAGGCACAAAATCAGGTGGTTATCCAGTTCAATTTATTGTTCTTCTTTTTTTTTCTTTTTTTTTTTTTTTTTTTTTTTTTGAGATGGAGTCTTGCTCTGTTGCCCAAGCTGGAGTGCAGTGGCACCATCTCAGCTCACTGCAACCTCCGCCTCCCAGGTTCAAGCAATTCTTCTATCTCAGCCTCCTGAGTAGCTGGGATTATAGGCGCACACCACCACGCCCGACTGATTTTTGTATTTTTAGTAGAGACAGGGTTTCACCAGTTGGTCAGGCTGATCTCAAACTCCTCACCTTGTGATCCGCCCGCCTTGGCCTTCCAAAGTGCTGGGATTACAGGCCTGAGCCACCTCACCCGGCCTCAATTTATTGTTCTTTTACATTGTTCATGGCCCTGACTCCTGCAGGAGAATAGCTGAGGGTTTTACTCTCACTCTCTGCTTCTGTTCAGGCCTGTACTGTGGATTCTTAGACTCCCCTTAGGAGTCAAATCAAAGAAACTTCTCCTGGAACTTTGAAAATATATGACATATATTACTTGCTTTTTTTTTTTCTTCTGGATTCCACAACACATCCTTGCCAAGAAAGGAGCAAATTATAGAATAATCAATAGATCACAACATAGACAATAGTATTAGCTGTTAAGACAGCAGACATAAAGATATCACTCTAACTTACATTTTGTTTGAATTTGTTATTTCAGTGTTACTATTGTTCATAGTGCAACTGTTTTCTAATACTCTTCTATTGATCTTTTATTTCTATGTTTGATAGCAAGCGTTATTCAACAAAGGCATTTAGTTATTTTATACAGATTCTAGTTCTTCTAAGTAAAACAATATATATTTCATCTTTTTGTTGTTGTTCTTCTTCTTATTATTTGTGAAAGGTTTCAAACTAGAGTCTTCAGGGTGGTTTAATCTCTCCTACAGGTAACAAATTTTAATTATGACCAGCTCCCTTGAGCCATTGGTATATCTCTATCTGGCTTCTATTTTCTTGAAGTCTTTGAAATGGAGAAACCTATTCAAAAATAACTTATTTTTGAAAAATTAAATGTGAAATTCAAAGAATATAACCTCTGCTTAGATGATGGACAACAACCAAAAAAAAAAAAGCCCTTTGAGTTTACCAAGTTCTCATTTAAATACCAAATCATTCTACCTTCAAATAAAAACATAGTACCTTCTGTTAAGAAGGGATTCTGATTCATAATTTTCTCATACTTTAGAAAATAATATAACTGTAAAGGAACATACTTGAATTGTATATATTATTATGGCATGATATAAATATATTCATATCTAAATATGATATGAATATTAAACATTTTGAAGATAAATATCGAAAGATGTCTATATATTTAAGAATTAATAAAATATCACCAAATATAAAATCAATTAATTTTCATGATCAATTTTAAAATACCGAATGGAAATTATGGAGGGAAATAATAACTACAATATTATTTCAATAAACGATTTGTGTACATTGTTTGTTTCTAAATTTATGTGGATACTCCCTTTATATTTTTAATTTTTAATTTGACTGCTTCACTTTTTCTAATGAAGCCAGACAAATTACACAGGTTTCTTTCCATAAAAAGAGGCACTCATTAATAAACAGGGACAATTTGATTGTCACTGCATACAATCTTCTTTCCCTGTAGCAGGTTTCTGACTCTTGGTCTACTTGCAGCAAGCTTTACCTCTCTTGCCCTCTCACCCTTTCTTTACACATGGAAGCAGACCACTCAGCTCTGCCTACAATGCTCTTTAACCACTGACTGTGACATCTATCATCTAGGATGTGATCCAAATGAAATAAAGCTATTATCAGAAAGAGAGAAAATTAAGGCTTGACTGGAGCCTACATAATTGCTGAGGCCAAAGAACAAAAAACAAGGCATTTGAGATCAACAAACAGGCTTACCCAATGACGGAACAACACAAGTGCCCATTCCTTGTCTCTGTCTCATGGCATCATCATTCCCCCAACTCTGTTCTCAGTAATAGATCTCCATGGAAATGCAGTCAGACATATTTCTGTTTCTGAAAGGTCTGCTTTGTCTTACGTTTTTAATGAAAGCCCATAGAAATAGGGATTATCTGCTCAATAAATTATAATCTGGTCTTTGGCCAATCATTGTCACTGACTTTCATTTAATCCAACTGGATCAATGAGTATTCTAACTATTTTCAACAGGCCTAACTAGGGCCAACTGTAAAAAACAAAAACAAGCAACAACAGCAAGAACAACAACAACAACAAACAAGACATTCGTAGTCTATGGTAAATACAGTTTTAACTTTTAAGACACAGGTAAAATATTCTAACAAATTTAAGATTCTTTAAGTTAATTTCTACATTTAACCCTTGATATTAATATATTTAGTTACTTTTTACACTGTAGAAAAAGATAAATATATTTTATATCAAATATTTAGTAGAGATATAAAAAATGTCTTTTTTTTTTTTTTTTTTTGCCTTTGTCTGAAATCAAGTCTACATAGTGGCTTTAAAAGTTTATATTTTACATCTGATCTTGATTTTTTAGTAGGTTAAATGTAGCATGTGATTTGATATGTGGGTAGGTTTAGCCTGGTAAATAAAAAAGGAAATGAAATGCTGGAATTATACTTGTAGGGGAAAAGATTTGTCTGGAAAATGGTTTGCACAGTGTTGGGATATCACCTTGAATTAAGAATGAAGGGATTGGGGATGGTGGCTCACACCTGTAATCCCAGCACTTTGGGAGGCTGAGGTGGATGGAAAACTTGAGATCAGGAGTTTGAGACCAGCCTGACCAACATGGTGAAACCCCGACTCTACCAAAAATACAAAATTAGCTGGGCATGGAGGTACATTCCTGTAATTCCAGCTACTTGGGAGGCTGAGGCAGGAGGATTGCTTGAATCAGGAGGCAGAGGTTGCAGTGAGCCAAGATCACACCACTGCACTCCAGCCTGGGCAACAAGAGCAAAACTCTCAAAAAAAAAAAAAAAAAAAAAAAAGAATGGAGGGTTAGTGATGGCAGATAAACAGATTACCTGAAGGCTACTCTTGCCATATTAGGATAAATATGCAGATGCATGGCCTCAAATTTTCATTAAACTGAATATTTATGTCTCTTCACTTGCAATTGTTTTATTTGAGATGCATACTGGGCGACTTTTTCAAATATTTACCCATGACTACCTATTATATTGGTCAATATTTCAAAAAATAAGTATTCTAAATTCTGTTGTGATACTTGAGTATGTTAGTTAAAATAACATATATTTCTAGCCAGAGCAATCAGACAAGAGAAAGAAATAAAAGGCATCCAAACAGGAAAGGAGGAAATCAAATTACCTTTCTCTGATGGCAACATGTTTCTATACCTAGAACACACTTAAGATGCTGTCAAAAGACTCCTAGACCTGATAAATGACTTCAGCAAAGTATCAGGATACCAGATCAAAGTAAAAAAATCAGTAGCATTTCTACACACCAATAACATTCAGGCTGAGAACCAAATCAAGAACATAATCTCATTTACAATAGCCACAGAAAATAAAAAATAAAATGCATAGGAATACATCTAACCAAAAAGATGAAAGATTTCTGAGGAAAGCTATAAAACACCACTGAAAAAATGTATAGATGACCCAAACAAAAGAAAGAAAAGCAATTCCATCTTCATGTTGTGAAAGAGTCAATAAATTAAAATGTTCATACTCTAATGCAATCTACAGATTCAATGCTATTCCCACAAATTACCCACCTCATTTTTCACAGAATTAGAAAAAAACTATTCTAAAATTCATACAGAACGCCCCAAAAGCTCATATAACCAAGGCAATCCCAAACAAAAAGAATAAAGCCAGAGGCATCACATTACCTGACTTCAAATTATACTGCAAAGCTACAGTAATCAAAACATCTTAGTACTGGTACAGAAATAGAGACATAGACCAAAGGAACAGAAAAGAGATCACTGGAATAAAGCTGAACCCCTACAACGAACTGATTTTTGCCAAAGTCAACAAAAATAAACAATGGAGAAAGATACCCTATTCAATAAATGGTGCTGGGATAACAGGCTAACTGTATGGAGAAGAATAAAATTATACCCCTGTCACCACATGCAAAAATTTACTCAAGATGATTAACGACTTAAGTGTAAGACCTCAAACTGTAAAAATCCTAGAGAAAAACCTAGGAAATCCTCTCCCAGACATTGGTCTAGGCAAAGAAATTATGATGAAGACTCCCAAAGCAAATGCAGCAAAATCAATGTAGAAAAGTGAGACCTAATTAAGGAGCTTCTGCACAGGAAAAGAAACTATCAACAGAATAAATAGTCTGCCTAAAGAGTGGGAGAAATTATTTGCAAACTATGCATCCAAAAATATTTTCAAACTATGCATCTTGTTGATCTGTTTAAGTTCCTTATAAAATGTTATAAGGAACATTTTAACATGATGTGATAAGAAACTTAAACAGAACAACAGGAAAATGAACAAATAACCTCATTACAAAGTGGGAAAAGGACAGGAACAGATACTTCTCCAAAGCAGACATATGAGCAATCAAAAACCATGAAAAAAATGTTCAATGTCACTAATCACCAGAGAGATCCAAATCAAAACCACAATGAGATACCATCTCTCATCAGTCAGAATGGTTGTTATTGAAAAGTAAAAAAATAACAGATATTGGTGAGGTTGTGGAGAAAAGTGAACTCATATATTGCTGATGGAAAATTAAATGTGTTCAGTCCCCGCAGAAAACAAGTAGTTTGGAGATTTCTTAAATGCTAATAACAGAATTACCATTCAACCCAGCAATTCCATTACTGGGTATATATCCAAAGGAAAAGAAATTGTCCTTTGAAAAACACACCTGCACTCGTATGTTTATCACTGCACTATTCATAGTAGCAAAGACATGAAATCAACCAAGGCACCTATAGATAGAGGACTGAATAAAGAAAACGTGGTACTTATACACCAAGGAATATTACACAACTATACAAAAAGAACAAAATCATGTCCTTTGCAGCAACATGGATGCATCTGGAGGCCATTACTGTAAGCAAATTAATACAGCAACAGGAAACCAAATACTGCATGTTCTCAATTATAAGTGGGAGCTAAACACTGGGTATGCATGGACCCAAAAATGGTAATGATGGACACTGGGGACTCTAAAAGTTGTGAGGAATTGAGAGGGGCAAGGGTTGGAAAAATTCCTACTGGGTTTCATGTTTGCTGCTTGGGTCAAGGGATCGTTAGAAGCCCACACCTCAGCATCACACAATATATCCACACAACAAGCATGCACATGTACTCCCTGAAACTAAATTTAAAAATCAAATTGAAACATAGAAAAAAATAGGCCGGGCACAGTGGCTCACGCCTGTAATTCCAGCACTTTGGGAGGCCAAGGCAGGCAGATCCCTTGAGGCCAGGAGTTTGAGACCAGCCTGACCAACATAGCAAAACCCTCTCTCTACTAGAAATACCAAAAATTAGCTGGATGTGGTGGTAGGAGCCTGTTATCCCAGCTACTCGGGAGGCTGAGGCATGAGAATCGCGTGAACCAGGGAGGTGGAGGTTGCAGTGAGCCAAAATCATGCCACTGCACTCCAGCCTGGGGGATAGAGTGAGACCCTGTCTCCAAAAATAAAAATAGAAAGAGAAAAAAAATTTTGTCTCATAATAGAGACACATCCAGTCAAAATACTGTTTTTCTACCAACATGAAATACATTTAAATTATGCAGTAGCTACACAATCTTGGTCACATCCAGGAGACTGATTTACATGATTTCTTGGGCTTCCAAAAGCTGGAAAATTTTTCAACTTTTTAAAATCATTTTCAAAAATATTTTTCACAATCAGTATTTTGATATTTGTTAAGTAACAATATGTTCAGGATTGCACACTGTAATTATAAGCAATGCAGAGAGTCTACACGGCCAGTCAAGACTGCTATTATGAATCCTGTTCATTAGGATGACAGTACCTTATCAAAGTGTCAAAGCCCAATGAACATGTGTGCCTAAATACAAGACTACACACAACTCCCACATGTATAACATCTAAATGTTAAAACTGCCAGATAGGGTACACTAGTACATGCCTCTTTCATGTTTCCAGCAGTCTAATTAGTGATGTCTTCTTTGAAGTGTCACATTGAAATAGTGACATCAAACTCAACATGTCCACAAAGTAAATCTTGATTTCTCTCCTCAGCTGTGTCTTCAAATCCTACTCCATTCCAGTAAATTATAGCACTATTCACTCTGTTGCTTCATCGGGGATTCAATGTGTATTCATGTTTGTTCTCTGTTGCTTACACCAACATGTTCAGGAAGCCACATTTTTTACATCCTCAATGTATCTCAAAAGCATCCAGTTCTCTACACTTCATGGTCATCATCTTGGCTATAACCATTGTTATTTTTCACTGGACTAATTTCAAGAACATCGGCTTTCAACAGATATTCTAAAAACACATATTTGATTAGTAAGCACATGTTTTATAAGGCCTTACATGATTTGGCCATTGGACAACCTCATCATATGTTTCTTTTTGCTTGTCCACTCTACTCCAGTCACACTGGGATTCTTTCACTTGCTAGAAACATTTCCCATCTTGGGATTATCCAAAGTTTGTCACTTCTACCTGGAATGTTCTTCTCACAGTTCTTGGTAGAGGTGACTTCTTTTCATCCTTCAGTAGTGGCCTATAAGTAACTTTCTCAGGTTCCCTGACTTGACCAACTTTACAGGTTGGTTCCTTTTCTTTGTTATTCTGAAAAACTCATATATTTTATTTTCTTCATCTTGTTCATCACAAGTGTAACTCATATTAATGTGTTATTCATGTATCATCCCCTGTCTTCTCTAACATATGCTTCTTGTGGAGAATAAAAGTATTTTATTCACCAACAAATACTCGTAATCTAGCATAGTTCCAGACATGTAAGAATTTATTAAATGATATTCAAGTAAATAACAAGTGATGAGATAAGATCCCCTGTGGTCACTTTCAAGACTTTCCTCAGTAAACAATTTGAGATCTGCCGTATCTAATGTTTGAATGGATAAGTCTAGACAAAAGATCACGGTTGAATCATTTTTTAAGTCTAAATAACTTGAAAGCAGTTTTCAGCCAATATTGACTTCAGGGATATAAAAAGTAGCATAACTGGTGAACTCTTCAACATGAATTGAGTGGAGATTAAATTACGTCTTTAGATACCCAAATATACTGGGTGACTCTAATGAATTTTAAGCCAAAAACCAGTTCTATATTTTGAGAAACGGTGTTTTTCTCCAGAAGAATTTATCTGAGGCTTTTCTTTTCAGCAAGATTTGGAGGACGATATTTGCCATTTCTTAAAGTTATTGAGATTCTGTAGACTGTCCATTTTTAGACAATGGGCTATTAATTCAGACATATTTAGGTTTCAACCCCATTTCTATATTTATAAATACCAATGAAAGTTTGGACAATGTGTTCAATATTCTTCAATTTAAAATGAAGAAAAAAACATACTTATTCTGTAAAATTAGGTAACATTACTTATAAGATTTTCATTATCATTTCTAAGTTATTATAAACTCATGTCACCTACGTATACAACAAATCTTATCTTTTGCTTCTTTACAAGAAGATCCAGGCTGATGAGGGCTAGACAGTGGGTCAGCTGGGAATGTTCCTGGAATGCCAATTTACAGATGGTACTAATGTTTCTTTGGAACACTAAATGTTATGTGCGGGAAATGTAGAAAATCCTGTTTATCAGAACACATCTCAGAACTGCTTCTTATGTGTCAGGTAATGCCAGAGACTTTTTCATGAACTCCATTGCTTAGTTTCCTCTGCACAATACGTGTAAATGGGAGGAAAGCTTTGTTCTAAAAGCTTGGGCGTGTTGGAAGCCTGCTCAGTAAGGTAGTGTAAGCAGCAAAGACCTGCCAAGACATTGTTGTGTGGGACATGCAACTTTAGGGCAAATGTGGAATTCTTAGGGACAACACATTATAGGAGAGTACAGACACCTGTTCACCTGTTCTACCCTGCCCTCTGCATTGCTTGGTCTTTGTTTTAAATAAATGTTGGATAAATATTTAAGTAATAATGTTTTCAGGGATGTCAGATTATTAATCTTTCCAATATATTTCATTAATTGGTCAAGTTTTAGGTGTATGTGATGAATTCATTTAATACTGTTAACAAATTATTGAAAATAAACTTTAAAAAACCTTTGTATCATACCAGATTATATCAATTTACTGAAAATTATTAGAAAATTTACCAACAGAGCACATACACCAACTTTTGCTTTCAGAGTAATGATACAATGATACAATGTAGGTCATTCATAAATCCCAATGACAACAAAATGGTGGGTGCAGAATAGAGTTTGCTAAGCTTAGTTTACAATTGACTCCTATCTATTAAGGATTCTACAAAAGACAGAAACATCTTCATTTTAGGTTTTTTTCACCTAGATTTGAAGAATGCAACCAATGCCAGAGTAGAGAATGTATGTTTTTCATGAAAAATATTGCTCTGCAAGTCTCCAATTAGCAATGCAGCAAAAAGAAAATCCTAAGCTTGAGAAGGAACGCATGTTAAGAATACAGATTTATGATTTCAGAAAGCAAAATATTTTATAACCATTTTATCCTAAAATAATTTACTAATATATTTTCCTCTAAAGGATTCTTAAAAGACTTGTGTCAATGGAGTCACATTTATTCATCAAAGTTATTGTGAATATATTTGTTTTATAAAATTTAAAAATCATAAATATAAATAATATGTTTTCTTTTCAGTGTTTGAAATATTTATCTATGACAAATACTATTCATTGAATTTAAGTGACACTAGATATAGAACTATATATTTGATGCAATAGTGAAAAAGAAGCAAATTGTGTTATATAAATTTATATAAAGTTTACATTGAAAGAATTTTTTAAAAACTTTTCTAAATTTAAAATGCTTACTACATTATAAATAGATAATAAAAAATAACAGCATCTTATTGTTTTGTTTGTGTTTTATTACTAAGACACAAAGTTTGAATGTAAATAAAATAATGCAATGATTATATAATAATATCAACTTTTTGGGGCTTCCTCTGCATTAGTCAATGTGATAAGCTTCTTTAATATACCTAATTTATAGGAGAATATGCACAATAAATAAAAAGGTAGAAACTATAATTCTTCTTTGATAAATAAGAAAACAGAATTTTAGTATAAATAGCTTAACCATGGAAACACAGCTAGAAAATTGTCAAGGTAAACTATGAACTACTGTCAGGTTTTCCCCAGAGCCTATCTTCAAATCAATTGGCTATACCATATTGTGAATTTATTACTCATGAAGCCGCTGTAGCAAGGAGGAATGCTTATAGAAAATATTCATGTAAATATATATAATATATAGAAAACACATTTCATTTAATAATACTGTATCAGTTTTCATACTGCTATAAATAAGCTACCTGAAACAGAACAAATTATAAATTAAAGAGGTTTAGTGGACTCACAATTCCACATAGCTGGGGAGGCCTCAGGAAACTCACAATCTTGGTGGAAGGGGAAGGAGAAGCAAGGCACATCTTACATGGCGGCAGGAGAGAGAGAGGGTGCAGAGGAGACTGCCATTTTTACACCATCTGCTCTCGCAAGAACTTCCTCTCTACCCTGAGAACAGCATGAGGTAAACTGCCCCATGATCCAATCACCTCCCACCAGGTTCCTCCCTTGACAGGGGGATTTCAATTAGAGATGAGATTTGGGTGGAGACACAGAGCCAAACCATATCAAATATGTTATACGAAAAAAAATCCACCATAATACATGCACACATATGTAAATTTTATATTCTGTTTTATTCATATGTATTTAATCTTTATTTAGCAATGCCTTCTTTTATTTCATCATATGTTTTAAGCACTTCTAAAATTGCAGCCACTCTGCTAGTTATTGTTCTTCTGGTTCATAGTATAAAGAGCAAGAAGATATTCTATAAACTCAGAAAATAGTTTTTAAACATTTGCTTGACTAAACTTGTGAATCTGTTTTTTAGTAAATACACTGAAACATTAAACTCTTTTTGGTTGTTTTTGTTACAAAGCTGTCTTAGCATATAAGTTTGGGGGAAAATGTTCATAAAAGTTTTGCTATGCATACTATTAAGCCATTTGTTTATTTTTTGCTGCTGCTTGTTTGTTTTAATTTACAAGTAACCATCTCAGCAAACTAGAGCAAGCTTAAAGATATGCATTATAAATTAAAGTCATCTGTTTGAATCTCCAAATATTTAGATCAAGGCAATATTCATTCTTGACATAAGAAGATAGAACAAAATTATCTTCCTGTTGTCATCATGAATGCTGCTTTAAAAATGAAGAGTGTATCCTTTAAAATGAATACAAGTCTGACCTCAAAATTATAAACTGTTAACTTCAAGAGCTGTGTGGAATATCCTCTTCAAAATGCTCTGAATTTCTGGGCATCATACAGAAAACCAGTCTGAAAAGATGGCATATGTAGGGGTGGGAGGAAAAAGGGTTCATAAGGTTATACTGCTAAAACTTTTGTCGCAATGAAAAGAGGCAAAAGCTATGTTAAATAACCTTACATATCCTTTGCACAATAACCTCAGAAAGTCTTACTTTTGAACACGTGATAAAGGAAATGCTTCATTTTCATTACAGTTCATTTGTATTGATTCAACACTGCATTACCTTTAAGAGTTTGGGTATACTATATTGAATTCATGGAGTTATAGAAATTAGAATTATAAAAGGCCAATTGGCTCATCTTGCTCTACATATTAGTGAAAGATTATTTGGTGTAACGTATTCTTTAGTGTTTAGTAAAATTTTAAATGAGTTAAGCAATCATGCTTTTGGGAAATGATCTCAATCATAAGAAAGCTTAGAGCTTATATTTTTAATTATCCTTAGAAAATGCATGTTTAACCATTTCCTGGCCATTGAGATTTTAAAAGTATGAGTCAGTTTTTCCCAGTATTTGAGCAGTTTCCCATAAGGAACATGGCAGTGCTACAACATATTTTGTAGAGGACTAGGTGCTCGCAAAAGAGACGTTCCTGATAAGTCCTGCTCTTGCAAAGGAAGCAGGGCTTTCCTTCCCTGCAAACAGGGAGGACAAAGGAGCCAGCTGCAAACCGCAGACCCTGGGGGCTTGTTTATGCGTAAACATCTTGAAAATCTAGAAAGTCAGGGAAAGGTCAGAAAAACAACAATGTGTCTTGTGACTTGGTAACATTCCACAAACGACTGTATAAAATGAAACGGAGCGTGTCATTTGGGGTGGCCGCCATGTTTGTCTTGTCTTGTGTTGTCTTGTATGTTCATTCCTTTGTTTAGGAAACACACGGACCCCAACGTATTTAGTGTTAACTACTTTTGACAAGGTAAGAAATATTACCAAGTGACCAGGGTATGTGCATTTTAAATTTGTTCTAATTTACTACTGGGAAAGATGGTTCAGTTTAAGTAAATGTGGAATATGATACAGAGAAAACTATTGTGAGCAGATGTGAATTATCGCTAGTCACGGCAAGACGTTTCAAAAGTCTAACCTCAGAAAGGCTTTCCATGGCTACTTCCTCTGCATCATTTCTATCTTTGTATATTTAAAAAAAAGTCACCACAGAATTTTCAAAATACTTCAGAGCAATCACCATAGGTTAATTTTCTACAAATGATGCATTCAAAAGCATTTTCTTCAGTAAGACGAAAGTTGAATAAATCCTCTGATTCGTCATGAAACTCTAAGTCAGTCCACATTGATGAATATTCTGTTACAAACTATTGTGTCTGTTTCCTAGATTTAGCATGAAATCTGAAACAGGGAAAATGAGAATTGCTCTCAAATCCAGCTGCAGTCAATCATCTTGAAATATACTCTGGTTCCTATGGGTGACACAACATAATAATTAAAGTCCTCTTCTGTTAGAAATTGAATAGTTTCAGAAACAATTTTTGATAGAAATAGACTTTTTTAACTTTTAATTTTAAATTGTTCCTAATGAATTCCCATAAGTGTAATTAGGCTTATTTAACTCTTTTTTATTTTATTTTATTTTATTTCATTTTATGCTATTTTATTTTATTTTAGATGGAGTCTCACTCCATTGCCCAGGCTGGAGTATAGTGGTGTGATCTCGGTTCACTGCAAACTCCACCTCCCAGATTCAAGTGATTCTCCTGCCTCAGGCTCCTGAGTATCTGGGACCACAAGCATGCACCACCATGCCAAGTTAATTTTTGTATTTTTAGTAGAGACGGGGTTTCAGCATGTGGGCCAGGATGGTCCCTGTCTCTTGATCATGTGGTCCATCCACCTTGACCTCCCAAAGTGCTGGGATTACAGGCGTGAGCCACTGTGCCGGCCAGCTTTTGATTTTTCTTGCAGAAATGAAATGCTTTCAGTAATAAGAAATTATTTTTTTCCATTTTTATTTCCCCTTGCTCACACATTTTATTATATTTATATCACATACTAGAGGTTTTGACAGAGTTGTGTGTTTAGGGACTCTCTTCTTAATGTATCCTCCCTTCTCATATGTATTCATCTATTAGATTCAAAGTAACCTTCATGCAGTTTAACAATCAATTTGAACATGTTCATTTCAAAGTAAATTAATTTTTACAGATGTATTTTATTTAATATCCTCATTCTCATGGTCACTCTGGCTAAAGATTCAGAATCATCTCTGTTACTAATCTATTACTCTCTTACATTCAGGAAACTCACCTTTTTATTCTCTCTTTTCCAACAAGTCCATCTCAAAATCATTTAGTTGAGTAATATTTTCCCTTTTTATATATCATCTGATTTTTTATTGCAAAATTATTTTTCCCAAAGGTACCTGGATGAAATGTAGAAAAAAAAATAACCTCTTGCTTTGGTTCTGAATAGGATCACTTTCATATCTCAAGATGCCCCTACAACCATTCATTGTTTAACACAGTAGTTACCTATTATAGTATCTAATTACCTCTTTCAAATTTCTAAGATTAGCTATTCCAAGGAAATGAATCTTTTCATGAATTTTGGAGAAAAATAGATTTTTATAAACCATGGAAATTAGTGCATGCAGGAGTTGATGTGAAGTTTTGTCAGGAGGTTCTGAATGGATACTTTAATTCACAGGTTGATCATGAAGGCACTGAGACATGAGAACAAGGAGTCAGAGGAAAATGTGTTCTAAGAAGAAGAAAAAAAAAAAACTGAAGAGCAGTTTCCAACAAAGAAAAATGTTTAATTCACATATGTGACTAAGAATGCTCATCAGTATTCTTTAAATATTTCATTAGATGTTGATTGAGCAGTTACTATATGCAAAGGATTATGCTAGCTATTGATAGAACATAATTTCCTGCATTAATATTAAGTGAATGGGGCAGATGACATTGCTGCTGTATACCCAATGTTTTTTATATAATAATAATTATTTCCTTCAAGTTGCTTGCAATCTATTCATAGACAGAAACAGTAACTACCAAGAACAAAATGTAATCCAAGAGTTTAAGAATGTAAGAAGACATCCCACAAAGTAGATTGTGATTAAGTCAAGAGTGATTCATATAGACCCTATATACCGTTGAATGGTAGAAAGAATACTAAACTAGCCACCTCCAAATTCTATGACCTTATGGCTATCATGTAAGGTCCCAATGATACATGGCATTGTAGTAAGGAATAAAGAAGCTTATTTCACAAAATAGCTTGTAAAATGTTAAGAGCTACACAAATGTAGTGAACTTTTCTTTTAATCTCAAAAGATTACTGTTTAGAGCAGTGTTTCTCCATCAGAGATAATTCCATCCCCAAGAAATACTTGGCAAAGTCTGGAAACAATTTTTGTAAGTGTAGAGGAGGGAAAAACTTTTCCACTACTTTCTCAGGTTCTGACTCTGGGATTCTGTGAACTAAATTGACAAAAGGTAAATTAACAGGAGAAAAATCAGGTAAACTTTATTGATGTTTTATGTGCATGGAGCATTTCACAAAATTAAATATTTAAGCTTATAGGGTAAGCAGAGATTGAGGAAGAAAAGACTAGAAGTAGGAAAGTGACTAGAAACAGGGGAAACCCAAAGGGGCAGTAAAGAGGAATACATTGTGGGAAAGTGACTAGACAAAAGAAAGTGAGGTTTTGGTTCCCAGAGAGGTAACTTGGGGAATGATGACAAGAAAATGTATGGGGTAAACTAATGGTAGATAAGGGATATTTGTAAACCAGACACATCTTCGTGCCATCTCTAGTGATAAGAGTCATTTTCCTCTTCTGGGCATGGGAACCGGGGACCTTTACAAATAAAAATATCCCTTTATAAAAAGGAAATCTGTGCCTTAACTTTTGTCAGACAGGATGAAGGCACATAGTTCTTACTGTGGTTTCTCAATTACTGTTGTTTTTAATTACCTTCAGCTCAATATAATCCTTATGCCAAAGTGTCATTCCCTTCAGCTGTCACACTTTGGGGCTGGAGAAGCTGCTGGCATCTAGCAGGTGGAGACCAGGAATGCTATTAAACAGTCCGCAATGCACAGGATAGTCCTCTTTCCCCTACCATAACATTATCCAGATCAGAATAGCGTTATGGCTGAGGTTGAAAAATCCTAGTTGTGAGCACGTAGGAAATGATTCATGAGTGACATACAAAGTGCACTAAAGTGCATTGAATTAAAGAATGAGTATGAATTGGGTACAGGGGAAGTATTCTTAGATGCAGAGAGTAAAACGAGTGATAGTGTCTTTCCAAAAAGGAGGCTCATTACTCAAAAATGAATTGTGAGGCAATAATAGAACAATAAGATGAAGCAGACTTCTTCGTGCCAATGTAGGTCTTTAAGACGAGGCTATAATAGGAGAAGTCTTCTGTAGATACCAGAAAACATTTGAGACTAACAGAACTTTGGGAATTCTATGCTTCTAAGGTAAGCAGAAATTGAGGAAGAAAAGACTAGAAGCAGGGAAAATGACTTAAAAACTATTATAATAGATCCTATTTGTGTTAATGAAGACCAGGCAGATAAAACTGATTGGAAATTGTAGTTCAAAATGCAAAGACATTCCAAAGGATTGTGGAAGGGTAGAGACTGATGTCCACAGAACAGGGGTATCACAGGTTTCCCTCAGAAATAAATATTTACTACTTTAGGCAATAGAACATCATAATCTGTATGGATGGTCTGATCAGTTCCATATATTGGGACTATTTGGCTGAAGAACTAAAACTCTCTTCACAGCTTTACATTTTAATAAGGTGGAAAATACATAATATTTGTAACGTAATATACAGGATTGCATGGAAACTCAGAGGAGTAAGTATACCTTACTCTCATGGATGGGTAGAGAACTGTTCTGAAATAAAATAAAATTAGAAACTGAATCTTGGATTAGCAAAAATGCCTCAACTGTGAGATCTCCTATAGCACCATTTCTAACATTTAACTAACTTCTGCTCACCCCAGATAAAGAAACTTGCGTGCCCTCCCTGCTCCCATGGTAGGCTGTAGAATATTCGGAGTAGGTGCAGTAATTTTTGCTTTGCCCCTTTGGCAGCTCAAACAGGAATACTCTTTATGCTTCACCTCCCAGGACCCAGACAGAAACTGGAGTGTGTAATGTTCTTGACACTCATATCCTCATCATTATCTGAAAACGATATTCTCTTTCCTGTTCATAAAAATCCTGCAGCCCCACACCCATCCTATTGCACTGAACGACTTGCTCTCACTCCAAATCTGCACATCTCAATCCATGACTTGAAGGATTTGATCTTAGCCATGAAAAATATGATGTGAAAGGCAAGGAGAGAACATTTCTGCCACATAATATGTACTTTCAAGTCTTCTGTCTTCATCTCTCATGGGCTTTTAAAATTAATGCCAGAAACAAGAAAAATCCCTTTCACTCTGCAAGAGCATCTCTAAAACTCATAAGACAAAATGAGACAGTCACTCTTTGGAGGTGCTACAGAGGTGCTGTGTGGGAATACTTCACAAATCATCTCATCCCGACACCTACATCATCAACTTGAATGAAAACTGGCAATATTGACCCATTTCAGGAATGCTATTATAGAGACTGGGGGAAAAAAATGTTTAATCAATTAAATGCTTTAGCATTCCTTAGTAGGTTCTGTCAAAGATAGTCATTTAGAAAGAGCTCACATAATCTTCCTCTGTTTCTTCATATTACCATTTCTGCCAATCACATTGTCATTCCTCCAATCAGCCAAGCTAGGAAGCGGAGTATCAGTCTTTCACAATTTTCTTTTCTTACTCCATTGTGTAACTTTCATGCCCTGCTGGTACTTTCCTTACAATATATTTTTGTGTTGTTCTGATTTCCTCCCATTTTTTTTATATCCCTTCTCAGGATAGCATTTTATACAACTGAATTTGTCTGTGTGACCTAAGCACATTTGCATGATTCTCTCCTTCAGTACAACCAGCAAAGTATTATAATCCAGCATAAAGTGAAGGTGACTTACATGGACTCTATCTAAAGGTCAAAATGTTCAAAATAGTTGCCATGTCATCATGATTATGGGTTTGTCTTTTCATTTTCTTTTACTATCTCTAATCTTTTAGTCATTGTTTTTGTTTGTTGCTATATGTGTGACTACCAGTTGGTCTTCAATTATTCTTTAGTTGCAATACTTACTTTGCAAAATTAAATGGAAAACATTAAAATGTTTTTAAAACTTCACAAACTAATTGTAGAAATAAATGCATTCCAAATGTTTTATTTATTTTTTAAGCTTTCTAATTTCTCCCATTCTTATCAATAAATATCTAGGTTTCCAAGGTATCCATTGGCTTGTTTTTTAAATGTATTTGGATATTTATTTTAAAGCTACACAACACTTTTAAAGATAGATGTAAAATAGAATTACAAAATGATAAGCTTACTAGAAATGAAATACATAAAACAACTCAAAGTAGAAGTAAATCCTGAGCAACTCAAATTATCAGCCATCTGTTCATGTGAACAGCCAGTAATCAAAACTTTTCTTTCTCACATCTACCAAAAGACCAGTAGAAAAAAACCTCTTAGACAAATACCATCCTATTTCAAACCATTGTATTGGTTGTCTTGGTCTTCCAGAACAAATTAACACAAACTCAGTGGCTGAAAGCCACAAAAACTTATTCTCTCAGACTTCCGGAGCCCAGATGTTTGAAATGAAGGTGCTGGCATAGCCATATTCCTTCCAAAGGCTCTAGGGGAGAATCCTGGCCTCTTCCAGCTGCTGGTAGCTTCCAGCATTTCTTGGTTTATGGCAGTGTAACTCCAGTCTCTGCCTCCAGCTTCACATGGCCTTCTGTCTTGTGCCTATAATCTCCCTCTCTTTCTCTCTTTTTAATATACCAGCCATTGGACTAAGGCTAACTGGAAATGCAGAATGATCTTAACCTGGGGTCCTTAACTTAATTACAACTGCATAGACCCTATTTCCAAACAAGGCATACACCGGTACCAGAGTTTAGGACTCAAACATATATATTTGGAGTATACAATATAATTTATTACACCCATGGGGGATTCAATTTGAACTAATAGCTTTACTTAACTGCCACCATTACTCATCATCTTTACTTAATTGCTTTCATTCCTCACCCTCAGGTGAGATTATCCACAGCAATATCTTGCACCATTTTTAACCATCTATCACCATTACATGATACCAATTATAACATAGTTCTAAATGCCTATTAGTCATTATTAGTTTTATTATTACTTTTGCACCAAGATAATAATATATTCCAATTTACAATGAATCCAATTCTCTATTTCATATAAATAGCATAAAATGAATATAATTATATATGTGTTTATTTGCATTAAACACTTATTTGTGTAAGAGTAAAAGCAATGAAAAGAACAGATAATATTTTCTTCACTTGAAACAGTTTTAATGAACATTTATTCAAATCAATTTGCTGCATCAAGAGAACATTTTACATTTCTTTGACTAACATTGAATCTTAAAAACTTTTCTCATATTAGGAACAGTTGGGAAACTGTCTCTGCCACAAACAACAGGTATGAGCTACTCACTTTCTCAGCCTCCCTTGCAGCTACAGTACAAGCAAGTGACTTTCTGCTTCACCAATCAGATGCTCCTAAACCAGTCTTTGGCTCATAAAACCAGTCAAGTGCAGAGGTTGGCACCTAGGTATGGAGACAGGGACATTTAGAATTTAGAGACAATACCACCAGTGGTTCTGGCAGCAGAAGTCCATGCCCAAGCCAGCAGTCGCAAAGATACAAGCTGTGGTGAATTGCAGTGTGTTGCCATTGGAGTCACAGCCCTGCGCTGTGTTTTCGGGTATTATTCCTGGTGATGTAGTCTTCAAGCGTGGTTATAGGCTTTCCCAGAGATTATGTGGGCTATCTGTAATTACTTATTTGATTACTTTTCCGTGTTGCCAGCAACACAGAACAATGATTGATGCATTGACTCACCAGATTCAGCTCACTGGCAACAACAAATAATCCAATATGTCCATATAATTAAGAAAATTGAGCAGGAGCCACAGGGAATGGAGAGAGGTCAGAATGTAATGGCTTCTGTAATACCAAGAAGTGAGTAAATGCCTTGATTTTTTAATCCAAACTTTATTTCTACAAAATATTTTATAATATATAATCTAGTGTCCATCTTGTTGACATCTAAAATGTATCCAAATATCAGTGGAGTATCTTTAATTTTATAGCTTGTCAATCTGCATGAAAAATAAACAAAAAAATGTATCCTGGTTAATTAAGAGGATGATAGTGAGATTAATACTATAGATGTGTGTGTAAATGAAACTAGGTATAAGGACTAAGGATGTCATCAACATTATCACTACTTTTGTTCATATTATAAACCATAAAATTTTCCAGGGGTCTCTCCAAACCTACATGAAATAGTCTATTATGTTAAAGTTCTTTTCCATAATAGCATACCAGGCCAACATTAATAACTTATATTTAATTTTACTGTATATCTCTTCTTCTAGACACCTATATATATATCAATATATCCATATCTACCTATAGATAGATCTATGTATGTATCTATAGATGTATCTGTATAAAGAAACAACCCCATCAAAAAGTGGGGAAAGGATATGAACAGACATTTCTCAAAAGAAGACATTCATACAGCCAACAGACACATGAAAAAATGCTCATCATCACTCACCATCAGAGAAATGCAAATCAAAACCACAATGAGATACCATCTCACACCAGTTAGAATGGCAATCATTAAAAAATCAGGAAACAACAGGTGTCGGAGAGCATGTGGAGAAATAGGAACACTTTTACACTGTTGGTGGGATTGTAAACTAGTTCAACCATTATGGAAAACAGTATGGCAATTCCTCAAGGATCTAGAACTAGATGTACCATATGACCCAGCCATCCCACTACTGGGTATATACCCAAAGGATTATAAATTATGCTACTACAAAGACACATGCACACGTATGTTTATTGCGGCACTATTCACAATAGCAAAGACTTGGAATCAACCCAAATGTCCATCAGTGACAGACTGGATTAAGAAAATGTGGCACATATACACCATGGAATACTATGCAGCCATAAAAAAGGATGAGTTTGCATCCTTTGTAGGGACATGGATGCAGCTGGAAACCATCATTCTTAGCAAACTATCACAAGAAGAGAAAACCAAACACCGCATGTTCTCATTCATAGGTGGGAACTGAACAATGAGCTCACTTGGACTTGGGAAGGGGAACATCACACCATGGGGCCTATTATGGGGAGGGGGGAGGGGGGAGGGATTGCATTGGGGAGTTATACCTGATATAAATGATGAATTGATGGGTGCTGACGAGTTGATGGGTGCAGCACACCAACATGGCACATATATACAAAGGTAACAAACCTAAACGTTATGCACATGTACCCTAGAACTTAAAGTATAATAAAAAATAAAAAGGTACAAATACACTCTTTTATTTTGCTGTCAGTATTATTTTTAAAAGTCATTTTTAAGCTGTAATATCATATAACAAAAGAGTTAGTGGATACCAGCCAAAAAATCTAACTGCAATTCTAAACAACTTTTTAAAGTTAATTCAAAGAATGTGGTCTGAGTTCCAAAAAAGCAACTTGTATATTAATTTTTATGAAATAACATCTTAAAAACTAAATGTATTAATTAAGCACCTTCTGTAAGTGAATTAATATAAAACACAATGATTACAAATGTTGTATAGGGTTGATGAAGGTTAAAAATCAATGTTAAATAGTTTAAAAGGTGATTGTTTAAAAATAGACTTTAAGATTTTAAGAATACCTTTAGGTTTATTTTGTAATTGTGAAGAAACGTCAGCTAAGGCTAGAGAACACTTGCAGAAAAAATAGGAACATGAAATTTTTTAAAATAGAGAAAAGATTAATCTTTTAGTATTGTTAAATGTCAGAAAATAAACTTGTTTAATTTAAAAACTTGAAGAAAGTCATTTATGTGATAAAATCAACACTGAAGAGGCCTTTTGCATCTGTCCTTAAACCTACACTGTCTGAACATATAGACAAATACACTCTGCATCTGTCTGGATCAATGACCCATTAAGAGCCCTTTAAGAAGAAATCAATGTATTTTAACCCCTTCTACACTTAAACATAATAAGCCACTTCAACAAGTACTTATTTCTTCCACATAGACATGTTTATTTACATATTTCTGGGTACTATATCAGTTGTTATTTGAATGTTCTCATCTCTGCCAATTCTCATTGTTACATAGAGAAATATTCCATAGCTCTTATATTTGAATTTAGGTTTATGAATATTGATTTTTAAAGAGAGTTACACTAAAAAAGAACTATTTGTATTCACAGTTGAATCCAAATACACCTTACCTAACCATTTTCAAGGACAAACCTTCCCTTTTGCTAAATATAAGAAAGAAAAACAATGCCCCTATATAGAAATACATAAAGACTTTTCAATTTTAAAATATTCTCTGGAATTTAAAGTATTTGTAACTTTTCAATTTGAAATTTATATAAAAATAATTTTGAGTGAAACTTAATTTATAAAATAATTTATAAACAATTCAATTAATAAAGTCATTAGCATTCATAGATTAATATATTTAATAATATTTCATGCACTACAAAATTACTAATGATATGAGGCATGATTAATAATGTTTTATTTGTTCTTAAATAGTTCAATTAAATTAAAGAGAGGCAGACATGTAAAAACTCAATTACAAAGAACATGGGCAGCTCTATTAAAGAAATTTGTACAAGGTTGAGGCGTAGCCTAGAAGAAAATGATCAATAACAACTGCATCTCAAATGAGATGTTTTTAAACCTGAATCATGAAGAGTAATTAACAATTCAGTCATTAAATAAAATTAAGGAAAATGAATTATAAGCAGAAGAATAAGATATGTAAAAGCACAGATGAAACAGTGTGTTTGGACCTATTGGTCTTTTACCAGTTCTGGTTCTGAGACAAATAGATTACATTGTTTCTTCAATATCTATTGTATTGAGATAAAATTTACATTACATAAAAAATTCCCTTTTTACTCATTTTCAAGTGTACAATTCAGTGGGTTTTAGTATATTCACAATAATTTACAACCCTCATCGCTACTTCATTCTAGAACATTTCGTTAACCCCTAAAAGACACCCAAGTCCTCCTTCTCTCAATCTCCTTTTCTGTCTAGGGTTTGGGGACAACTCCTGGCAGCTGTTTCTCTACTTTCTGCCTCTGTGGTGTTTCTTGTTCTTGATGCTTCACATAAATGCAATCAAGTAATATGCAGTCTTTTGTTTCTGGTTTCTTCATGTTGTAGCCTGTGTCAGTACCTCATTTCCTGTTATTGGCTGAACAATATTCCACTGTAAAATATATCACCTTTGTTTCTCTTGTGAGAGTTTCATTTCCGCTTTTCGGCTATTACGAATAACACTATATACATCATGTACAAGTTTTGGTGTGAACACATGCTTTCATTTCTCTAGGAATACAGTGATGGGGTTATAGGATACCTTTGTATTTAACATTTTGAAGAACTGCCAAATGCTTTGCAAACAAACTGCATTATTTCACATTCCTTCCAGCAATATATGAAAGGTACAATTTTCTACGTTCTCCAGCACTTGTTATTTTATTATTTTCCTTTAAAAAAAATTATAGCCAACCTAATGACTGTGAAGTAGTATCTTATGGTTTTGATTTGCATTTGGTGAGATGGTATGTCTACCTCCCCTGAGGTTAGGCAGGACCATATGACTAAAGTTAGCCAAAGAACTGTGATCATAATTGAAATGTATCACTTCCAGGCTGCGGCATTTATGTGGTGTTCTAAAACCGTTCTGAAGTTCTTTCCAGCAAAGATGCCAACAATTGGCTTTGTTCTTCTAGCTTAAATGAGCAGAGCTCCTCTGCTAATTAGAGATGGGCATGCAGCACTTTCAGGAGTGGCTGAAGACAGTTCAATTGTGAAACAGTTTATAGGACAATAGTAACTTACCTGTGCTGGTATTCATATCACTTCTGCTTATATGGTAATTACTGTTAGGAAAAATAGACGATAAAATACATGGTGTGGTGGTACAATAGTATATTTGGGTCTCTTTTTTTAAAAGAGCAAAAGTTACTGATTTTATCATATAAAGAATTATGAAAAAGAATAACTTCCTAGGATACTTGTTAGAATACAATTTCCAAGTTTCTTAAATACAATTTCGATTTTAATTATTGCAACTCATTTGTCTAACAACATGTAGTTGAGTGTTCCTTATTTAATAATCCAGATATAATTCACTAATTTTGAGAAATTATAGGCTAGGCTACCTTCTAACTTTCTTGTAGTCCCTTTGCCCTCGGAAAGAGGGTGTTCTATTACTTTTTTATGAGGTCAAAATTTGAGAAATTTTGATGCAGGGACCTTTTTTTAGACTTTTTAGTAAACCATATCATGGGAAATGAAATTATGTTAATGGAACTGTATTTAATGTCAGAAGATGAAAAGATGTGTGTGTAGGGTGGTGTTTGCATGTGTGTGTGTTTATCTCTTCAAATATTTTAAGAATGAGATCTGTGATTGTATAGCTATCAACCTATATATATGTATTAAAACCACCTTAAAATCACTTTGTTTCTTCCCTGTTTTGGACTTAAACTAATAAAGACTATATAGACTTTAAACTACATGCCACATCCACTATGTGAAGGCTCTGGGATCTTAACTGGCATCTAATTTGTGTAATATGAAAGTATTTTGCAGTTGGTGTTATTTAAACCCCAACTTTAGAAAGGTGGGAAATAGACTGAAAGTCATGTATTGTTTGTGAGTCATAATTGTAAAGCAATTTTTGTGACTAGCAGATCATTACTTTCTTTTCAAGAAAGAAAGGAGAGAAAGAGACAGAGCGCGAGAGAGAATAACAGAGACAGGAAGGAGAGGGGAAGAAAGGAAGGGAAAAAGGAAAAAAAAATAAGGAAGTATAATTGAACCTATATGTCTACTACCCAAATGAGAAAACCTGGGGTGTTTTGAATATATTTGTTTTTCTGCTTCTGATCCAGAGGCACTCCCAGCTGCCTCTGGCCATCCCTGGAGCCAGATCTCAGCGTGCTGTGGAATCAGCCATGATTACTGCTGGGTCTTTCTGTTCTGAATCTGGTCCACAGAGATTTTGTTTCTTAAAATTCCTATAGTGAGTTTTATTTTTTAACCATTTAAACTACAACTGCAGTCTCTGAGTTTCTGATCTATAAAAAAAGGAAGGCCCAACTTAAATGGAAATTTATGCCTATTACTTCTTTTTTCCTATATTATAAAAATAATTTATAATTGGAAAACATATCCATTTTACAAGTAGGACAGGAATCCGTCTTCTTATCACCAATATAAGAAAGTTCTTATTTCTTAAATTATCACTAACAGTAGGCATTATAAAACTTTAATGTTGTGGCCAGTCTTATTTGGTGAAAATCATACAATCATTTCTTATTTCTATTATTCTGATTATTGATGGGCTTACCCAATTTTAATACATTTATTGGTCATTTGTATTCCTACTTTGTTCCTGCTTACATTGTACGTTGTGATAATGGCTTTTCCTTGTTGGTGGTGAGGCGTTCATTTTAAATTATAACAATTAACCTAAATCTTGTTGCATAAATTCATAATATATTTGCCAATATGTAACTTAAGCATTAATTCTTAACATGCAATTTCACTGACAGAAGTGTGTGTGTTCACATCTAATTTTTCTTTTCTAACCTTTGGATTATTCATTATGTAAAGCTCTTAAGCATAGTGCCTGGCACTACATAAGTAAGGCACAGTCCTTAGTACTCATTATTCTGTCTTTATCTTCCAGTGAAATTATTCCGATATATAGTGAGGGCTTCATTCTGGTAGTAAATCTTTCCAAAGGCAGGTCTCCTTCCTTCCTTCCTTCCTTCCTTCCTTCCTTCCTTCCTTCCTTCCTTCCTTCCTTTTTCTTTCTTTCTTTTCTTTCTTTCTTTCCTTCTTTTTTCTTTCTTTCTTTTCTCTTTCTTTCTTTCTTTTTCCTTTTCTTTCTTTCTTCTTTCTTTTTTCTTTTCTTTCTTTCTTCTTTCTTTTTTCTTTTCTTTTCTTTTCTTTTTTAGATAGAATTTCACTCTTTTGCCCAGGCTGGGGTGAAGTGTCATGATCTCTGCTCACTGCAACCTCCGTCGCCCAGGTTCAAGCAATTCTCCCAAAGGCAGGTTTTTGTATAAACACATGGAAGGGGAAACATTCCAAACACATACATTTTATATTAAATGACAATTTTTAAAATAATAAATAATAATTACTTTTCATTTAGTATACTGGTGGCAGGATTGGAATTTATGTGTGTTTCTAGTGGAAATAATTACTGTATTTCTTAAAGATAGCTTTAATTTTATAAGGTTGGGCAAAGGATTCTTTGTGCTGAATTATTTTTTTAGTCAAATCCCAAAGTCTCCTCTAATTTTTAGTTCTATCGATAGTGGCAGGCTCTGGCCTCATTTTGGGTTTATTAATATTTCTATTATTTATTCTAATATGCAGAGACATTTAGGGGAAAATGTTGGTAGACCCACTTCATCTGAAATATTGACCTGTAGACTCAATGTTTTGTCTTGGCAAACAAAAATTTTAGGCAAGATTTTTTTTAGAAATCATGAGAATATGTATATATAAAAAAAGTCCAACTATGTATTGATTATGGAAAGCAAATCTCAAAATGTGTGACACATAAATCAAAATACAGCATATGTGGGTTGAAGGGACACCAAGATAATGCAAATAAAAGGAAAATTTGGCAATACAAACAGTACTAAAAGTAAAATAGAAGTAAGTCTTTAAAGCCATAAAATAAGACTTATCCTCTTTTGAGGATATGTAAAAATCACAAAGCTATGTAAAATTTTCATTTTATATTGTATGTCATAAGAAACAAAATCTCTAAGAAATGAGAAAATTTCACAAAAAATTACAGCAGTCAAAAATTATGTCACAGTGTCAATATTTTATTTAAATCATTTCTGATTTAGGGAAAAAACACGAATTTTAGGGTGATCTGAATAATATTGAATAATAATGTATTGAATAATACATTATACTTCTTTTCTGAAGATGCATATTTGGTTAATCACTTAATGGAAAATTTGCATATATTAGACTATGTGTTGCAGGAAGTCAGGGACCCACAAACAGAGGGACCGGCTGGAGCCGTGGCAGAAAACATAAATTGTGAAGATTTTATTTTAATATGGACATTTATCAGTTCCCAAATAATACTTTTATAATTTCTTATGCCTGTCTTTAATCTCTTAATTGTTATCTTTGTAAGCTGAGGATGTACATCACCTCAGCACCACTGTGAAAACTGTGTTAGCTGTACAAATTGATTGTAAAACATGTATGTTTGAACAATATGAAATCAGTGCACCTTGAACAAGAACAGAATAACAGCGATTTTTAGGGAACAAGGGAAGACAACCATAAGGTCTGACTGCCTGTGGGGTCGGGCAAAAAGAGCCATATTTTTCTTCTTGCAGAGAGCCTATAAACGGATGTGCAAGTAGGGAAGGTATTGCTAAATTTGAATATTAATATTAACACCCTGGGAAAGGAATGCATTTCTGGGCGGAGGTCTATAAACAGCCACTCTGGGAGTGTCTGTCTTATGCAGTTGAGATAAAGACTGAGATATGCCCTGGTCTCCTGCAGTACTGTCAGGCTTATTAGGGTGGGGAAAATCTCTGCCCTGGTAAATTTGTGGTTAGACCAGTTCTCTGCTCTTGAACCCTGTTTTCTGTTGTTTAAGATGTTTATTAAGACAATATGTGCACTGCTGAACATAGACCCTTATCAATAGTTCTGCTTTTGCCCTTTGCCTTGTGATCTTTGTTGGTCCCTTATCAACAGTTCTCCTTTTTGCCCTTTGAAACATGTGATCTACTCCCTGTTCTTACATCCCCTCCCCTTTTGAAACCCTTAATAAAAAACTTGCTGGTTTGAGGCTCGGGTGGGCATCATGGTCCTACTGATATGTGATATTACCCCCGGTGGCCCAACTGTAAAATTCCTCTCTTTGTACTGTCTCTCTTTATTTCTCAACCAGCCAACACTTATGGAAAATAGAAAGAACCTACGTTGAAATATTGGGGGCAAGTTCCCCCGATAGCTATGAAAGATGCTTTAATATTATTCATTTATGAGAAATCATGCAGATCATTCACTGTTCTTGGGATCAAAACAAAAGACAATTTAGAAATTAAGAAAAAAGGAGAGAAAAACAACAATATTGGCATCATGATCAATGTTACCAATTAAACCACAAAAATAAGAACAAACTGCTGCCACATATAAAAAATATAAACAGATTAAATTCTCTTAGCCTAGTCTTCAATCAAAAAAAAAAAAAAATATTGGCTGGGCACGGTGGCTCACATCTACAATCCCAGCACTTTGGGAAGCCAAGGCAAGTTGATCACAAGGTCAAGAGATCGAGACCATCCTGGCCTTGATGATGAAACCCCATCTCTACTAAAAATACAAAAATTAGCCAGGCATGGTGGAGGGCACCTGTAGTCCCACCTACTCAGGAGGCTGAGGCAGGAGAATCACTTGAACCCAGGAGGTGGAGGTTGCAGTGAGCCAAGATAGCACCACTGCACTCCAGTCAAGAGATAGAGCAAAACTCCATCTCAAAAAAAAATAAAAAAGAAATGTTAAAATTTGGAAATTAGAGAAAAAAGAAAGAATGTTAACTTTAAAAATGTATGCAATGTGAGCATAATTATTAAAAGAGATATAGTCTGAGATCATGAGGAAGAATGACAGTAAAAGAAAAATTCAGCTCATATGTTAAAAACTGGAACAGCAAAAAGCCTAAAACAATGTTAACAGTTTAATAAAAATTTTAGCTGAAAATAATAGCATCTAAAAGAATCAAACTAGAAGCAATGATCCATTAATCCCATTCTGTTTCTAAGATGACTAAAAATGCGTAGGCCAGGGGCTGTGCCTCACATCTATAATCCCAAAGATTTGGGAGGCCAAGGTAGAAAGACTGCTTGCCAGGAATTAGAGACCAGTTTAGTCAATAAAAGCATACCCTGGTTCTACAATTTTTTTTTTTTTTAATTATCAGGACATGGTGACATTGGCCTGCAGTCCCAGCTACTCAGGAGACTGAGGCAGGAGATCACTTGAACTCAGGAGTTGCAGGTTGCAGGGAGCTATTATCATGCCACTGCACTCAGCCAGTGCAACAGAATGAGACTCTCTTTCTAAAACTAAGAAGAAGAATATATAGCCAACTGTCAGTCCAGGAAAATTTTTCAAAACAGAAAACTACAAATAAATAACATTTGGGAAAATAATGCTGATATTATTATATGTAAAGAATACTTTAAAAATATTATATCTCTTTATTCCAAATAGTTTTAAAACATTCGTGTAACAATCTGTATTGTAGAAAAAATAGTAATTACCCTGGTGGATCAAAAGAATCAGGAAAGCAATTGATACAAATTTATGAAAAAGAAAATTACAAAATTAGTAAAAATGGAGACTAATCTGAAAGCATCTGTGGATTATTTCAGGAAATAATTAGATAATTTCAGATAAATAACTACAGGTCACAAAAACAATAAGTTTCCAAATTCATGTATATAATAGTAAAAATGTTCAAAGAATTAAAACTGTAGCCTTATCATATTTTAATATAACAATAAAACAAACCTCAAAAGAAAAATGGTAAATACTGATGTAAAATTTTTTTATAAATGTCCAAAGATATTTGATAAACACCCAACATATTTTCTGATTAGATAGATATATAGATGGATTTAAAACACACTATTGGAAGTACAATAACATTGAAGATAACAAAGAACTGCCCTCTCAGCTTTCCTTCCTAGAATTCATAGTGAAATACTTGTTAGTTTCACCAAAGAAACAGTCAAATCAAGGATCCCTTTTATTATCACTGTTACTTAAATTGTTCTAAAAGATTTAGCCATTGCAAAGTAACAGATGAAAGGAACACTTAGGTGTTTGAAAGAAGACAGTTATTGCCATGTGTGATATAAGCTGTCTTATAATAAACTGAATTTTAGTATTCTATGCTACCAAATCCCTCATGTTAAATAAGAGAAAAGAAAAAAAAAAATGCAGAGACGTTCAAAGACTGAGACAACATAAATCAGAGTTACAATTTTGGACCTCTCTCTTTCTTCCTCTGTAGGGGTGTGTGTGCATGTGTGTGTGTGTGTGTGTGTGTGTGTGTGTGTGTGTGTGTGATGTATGTGTCTTTCTCTTTCTAGTTACAGAGGTATTGATACATAGATATAAATATAGATAAAATATAAAAATATATATCATAGTGTACAAATATATATCAACTGATATATAATTGGAAAGTGTTAGTCTATAATATAAAATCAATAATAACTGACATTCTCACAAATTGGGTTATCTAGAAGAAGACAATGCAAATAAGTTTGGGGTACAAGGTGTTCATGAGAATCAAACCTGTAAAAGAAAAAAAAGGAAACAGAATTTGGAAGAGAAAGACATCAAATTATGATGCAGACCCATCATAGTCTTAGCCAACAGGTGAGTTTCTCAAGGAGAAACTGTGCAACAATGTAGAGAGCTGTGCAACAATGCAGAAGCCTAGTGGGGTAAATATTAGATCTTCCATCCTTCAGTTGGTGTCACAGCCACAACTGGGACTCCTCTCTCCTCTCTCTGCTTTTCATTATCCATTCTAGATTTTCTTCACTCTCACTTCTCACTTCTCTGTGACCCAGATCACCCTTGCAAGGCTGTGAAATTAGGAGAGATGTCAATCTCCAACCCTTAAGGAACTGGCAGCTGGAGGTTTTCTGCTGCCTGCACACCCCACAGCTAAGCATGGTGTCCTTCCTTGAAAGACTTTCTTGAATGAAAACCACAGTAGCATAGATACATAATTAAAAGATGTGATAAATAATGTATAACATGCAAGAGATAATATTTACTATTAAGTAATGAACACATGATATAGAATATGTAATGGACAATACATCATGTGCAATGTATGTAATATATAACATATGCATGTATATATTAATATAATGCTCATCTGCTTCTCCTCAGTGAATGGACCTCATTCTTTCCCACTGCCAATCAGGTTCCTTTAGTGGGTCAGGGGAGAAACCTTGGGGACAAATTCAATCTTACATAATTCCAGCCAATGATTCCAGAAGAGTAAGATGACTTTCTCCCTCAGCCACGGTGCTGGCGGGCCTTTGTGCTTGCTTTTTGTAGGGGATGGGAATGTCTTGTCTCATTTTGTTTTGAGTTCTCATCTAAACAATGACAAGAATGGATGCTGACTGGCACAATGTAGGGGCTGTATTGATTTTTCACTGGCCTTTCCAGACTATTCTTTTATCTTTATCTTTATTTTATTTTATTTTATTTTATTTTATTTTATTTTATTTATTTATTGTGAGATGGAGTCTCGCTCTGCCACCCAGGCTGGTGTTCATTGGCACAGTCTCGGATCACTGCAACCTCCGCCTCCTGGGTCCACGCGATTCTCTTGCCTCAGCCCCCTGAGTAGCTGGGATTACAGGCGTGCACCACCACACCTAGCTAATTTTTGTATTTTTACTAGACACAGGGTTTCACCATGTTGGTCAGGCTGGTTTCGTACTCCTGAACGCGTGATCTGCCCACCTTGGCCTTCCAAAGTGCTGGGATTACAGGCGTGAACCACGGCGCCCAGCCCCCAGACTATTATTCTCCCTGCTCTGCCACAGCTTGTGACCCAATAGTCTGATCTCTGTGGACTATGTCACCCTGTCCCCTTGTCCTGTGACTCTGCTGATGAGCGGCCCTGGCAGGAAACTGGATGACGGGAAGAAAGATTGGTGCATCTAATCCCCTCTCTCCCTGTCCGGATACATCTCTGCTCCTGGCTGTATTCTTCCACGACGGAAGTGCCTGGCAGGCCCTCTCCTATGAATCAAGCTTTTTCTAGGCTCAAGAGCACTGCTACTTTCCGTTGTCCCTTCAGGGATGGGGTGGAATGGCTTCTCTTTGTTGTTGCCCTGGGCACTTACTCAGCCTTTGTAGTTTCCTTTGGCCCAGATTTTACTCTGTAATAGTCTCTCCATTGTTGTTAATCATCAGAGCTGTTGTCCATTTCCCCTGAAACCCTGGGTCAACCCTCATCTCTTTACTTAACTTGAGCAAATGACTCTGGGCCTAACCTGGGCAGATATATTGATAATGTTATGGTGCAGAGAAGGAGAAGCATTGAGATTTGTAGGCCAAAAGGTGGGATAATGTGATTGTCCACTCTAATGGAAACACGTTAGTTTCCCAAGGAAAGGGGATTAATTTTAGCAAAATAAAGGGAAGAGATCTTATATAAAAATTACAACTGTCCCCTAATCTTTCTTTGTAGTGTTTACAAACAGAACTTTCTCCTTAGAAATGTAATTCCAATGACCAATGACCTTGTAGTCCTATTTTTTATAAAATCTAAATTATATACATTCCTTTTCCAGAGAGAGTCTACCCCAAACCACTTCTTCCATTAACTCCATTGAGCTACAAGTACATGTTCCCTGTCTGATATGGTTGTGTTTTATCAGGCCTGTACACACCTACTCATGGTTCTACAGTATATGGCTAGTAAGAAATTAACTGCTCCTAATGAAAAATAAATAAATAAATAAATAAGATGTCAGAAGTAGCTGAAATGACACTACCTCTGAGTAAGCACTCTCATTTAGACATGTGGAGAGAGGAGACAAATGAAAGGCCTCTTATCTATTGCACATGCCACGTCCTGCAGTACACAGAGTCAAGACTTTGTCAAAGTAAGCATTTGGGTCTGGAGGTGTGTTGACCTCTAGTTTTTCAGACTAAACTTGCCTTTGTCTACCATGTTTCTTTGACATACCTGAGAAGGTACTCTTTCTTGTTGGCATGGACAGGAAGTTCTGAGAATTGTTTCATGATTTGAGAATCACAGTCCTCTGTTTAATGGGCTAACAGTTCTCAGGGGCAAAACTTCCCTTTTTGTCCTTCCAGTTTGATTTTCTGGGGACTTAAAATGTCTGGTAGTCAATACTTTGATCATAACTGGAAGTTTCTCTGAATTTATTTTTCTTAGTACGAGGTCTAAGGGCTTAAATCACTATCCCTCTCTCTCAAGCCCCCAAATATCTGTTTCCCTTCTGCTCTCTACCTTGGGAAAATAAAAAACAATAAACAAGATAAGACAAAGCTATTATGCTCTCCACCTCCAGGAATCAGCTCAAAGGTGACTTTTCTTTTTTTTAGAAGGAGTCTCACTCTGATGCCCAGACTGGAGTGCAGTGGCACAGTCTCAGATCACTGCAACCCCCATCCCCCCAGGGTTCAAGCAATTGTCCTGCCTCAGCCTCCAAAGTAGCTGGGATTACAGGCACCTGCCACCATGTCCGGCTAATTTTTGTATTTTCAGTAGAGACAGGGTTTCACCATGATGTCCAAGCTGGTCTTGAGTTCCTGACTTCAGGTAATAGGGCCGCTTTGGCTTCCTAGAGTGCTGGGATTATAGGAGTAAGCCACTGAGCCCGGCCTAGAATTTCTACTGCTTTATGGCAGAAATTTAGTTCTGGTGTGACAAGGGGCAGAGAACTGGAGATATGACACTACTCCAAGAGACAAGGGTCCTCCTAGGATGCAGCATCATCTCTTGAATTTATGACTTCCTTGGTGTACTGCCATGAACATTAGCACGAGGGATGGAATTTGGATTTTACCACCTTGATAGATGTTCACTTTCTAATACTTTTCTTACTGGATGCAAGCTTATGTTAATGGATTTGTATGCTTTATCCTTCCTGCCTTAAGTTAGGGTAACCAAAGTTTGTCTCTTGCTATTTGAACTTTACTGAAAACCTACAATGGTTGAAAAAACATTCTGAGCTCTACATCTCCAAAATCCTGACTCTGCCTTTTTTAACTAGGTCATTTAGAGCTTGAACATGGATAAACACTTGCTCTGTTCCCCAAAGATGTCAACAAGTGACAGTTTTCCCAATGCTTTCCTCCCATGTGAAATTAATTGCCAACTTCCCAGTCAGCAACAGAAAGATTTTCACAGGCCACAATATTGCTTCAATTTAGCTAAATCCATATTTTAGATTCTGTTCCATGCAACACCCACTTTGGATTACCAGTTTCTGTATTAGAGCAAGTAAAAGAAACCCAACTCAACTTACTTTGAACATAAAAAGGAAATACATTGACTCATGTTAACTAGAAGGTCAGAGTAAAAGTAGACTCCCATCTAATAAGAACCTGCATCCTGATGTTCTTTCTCTTTCTCTCTCCTTTTTCACTTTTCTCTCTCCTTCCCTCTCTCCTCCTTCTCTCTTACCTTCAAATGTTCAACTCTCTCTTGTCTTTCTCTGTGTTAAGCATGCTCTCTCTCTCTCACTCGCTCTCTTTTGTGTGCATAAGCACTAGCTCTCTCTCTCTCTCTCCCTCTCTCTCTCTCTCCTCTAAGAGTGTAAGGGTGTCCTCCATGTAATGGTTAATATTTAGTGTCAACTTGATTGGATTGAAGGATGCAAAGTATTGTTCCTGAGTGTGTCTGCGCGGGTGTTGCCAAAGGCGATATTGAGTGAGCGGACTGGGAAAGACAGACCCGCCCTCAGTGTGGGTAGGCACAATCTAATCAGCTGCCAGTCTTGCTAGGATAAAAGCAGGCAGAAGAACATGGAAAGATTACACTGCCTAAGTCATCTGGTCTCCATCTTTCTCCTGTGCTGGATGCTTCCTGCCTTCGAACATCAGCCTCCAAGTTCTTCAGCTTTTGGACTCTTAGACTTACACCAGTGGGTTGCCAGGGGCTCTGGGTCCTTCCACCACAGACTGAAGGCTGCGTTATCGGCTTCTCTACTTTTGAGGTTTGGGGACTCAGACTGATTTCCTTGATCCTCAGCTTGCAGATGGCCTTTTGTGGGACTTCACCTTGTTATCGTGTTAGTCAATTCTCCTAATAAACTCCCCTTCATATATACACCTATCCTACTAGTTCTGTCCCTTTAGAAAACCCTGACTAATACACTCTGTGTGGGGACAGAGTTTTGGGGATGCACCATACTAGTTAGTAAAGGCAAAGAAGGTAAAAAGAGTTTTTTGGCTAGCGCCTGTAATCCCAGCACTTTGGGAGGCTAAGGCAGGGGGATCACTAGGTCAAGAGATCGAAACCATCCTTGCCAACATGGTAAAACCCCGTCTCTTCTAAAAATATACAAATTAGCTGGGTGTGGTGGTGCACACCTGTAGTCCCAGCTACTTGGGAGGCTGAGGTAGAAGAATCCCTTGAACCTGGGAGGCAGAGGTTGCAGTGACCAGCGATTGAGCCACTGCACTCCAGCCTGGGTGACAGAGCAAGACTTTGTCTAAAAAAAAAAAAAAAAAAAAAAAGAGTTTTTCTACAAATATCCATATATACAATCCAGAGGACAATTACAATGCTGTTTTTGAATGAATTGTCTGTGAATGCATCATGAGTCCACCCCTGTTATTAGAGTATAAGAAAATGGTGACGTGCAACTGAGACAGAGTCGCTGGGAAATTACTCTAGTTAGAAGGAGAAAGAAAACAGATGCTGGAAAGATAAAACAACACGCACTCACCCCAGCAAAAATCAAAGACAAATCATTTATAAACAAAAGAAACAAATCAGAAACCCCAAAACTCTAGTGATGTTTTTGGTGTTTAGCTCTTACAAATTGTGCTTCTGCAAAATGCACGTTTTTGGTAAACTTATGTACACATTTCTGTTCAGTATATATACCTAGAATTTTTGGGCCATAGGACATATGCATTTTCAGCATTAGTAGATAGTGGCAAACAGTTTTCTAAAATCCTTCTGTATGATGATGCTCCCATCAGCAGTGTCTCAGATTTTCAGTTACTCCACATTCCCACCACCATATATGGTATGATGTCTTAATTTTAGCTCTTCTGGTGTGTGTATAGTGGCATTATATCATGTTTTAACTTGCATCTGATGATGAAAGTAGTTAGGCAAATAATTAGGTTTATTTATAATTTGGATATCATTTTCACAAAATTCCTGTTCAGGTCTCTGGGCCATTTACTTACTGGATTTTCTTTTATTTACTTGTTGATTCAAATAAATCTTATGGATGTGAGTTCTCTGTGAGATACACACATTATTTTCCAACTAGGTGGCATGCTCACTTACTCTCCTGATGGTGTATTTTAAGGTACATAAGTTCTTCATTTTAATAAATCCTGTTGGTCAGTTTGTAAAATAAATAACACTTTTGGGTCCTACTTTAATTAATATTTCCTGCTCAACAATCAAAATCTTTTATATTTTCTTCTACTGGCTCTACTGTTTGACTTTCACACTGAGAAATATAATCCTAAATATATTGCTTAGATCTGTAATCCATTTGATATTAACTTTTCTTTATTGTCAAGATTGTAAGGTAGGAAGGGATCAACATCAATTTTTTCCATATGGATATTCAATTAACTCAAAGCCATTTTTTTTCATTTATTTTGGTGGCAAAATACACATAATATAAAATTTCCCATCTTAACCATTTTTAAGTGTACAACTAAGAGTCATTAAATACATCCATAATGTTGTCCACCATCACCACTCCCAATCTCCATAACTTTTCTTCTTGCAAAATTCAAACTCTGTACCAATTAAGCAATAACTCCCCATTCCATCCTTCTCCCAGCCCTAGGCGACTACCTCAGAATCATTTATTTTTGAAATATTTATTATATGCACATATACATATGTACATATACATAGATCTATTTATATCAACATGTTTATCTTCTATACGTGTGTGTATGTATTCATCTTTATGTTTCTGTGTACATATATGTCTATATGCACAACTTTCTAAATACATACATACACATATGTGTGTGTGTGTGTTTAGTCTGTTACTTATTGATTATAAATAAGAGGTTGTTTTTCTTATTATGGTCATAAAATCCTCATTGTTAATGTGCCATATACATTTTACTGATGAATAAATTTACCTATTAAAAGAGTGGAATAAACAGCTCTGTTACCTTTTGTAGACTTCAAATATTTGGAATATTTTTATCTTTGTAATCACCATTTAAAGTTGAAGGGGAAGATGAATTAAACATGCCAAGGAGATGACCTTCCACATTAGAAGTCTTGTGAGAGCTAAGACCATACAGGAGAAAGACAAAAGTTTAACTTGCTTGGCAGACTCTAATTCCCTTGATCTCAACCTCAGTGCTTTTAAAATGAAGTGCTAAATTACTAATTCCAGAATAGTAATGACCAAATTCAATAACTCAACCATGCTAGCAGATCACAAGTGAAATGAATAGGAGCATATATAGGGCTACCATAGTTTTCAAAGGTGCTAATGAATCACAAAAACTATTGGTATCTTTACAGTGTTAAACTTTGAAGAAGAGCAAACATAGACAAATCCAGGCAAACATTAATTATTCTTGCAATAGAACAAAAGTTAGTATTAGAATTTGGATCTTCCATTCTGTAGGTTGCCTGTTCACTCTGATGGTAGTTTCTTTTGCTG